>NC_072800.1:28768257-29071287 GCF_028583425.1 Eublepharis macularius | reverse complement strand
GTCTGTATGAGATCTTTGCTCTGGCAATTTGCAGCAGGATTGTAGAACAAAGCTTTTCAGCTCTCTGCCTCCCATTAAGCAGTGTGGCTTGCACAATTATGTTCCATTTATATCACAAGTGGTATTTTTGATGATGCAGCAAAAAGTCTATTTTACTTCACAGCATACAATTTCTTTCTGGCAGTATTAAAGAGAACAATTGTTTATTTTCCTAGGAAGCAATATGCAGTATCCTAGGAAAACATCTTGCAATGCTGTGTTAGGACAATAACAATTCCAAATATAGATGTATTGTTGCATACTTTTCAAGATCAACATTTTACAGTTCTATATAGCCACCCCATCTTGGGTTAAACAAGCCTGGAAATCTAAGAAATAAACAAAAGAACTTCAATAAGAGAAATGTGAATGAAATACTGATGAAATTGAAAAGTGGAAACAATAAAAAGACCGCATGGCTGTAAAATTTATGATCCTTGAGCACACAGAAAACCTCCATTATATGCAGGAAGCATTTCTAATGGGAAGGAAAAAAAGCCCCTAGTACACACAGTGCTTCTCAAAGACATCCAAACTGTGGTGCCTATGGAAGAACCTATGCAGAGGAAGAAATCACTATTCATTGTGCAAATTCTTGGGTCAAGGATTCGTTTTTTGTTATTCAATGAAATGCCTTGTACACTGATAGTGCTATACAAATAAGTAGTAAGAATAAATCAGATCCAAAAAACCCATGTTCACCTACTTTCTCATGTCCATGCTTGAACATCATAGTCTCCTAAACCATATGATGAATCATTTTTGAAGATGTGGCAACTTTCCAAAGCAGTCTGTGAGTTTGTCTTTCTGTACGTTAAGCCAAAAAAACCCTCCTAAAATTTAATTTGTGCTTTCATCGCTGTTTATTTTTACAAGCAAATGATATACTTGATAGAAGAACCCTGTGTAAAGCATTTTGCCCGCCCCTCTGACAAACATGCTGTAAGAACTAGTTTGTTTAGATTCATGTGTTCTTTTCAATCAAAGGGAAAACGGACTTATCTTTTAAAAGATTTTGAATCTAAGGTAATCAACAAGCAGAAATTGGCCCTTATACAAGGGCCTGCTTATGTTATTAATCAGGAAACAAATGTTTTTCCCTTCCAAGTTAACTCATCTATTTATGGCCTTTTTTAACTTAAACGTCACATGAGAGGGACACACTGTTTTGTGTATCTAATTAGAATAACTTTGTAGTTTCTCAGTCAACTAACAAATACTTTTTCCTGATAATTACTGTAACCCAATGACGTCAAAGCATGGACATTAATATTTTGGTATTAAGTTTGTGTGTGTGTGTGTGTGTAATCAATTGATTAACTGATTTAATAAAGAGTTCTATACGATATTCTGTCTATGATATAATATGTAATATTATGTAATATGGATAGAACAGCAATATGGAGAGATTATTAGAGAAAATCTCTCACAGAATATCATAATGGCAACTTACAGGTAGGATAAGATCCCATATTTGAAGGCAATTACTTTATGCATAGGTAAGTGGTACATCATATGTACCACTTACCTATGCAAATACATAAAATATACCCAAAATTAAATTTATCAACAATTAGAAGCTTCTGAACATGCAATGCATTCTTCCAAGTGGGGAAAAAATCTGAGCAAAAGAAAAACATAGGCTTCTATCACATTTTCTCCTTGCTATTTCATTACACCTTACTCTACAACCTGAAGGGAAGCAGGTCAGTGTAGCTTCAGCGGAGGGGAGGGGAGGGTTTACTCAATTAACTAAGCACTCAGACAGCAGTGGGGAGTGGGTTCAACTATCACCGCCAAAACTACAGTTTAAAGGCTCCTTCAAATATCCTCCTAGGTGTAGAATCCTCTCCAGCCATTCCATCCACCCACGAAAAAGAATGTAGACTTGAAATATGTGTGGGTCCCTTAAGAATACCCTGCCAGACATATATGAATCCAACAAGAGTACGGGTGTGAATGGGGTACATTTTTCTGTACAATTTTGCAAGTTTCTGCCTGTACATCTATAATATAGATCTATTATAAAGCTAAGTTAAAAAAAACAACAAACCACACCACCTACCATTCCCTCTTGCATTCCTCTTGCTTCTGCCTTCTCCTTCCCATCTCCTATTCCCGTGCCTCAACCTCTCCCTGTTCCAGCTCCTTCTGTTCCCTTTTCATGTTGGACTCTGTACCATAATTGCTTCTTCCGTCTCTTTACAAGGTTACTAAAATACAAGTAAAAAACAGGTAAAGTGCATAAGTGAGTAAATAGAGGAGTAAAGCAATTAAGTGAGCAGAGTGTAAGATCAAGTGTATAAATTAGAGATTAAAGCGAATTCCCCTTCTGAAGTTCTACATGGCATGCTACTATCTGTGGTGTACATTAAAGATATTTCATGTTTACATTAAAGTAAGCCATCTGGGAGCTCATCAAAACAGTGTCTCAGGGAATATTCCTGATTCCCTCAAACACCCGTTCAACACAGATTTACAAGTTGTTGCTTGCCACTTTCATGAGCTTCCTTTCTTTCTCACACTGTCTGTTTGACATTTGTTTTAATTAAACTCCCTGAAGGAAGGGAGGTGGTTTCATTCGTTCGTTAGGTGGAAAAACTAAAGGGACAATATGTCATTGGAATACATGAATGATAAAAATTGTTATTTAATGACTTGTTTCCCATTGCATGGAGCAAGAGGAAAATGGCTTAAAGGCCAAACATCTCTGTGTCGTTAATTCCCACCGGACAGACTGAACAAGTCTTGTCTTATGAATTTGGGGGGAAGACAGCAAGTTATTTACAACAGTAGAGCTAGATGGAACTCATTTATTCCAGTTTGCGATTAATTATTTCTTATCACTGTTTTTCTAGATATCCTCTGGATTTTATAATAATCAATAAGGAGTTTGAATTAATACAACAACAGTGTGCTTATATACTGCTCTTCTAAACAGATCAGTGCCCTCTCAGAGTGGTGAACAAAGTCAGTGTTGTTATTATCAGTGGTGTTATTATCCCCAAATGCAGCTGGGGAGCTGGGGCTGAGAGGAGATGCTTACCCAAGAGTACCTGCTGAGTTCATGGCAGTAGTGGGATTCAAACCAGCAAAGTTCTGAAATGCAACCCAACCACTTAACCACTAGACCCTGATGGTCACAGCATCTGAGCAAGCTATAGTCATCTCAATGTAGATTCAGCTCTCTCCACACTTGTGAAATCAAGGCTTGTATTTATACTATATTGTATCACATGTGCAGGTGATTTTAACAGCATGGGAAATGTAGCCCACGTATGCCAAGTACCCTTTGATCCCATGAAGACGTACAGTACCATCCAGGGACTAGGAGAAGGCTGTGGCATGTACTCTACAGAAGGAGCCTGTAAAGGCCAGGATTTAAATGCCATTTAAAAGTGAGGCAGAGTGCTATGTTGTTTGATCTCTGTCCCAACCTTCATCTGACAGGCTTCTGAAAGCCGTAATTCTAGATGAAGCTTGAGGTGAATTGGGGGGAGGGCAGCGGGGAAGTAACTTTTATTAACTTTTTTGGATGGAATAAAGTTGTTCAGTAAAGAAGCTTGAAAGTAGATATAGCACACAGCATATGTTGGGCTCACGGGCCCAACATATGCTGTGTGCTATACCTGCTTACTCAGGCCAGGTGCTCTCTCCAGTCTCACTGTCTAAAAACTCAGCACTACCTGATAAAAGCTGACAGTGAAACTGATTTCTCTCACTCTCATTAAACAGCCTGCTGCTGGATTGGACCAGTGGTCCATCTAGTCCAGCATACTGTTTCACACAGTTGCCCTGAAGGGCCAAAGAAAGAGGCCTTACCATGCTGGCATTCAGAGGTTTGCTGCTTCTATAGATGGAGACACCATGGATAGTATCCATAACCCCCCTTTTAATGCTATCCATGCTCGTGATCATCACTACCTCCAGGAGCAGTGAATCCCACAGGTTAATTAATTAAGTAAAGATTTTATTTATTTATTTTAGACTTTTATTCTGCCCTCCCTACGAGCAGGCCTTTTTGTTTGTCCTGAACTTATTTCTCAAAAATTTCAACTGGGTGTCCCCCGAGTTCCAGGATTATGGGAGAGTGAGAAAAAGCTCTCTGTACCCACTTTCTCCAGACCATGCATAATTTTATAGACTTCTACAACTACTAGAACTTGGCCATCTTTCCCATCTGGCTCCTTCAGCTATCCATGAGCCCCGATTGGCTGTTACCAGCTCTACACACACCAAACAGGAAAACATGGGATCAGGATCTTTGCACATCTGTCACAGAGCCTCCATCATATTCTTGTTGACCTCATGGAATTATCTTGCAGTTGTGAGTGTTTCCAGACCATGGGGCACAGTAGATAAAGAACTAAGTGAGTCTGTTTCAAAACTGAAGTACTCAAGCAATCAAACCACTAGTTCAGATATGCCTTCAGAAGCCATGTGAACCTAGATTTTCTAGCTATAAATATCACAAAAACTTTGGAGACTGGAAAAAATGTATTAAACTTTGAATACTTATGCTACCTTTCCATGGTTCAAGGAAACACACAAAATCACAATAGCATAAATCAGCAAGACAAACAAACCAGAACCAGATGCAAAAAGATCAATCAATTGAAAAAGAACAAAACCAGCAAAACAGTGAGTTTTACAACTGTTCTAAAAAAGTGGTGAAGGAAGAACAGTTCGAGGCCTCCTCTGAGAGTTCATGCCATAGCCTTCCATGCCCCGTTCTTGGTGACTGATGTTCTAATTTTATGCAAAGAAATTGCTCTACTTGCAGAAGAACACAATAATAGAAAAAGGTCTTCACTGCCTATCCACCCTATCACTGGAATGCTGTTGATTGGCCTGGTTAGCATTCCAGACAACGATTAGTAAGAGCAAACCCTACAATGTGTGATCTAAATGAGATCTTCTACATGATTACTTGGCAGCAGAACCCGTGGGGAGACTTGAATCTGTGGATGCTGCATCCCACCTCTTCCTTGGTTTCATTGAATGGCAAATCGCTGGGTTGAATCCTACCTTAGGCTATAGGAAGTTCCTCCAGCCTAAAGAAGTTCCTCACAGCCTAAGAAGCCTTCCTCCAACTTAAGTGGCACTTCTGTTGAAGGAAGAGCCACTTAAAGAAGGCTTCACACTCTGCTTAGTAGAGCAGAACTGTACAGGCCACTCTCACATTATTAAAGAGGGGGGACACAATCAGGCTGCATTTACACTTGTGTTTATCATTCTTGATCTCTGCTTATTCTAAATTTTAAAAAAGCGTTCAGGGTTGAGTTATCACATAGGGAAAGTGCTTGCTCATACAGATCATCTCTTGGTTGCACGGCAGCTCTCTTGATAGTGTAAAATCATTGTCTGAGTTCTTCATGTATGAAGATCAAATGGGACAGCTTTACCGTGTGAATTTCTTTCCGACCCTGAATGTACACCCTTGTTATCAACAGTTGTCCCTATAGAACTCCACTGCTGTGAACGTAATGTAAAAGCAATAGGATTGCACAAGTAAGGACACAGTTTGATTGACACCAGCTTTATTACAAGTGATGATGCAAGAACTGTATTTCATTTTCAGGCCTAACAGGTTGAAATACTTTCTTAGTTGTTAAACTGGTTCAGGATCACATATGGAGTGCCCAGTCTACATTTGGCAGGGGAAAAAACCTCAAGGTCCAGGAATTTTGGTGCCTATAACTATTTTATATTTATGATTTCCACCTTTTCTTCTTCCTGTGCCATAAATGTCTTCCTACTGTTAAGCCAGGGTGGTAGTGGTTTTACTTGTTGGTTGTCAGCTATTAAAACTAGAAGATCCCTGTTGGGGAAAAACGCAAAAAAAAAGAGTAACAAACAACAGTGGGAATAATTGCCCACCCCATAATTTCTTCCCCTTTAGTCTGCCATAGCAAATTATCTAACTACTGTGCAACATCTAGTGACAATTCATAAACAGTTATTATGTGCAGTTTAGTTACTGTCTCATTTCAAATTATAGGGTTTCATTGGATTGTCAACTAAATAAGCAAGATGTTAGTATTCCATCCCAGCATTTGTTTCATTTCCTGGCAACAGTGTCATCGTGGTTCAATTTTATGATAAAAGACTGTAAGATGACTGTTTTTATATAACAACCCAGTCCAGAAATTACGATCTTGAAAACACATCAGAAACCAGAGGCTACGTTTAGAAAAGGACCTGTAGTTGTGCTCTTCCACGGAACCATTTCAGCCCACAGCAGCTCCATTAAGGTATCAGTAGCCAGACTTGGAAAGATCACTGAGAGCTCAGAGTGCTGCTGCCAATCAAATTAGGTTCCATGTTTGGACAGGCTCCGAATAAGGCGGCTTCATATATTCATAAGTAAATTACCATAATACAATATGTATAGTAGGCGCCGTATCACCGTCTTAATTATTTGGACTTCTTGGAGTAATTTCGGTCTTGAGACAGTGAAGGAAAATGCTGAATTTCTCTGGTTCTTTTTGAATAGATAATGCCAGTGTAGAGTCCTGGTAAGAGAGCCGGACTAGGATCTGGGAGACCCCAGTTCAAATCCCCACTCTGTCACAGAAGCTTGCTGTGTGATTTTAGGCCAGGCGCTTGCTTGCTCATGCGCATGCACGCACACACACACTAACCTACCCAGCAGGGTTGTAGTGAGGTTAAAATGGAGGAGAGCAGAACAACGCAAACTGTTTTGAGTCCCTATTGGGTAGAAATAAATAAAATGCAAGTGAATTCATTGAGACCAAGCAGGGCAACTGGGGCAATTGGTCTTGGGTCCTTAGAAACCAAAGGGACTCCTGCCTTAGCTCCCATGCATATTTTGGCCCCTGCAGCTTTAAACAGACTATCAATCATTCAGGTGAGCAACGATTTCATTAAGATCTAATGTAAGATGGCACTGATCTCAGCATGTGACTGTGATATAGTGGGACTTGCCCCAACCATGATGAAGTAAATGGCTATCTTTGCCAAAGGAATAAGCAGGGAAAGCCCATTTGTTCAAAAGCAGCGACGAGCTGCCTGCAAGAATAGGTGTTTATAATCTATGCACTCCCCCAACTTTGCACACACATGCATTGGTCCTTGTAAAGGGTAGTGGTGGAGGCCTCAACATCGCACATGCTCCAGACCCATAAACCATCTGAGCATTCCTGCATTTAGATTCTGTCCATTCACTAGTCTCACACTTAATGTTGGATTCTTTTTGGAATCATTTGCTCTATGCTTCCCATTCCATCAAGAAGTTGAACATTCAATGCAGTCCTTACAGGGTTTCCTTTGGAGAACTGGACACCTGAAGAATGTTTGGGACCAGGGTGGTCTTAATGATTCTGGGGTCCTAAGAAAAATTCAGGGATAGGAACCCCAGACCCCCTTTATTCTCACCTAACCCAGTCTGAACAAGAATCCAGGAGGCCCCCAACATCCCACCAATTTAATAATCAGCATTAGAGAGACAGATCTATGTTTGGGCTAGTTATAGAGATTATGCCATGGAAAGACGGAAATCACTCCCCCCTCCCCACCACCAAATGCAGCCATTCCACCTAGAAACACAAGAATAGCTTCACTGCATGCATATGCTTGAGGCATTTAAAGGCACTAAGGCAGAAAGAAACCTGCCACACATACAAGGCCTCAGACCTCTTAAGACGGCTTTTTTCTCCCCAACCATCAAGGAATGCACAACACTTTAATCACCACATACACCAGTCACCTGTGAATTGCATGCTACTACTGTAGTGGTGGCAGCACACAGTGCAAGCATGGCTGCTGCACAGGCCACGAGCAAGAAGGAGCACATGGCATCCCTCTTGTGTGTGTGCTGCCTTTTTTCATGTAGCCTGGTGTGCCAGCTAGCCACAGTGTGGGCAACTAGCAGAGCAGGCAGCGGCAATCATGGCAGCTGTACAGGGATCAGGGGCCCCTTCCTCTGTCCCTCCCATTGCTTTCTCTCAAGTTGCTGCTGTGGCTTGTAGCAGCAGCTGGGGCAGCTGCATGGTGGTTGCCCCCCCCCCACAAGGCCTGGGGCAGCTGCCACAGCCTCCCCCATAGCTAAGTTTGCTGGTGATAAAGTAGTTAGAAAAGTACAAGTGGACCAGATGTTATAGGGTAAATAAACAAACATACAAACAGAACCAGATTTTTATTTAGTAACTAATCCCTCTAAAGTCCTAACAAAGTTCCCCATGCAAACTTAAAACTCCCACCTTATCTCCTCTCCCATCATTTTTCTTTTCCCTTCTCCTAGCACTGCTTTCAGCTCTACCCTATACGGCCGGTGTGACTCACATCCCATATTAATGACCAGGTTTAAAAGGAGAGCCAACTTAAAAATATTGTAACTATCCGTTCTTGCCCTCCAACATTTCCAGTGAAATTGTGAAAATTGCAGGCTGTGCACTGTGCTGCATGGCGCCAGTGCAGTATGCATGGATCTACTTTCATGCACACTAAAAAAAAAAAGTCCTTATTCAGATACTTATCTTCTAGAAAGCCCCGGATGATGAGGCTGAGAGACATCGCCTACCTGCAAACTGAGGCAAAATAGGGACAGTAATTCCACTAGAGCAGAGGGACCAAATATAGGGCCCATCCTTGGTAAACAGGAAACGTTGGAACTATGTGCTTTGCAATTAATTTTTGTTCTCTTAATGCCGATTATTAGAATGGAGCTGTGATTTTTTTATCACTTGAAATCTATGTGTTTTATTTATTTAGCTAACTTATATGCTGCCTCTGTAGAGACCTACTCCAGAAGGCTCACAAGTAAAAAAAATACAATACAATACAATATAAAAAACCAACAGACAGGCCTTGCAGCACCTCCTGAAGATCTCCAAGGTGGGAGCTCTCCTCACTCCATTCCACAGAGTAGGGGCCACAATGGAAAAGGCCTGAGCTCTGGCAGATGCCAGACAGGCCATCCTAAGAGGTGGGATCACCAGCCTGAAGTCTGTACGTGGCACACAGAGACATATAGAAGGAGATGGTCCTTCGAATATGTAGATCCCAGGTTGTGAAGGGCTTTAAAGGTCATAACCAGCAGGGGTTTCCAGCTTCCAGAGAGTGGTTGGAGATCTCCTGGAATTACAACTCATCTCCAAATGACAGGGATCAGTTCCCCTGGAGAAAATGGCTGCTTTGGATTGTGGACTGTATGGCATTATAGCCTGCTGAGTTCTAGCCCCTCCCCAAAACCCACTCTTCCAAGATCTCCAGGAATTTACCATTCTGGAGCTGGCAATCAGACAACCAGCACCTTGAACGAAGCTCAGAAACACACTGTCAACCAAAATGGGCAAAATATGTTCCGAGTGTTCAGCAGTCTCAAATGATATCCACAAAAGAGACCATAGGCAGAGCATTAAAAAAAAAGCCTTTAAAAGATGGGACCCCTCAGTTAAAAGCCTGGCACCTAAGGGACAGTAAGGTAAACATGAACCAAGCCTCAAGGGAGGGAGCATTCCAAAGGCTGCCACTGAAAAAGCCAGATCTCGGGGGGCCTCGGCTCAGACGCAGAGAACAGGACTTGGGAAGAGGATCTTAACTGCTGGATTCTCTGAATTGTGCTTGGAAACAAATGAGCAGCCACTACAGATCTTTAAGTACATGCAGTTATGTGAGTACATGAAGCTGCCTTATACTGAATCAGACCACTGGCCTATCAAGGTCAGACCTTGTAAAGCCAAGGCCAGCCTTCCGATTACTTGACCGAAGATGCCGGGGATTGATCTTGGGTCTTTCTGCTTGCAAAGAAGACCCACCACCTCTGAGCCACAGCCCACCCCCTGCAGCCAGCCCTTGACAACATCATGACCACTGCAGTTTGGACCAATTGATGTTTCTAGACAATTTTGAATGGCTGCCTCACATGGTTATTCTAAAAAAAAAGACAGAACATAGCTTGCCGTAACGTGCTTCGGAGAGTGCGGGTTGATCACAGCATCCCACACTCCTTTTCCTGCATTTCAGAAAAGAACCAGGAGGATGGGTTCAGGGGAAGACCACCACTTCTGTGCTTGCTACAGGAAAAGGAATGATCTGCACTGACCCTTATCAACCATGTGAAAACTGAAACAGCATCTCTAGTCATCTCAGGCATGGCCAATCTCTGTGTTCTCAAAGATATTTTTACTCTGGCATCCACAAGTGTATTTTGCTGCACAAGCGAATGACTTTATTCGTTTTATTTATACCCCACCTTTCCTCCCAGCAGGGAACCCAAGTGGTTTGCATCGCTCTTCTCTATTTTATCCTCACAACAATCCTGTGAAGTAGGTTAGGCTGAGAATGGGTGACTGGCTCAGTGTCACCTAGCAAGCTTCCACAGCACAGTGAAGAATCAAACCCAGGTCCTCCCAGATCCTATTTGGGCACTTTAACCACACCACACTCGCTTTATCGGGTCATCAAGCCAGTAAGGTCTGCCTACTTGTGGTGGGTATGCAAAATCAAAATACTGATATGATATTCCTTAAATGTGAGGAACTACCATCTCATCAGCTGCCTTTGAGAACAATGTTGTTTTCCTTACAAGTGAAAACTATAGGCAGTAGGGCTGTCATCCCTTGATTAACATGCAGTAGAGCTATTTGGGACCAGATGAAAATTGCTTGAACTGCAACTGACACACACAAGCCAGAAAGTGCCCAACCCTTCCCTAAACTGACCTACATTTGCTGACGTGATTTATTATCTCAGCTCCTTTGCTGGACAAAGTAATATTTAATGGGGGGGGGGGAATCAAAATCGTTACATTTGTTCAGGCTTTTTTGCTGCCGGACTACAAACTAATGTGGATCTTGCCAGTTCTGAGTTAAAAGGAGTCATCTTTGTTGTGGTGGCATGCCAGCAATGAGGGAGGAAAGAGGGAGAGGATGTGGCTTGACGTACACTGTCCCGTAGCTATTTTGGGCCTGCCAGTCATCTCATGGGAGCTGTGGCAACTTGACATGTATTACAGCAACTCGAAAACAGGTTAGTAACAGCCAGGAAACATAAGGGCTGAAAGGACTGCATGGGAAACAGGCTTGAGCTACACAGAGATGGTTGGCAGAAACTCAAGGGAATTTAATATTATACTAGTAATCTTCCTTCCTTCAGAGACTGAGTTTGCTAAATATCTTTGCCATCTGTGTGTTGTGGGTTTGATGCCTGATCGGTGTGCAGTTTGGCCTCAAGGAACTTGAGCCACGGCCTCTGATGACTCAACAACTGTGGATGTCTCCTCAATAATTGTCCCAAAAGGGTTGCCCAAAGGCTATGTTCCAGTACTCATCATGAGATCTTGGGGAAGCTGACCCTCACACCCTGCCCAGGTGAGAGAGGAGGCAGAAGTGATGTGTGACGAAACAGCAGCTTGAGTTTTGAACCTGACACCATCCTTAGTTGAAGCCCCTTGGCGATGCATCATCTCTCTCTCTCTCTCTCTCTCTCTCTCTCTCTCTCTCTCTCTCTCTCTCTCTCTCTCTCACGCGCGCGTGCGCGCACGATCTAATGTGGGGTGGCATATTATTATTATTTATTGTATTTCTAACCTGTTCTTCCTGGAAACGGGCTCAAAGCAGAATACAACATATATAAAATATATATGCCCTGAGAAAGAAGACTGAAATGATCTAATACAGATCCAGAAGATGGCCAAGGGGCCTCTGCTTCCTTGTAAGAATACCTCCTTTCCTTCAACTATATATTTTTAATCCGATTTTTTAAAATTATGTCTTCTTCAGCATTCTCTACACCGAAGAGAACCAATCTAGGAAGCCTTGCTACTGGAATTTCTTACTGCTCAGGGAAGTAGGGAGCACACAAGATGTGGAAAGGTTGAGATTTTTGACAGTGGATCATATTTATTTATTTACTTCATTTATACCCTGCCTTTCTCCCAACACTTATATCATTCTCCTTGCCTCCAATTATCCTCACAACAACCCTGTAAGGTAGGTTAAGCTGAGGGTATGTGAATGGTCCAAGATCACCCGGCAAATTTCCTTGGCGCAGCAGGGATTCAAACCTGGGTCTCCCAGATGCTACTCCAAAATTCTAACCACTACATCACACTAGCTCTCACACTGCCTTAGGAAAATCAACAATCATCTTGCTTATACTCCAGTTGCTCCTATTTACCAAAGACAATTTTTTTATCCCACCCTTCTTCTTTAAAGAGCTCAAGTCAGTTCCTGCCCTCCAGTTTTGTGCTCAGAATACCCATGTGGATCGGTTAGGCTAACAGATAATCACTGGCTCATTGGTCACCCAGTGAGCCTCATGGCTGAAGGGGGATTTGAACTCAGCGCCAATGCTATTGAAAATCTGTATTTTCCATTTCCCCCCTAAAATTAAAAAGGAACTTCAGTAAAAAAAAATAGTCAATACTTTCTAAAATTATTTTGTGGAAGTCCGTGGCATAGTTCATCTTTCTAACATGGTTGGCAGATCAGCTTTAAGGCATGCCTCCTCCTTCAGAAGTATGGGGTGGTGGTTATTTATGTATGACGATCACTCATCAGAACAAAATTAGCATGAGCTAATGTCGAATAGAGTCACCAGAGAAATAAAGTACTATGAACCTTTTGCTTGTGAGATAACCTAGACATAAACTGGGTTTGGGAAAGAAATCTATATCTTATGAGGATATAGCATTCAGAATTTGCTGTCCAAAACCTACTGAGTAAAGAATAATAGTTATTCAGATACACAATAATCCAATAGGTACATCGTCTGGTTTCTCTGTATTAGTTACTATGTGCTGAATTTAGGCCTAATACTGAAGAACATAATCCAAATATATCATTAAAGCTGACATTCCTTGCTTAGAATGTTCTTGTCTCACCTTCCAATAGTAAAGAATCCCTTTTCTTAAAACAGTGAAACAGGGCCAGCAGCCAACGAAATAGGATTTTTTGCATATTAGGCAGGGAGGCAGGACTAACCGGGTATATATAATAATATTGGGATGCAAATTTTAAAGAGATCCTCACAACAGTATAGTGTGCTCTGTATGTGCTTATATATTAAAATTTATATTCCGCTTTTCTTCCTCACCAGGAGCCCAGAACAGCTTATCACACTGTGCTTTCCCCTCCTCCACCTTATCCTCGCAACAACCACATTGCGAAGTAGGCTAGTCTAAGAGACCGAGATGCCAAAGGTCACCCAGTGAGCATGCTCATTGCACTCCAGGAAATGTCAAGAGCCATTGAGCATCAGTTGCAGAAAAGTCCAGGGAGACGGAGAGAGACATCTTTGTAGTCTAGCTCCAATGATATCTTGGATGGGGAAAGGGGGATTAGGTTCTGGAGATGTGTGTTATGAAGATTTTATTGACTTCATTTAAAAATACTTCTGAGTTACAGCAAAAAGTCATGTCCAACAGGCAGGACAATAAAACCACTAAATAGTGATAAAAGCAAGACACCAAAAATAGTACAGCATTGCTAGTTTATCTTCCTTCAAATGCTCTCCCAAACAGTTCTGTTTCGCAAAGCTCTCTAAACATTGTATGGGTAGAAGAATTCCCAACAGCCTCATTTCACAGAAGTGGGGCAATTATACTGAAAAATGAAGCGTGGCAGTCTTCCATCTGCCTGCACAAGTCAAACAGGAGAGACTGACTGGAAGCCAGGAGATGCCGTACTGGTTAGAGAGATAGTCTTCCAGGTATATCAGTCCCTGGTTTATTTATTGGACATATTTTTAGATCACTTTTCTCCCCAATGGAGATCCAAAGCATCCTACAAAAATGCAATATGATTTAACCTAGCTTAATCCATCATGGCCATGGGCTGAGAGTCAAGGCTCTTGGCCTTTCGGCTCATGCTGCCAGCCACACCCTGCTTTTAAAAAGGGAGGGAGAGAGAAACACGCAGCTGGGATTTTACAACCTGGCAGCCATCCTCTCACACTTCCCCCTTCAGCTGCTTTGAGTCTTTAAAGGTAATATCCAGCCCCCTGAGCACACAGATAATCTGTGCAACGACTCCTGAATCAGAGTAATGCGTATCACAGCTAGTTCCAGATCATAAATGCACTGCTGCATTGTGGACCAGTCAAGGTTCCTGAGCTGTCTTCAAGGGCAGCCCTGAGTTCTCATAGCGTGGGTCAACATGACCAGAGAGTCTCAGCCTGAGTACAGAGATCATTTCAGTGCTACTAAAGTCCAGGATCACTGCACAGAGGCAGGCGATGGCAAACCACCTTGGAATGTCTCTTGCCTTGAAAACCCTATGGGGGTTCGCCATAAGTCAGCTGTGATTGATGGAACTTTCCACCACAAAATATAGTGTGTGTGTGTGGTGGGGGGGCTTACACTGCACCACTAAAGATCTCTAAACTGTGAAGGGGAAGTTCTCCTTCAAGGTCCCCAAATGCACAGTGTTGGGACTATGCTATATTTAAAGGCCTTCAGAATCTTCCATTTATATCCTGAATTCGGGACTGACCTTGGCTGTAGCCCAAAACCAAATGAGCCCGCTGCTATTTAGATCCAGTGGCCCCCTGACCCTAATCACCAGCCTCTCTGCCATGCTTCTGAGCAACAGTTTTAAAACCCATCTTTTGCTGCAGCTGGGGGGCAGGGTTGGAGATGGGCAACACCATCAGGATGGTGCTGGTTATGCATCTTGCACCTTTAAGGGGGTACTCTAGGAAAGCGTAATATTTTAAGGGGACAGGGTGGTGTATTTTGTTGAGATTTTTCTGTTATTCCCCAAATTGGCTGGTGGAAGCAGGAGTTTTCCCTTCCTCATCATCAGACATACTTTGTAATAATGATCCAACTAAGGTCACATCCCAGTAACACAGACAGTTCCTTAGGGAGATCAAAGGGATTGCTTCATACCCTCTAACTCTTGATGGATGAAAATAGACGCACAAAGCATTACATTATGTATGAGAGATTAGCTCATCATAATAGCACACAATGTAAATAATGAGCTTCCATGGCAACTGATGACTAGCATGCTCCAGAAAATATATTTTCAAAGGCCTTAACTTTAGATCAGTACTTTTTGTAACTTATGTTTGCAAATACCATAAATCCCTAGGTCAAATCAAGGTCAAACTTCTGAATGCTAATCAAGCTTTTACATAAAAATCATACTTTTTCAGGATTTCAAAACTCTACATATCACTTGGGGAACCCAAGAGGGGTTGCAAGAAAGATAAATGAACAGAAACATTTCCTTCCCGTAGCACACAGGTGTGCTGAGCAAATTCAGGTTTACCTAGCTCTGATTTTCAGCATTCTGATACGTTAACACAACTGGGCTGGCAGCTGGCATTTGGGGCAAGTTGAGCAGGAAGTTACTCTTGAATCTGAGCAACAGAAAAGAGCAAGAGTCCAGTAGCACTTATAAGACTAACAAAATTTGTGGTAGGGTATGAGCTTTCGTGAGCCGCAGCTCACTTCTTCAGATACAGCTAGAATGTGAGTCCGTCTGTCCTTGTATCTTGGAGAGTAGAGCGATTGCAGAAGCCGAATGATATTAGCCGGACGGTGAATAACAATGGCAGGTATGATTGAATAGGGTGGGGTATGCAGAGGGGTAGTGGGTGGGGAGAAATTAGCATTGGTAATGAGACAGGAAGTCAATGTCTTGATTCAGTCCAGGTGAATGACTTCGACAATGCATTCACCTGGACTGAGTCGAGACATTTGCTTCCTGTCTCATTACCAGTGCTAATTTCTCCCCACCCACTACCCCTCTGCATACCCCACCCTATTCAATCATACCTGCCATTGTTATTCACCGTCCGGCTAATATCATTTGGCTTCTGCAATCGCTCTACTCTCCAAGATACAAGGACAGACGGACTCACATTCTAGCTGTATCTGAAGAAGTGAGCTGTGGCTCACGAAAGCTCATACCCTACCACAAATTTTGTTAGTCTTATAAGTGCTACTGGACTCTTGCTCTTTTCTACTGCTACAGACAGACTAACACAGCTACCCATCTTGAATCTGAGCAGTACAACACAGTAAAGGCTATTTGTGCAATGTCGTTCCTATGCTCATGGAAGCGTTTGGTTGGGGGTTTCTCTATGTGATCTGCCTATCCTCTCCGAGTATGGCTCATCTACAGGACCATGCTTTTTTATATGTGTTTCTTATCTAAGGGTGACATAAGGCCCAGGGCAGCAGATCTGCAACTATGGATCTTCCCTTTTTTAAAACTCTGAAGTAGCCTTAGGCATTACTAATCCAAGCTGGTGATGGGGAAAGGACCTCGCCTCCCTGATCTATATTGTCCCTCCAAAGCTTCTATTTGCTTCTCGGGAGGAGGGTGTGTAGGAGGCTGTATGTGAAGGCGGGTACAGACGGCTTCCACGTTAAATGTGTATCAAAGCATATTTTGCTCATTCACTAAGGCAGATTGTGTGGTTAAACAAGCACAAACTGAGCATATGTAAAAAAAAAAGCACAAAATGAAACCAGAAGACTGGAGTACATTAATCAATGCAGTATTTATTTAGTAAAATCCTGCCATCATGAAATCAATGGGCTTAGACTGGAGTAACTTTGCAAAGGATTACATTGAGTATCAGAGACTGCCAGTTCTCAACAGCCCTCCTGGGCCGTTTCCACAGGGCTCCCCGCTGCTCGCAACAACCCAGAATATTGCAAAAAAACCGCGGAAGATCGTGTTTTCTCACGTGAGATTTGCGCATCACGTGACGTCACGCAAATCTCACATGAGAAAACGCGATCTTCCGCGGTTTTTTCACGATATTCCGGGTTGTTACGAGCAGCGGGGAGCCATGTAGAAACGGCCCTGCACTGGGCAGCCTGGCATAATTTCCAGAAGCAGGCCAATGCAGGCACCCTCCTGAGTGAAAGCCATTCCAGAGGACGGGTGCCACAGCCCAAACTGACTGAGATCAGGCTGTGGTGCATCTAATAGACTGTGGGAGCGGGGGGTCAGAATGGAGTTCTACAAGGAGCTAACCTGATCAGGTTCGTACCAGCTGGGCGCCAAGTTGTACAAGCCTCTTAAGGTAATAACCAGCATCCTGGAATAACCTGGAAGCACATAAGTCATGAGTGGAAGTGTCATGAAAGTGAAGTAATACAATTAAACCTCTGAGCTGTAATCAATAGATGAGCAAGTCTTCTGTACTGTAATGTTTACCATGTAAATAAGTTTTTGTATTTGTTTTTGTTGGTTAATGTGGAGCTTTGTTACTTTGGGTTTAAATGCAGGGCTCCGAGGTGAGGAGGAGGGCTGGATGGGTGAACAGAGTGTGCTGTGATTGGATGGTAGCTGTACCCTAGGGAACTAAGAGCCAGGCTACAAGTGACGCCTGACACAGGTTGGACACTTGTCAGCTTCCCTCAAGTTTTGATGGGAAATGTAGGCATCCTGGTCTTGCAGCTGTAATGGAGAGCCAAGCTGTAAAACCAGGACGCCTACATTCCCCATCAAAACTTGAGGTAAGCTGACACGTGTCCAACCTGTGTAAGGCGTCACTTGTAGCTTGGCTCTAAGTAAACTGCAGTTTTATCTGAGAATGGTTGGGGGGATTTTCAGTCAGTCTGTGTGCATCTGAGAGAAAGGTTATTCTGCCTAAGTCAGGCAAATGGGATGGAAGCCTGAAAGGGACTCATTCCATCTAGGTCAGGCAAGCTGTGTAGAAACGCCAAAGTGAATCTCCGTGTAGATGAGTTTATTCTGTTAGTGAAGACCTGTGTGAAAATTTAGTCTCCGTGACTGGGTCTGAGAATATACAACTATTTATGAAACCACAAAGTTTATGAAAACAAAACAAAATTGTTAAATGCACCAATGCAGCTCTGCAATATTCTTAAGCCTTGAGTCTCAGCATGAAAGGCAAGCTATAAACAAAGTAAGTAAGTAAGTATAGGGCAGCCCCATAGAGCACATCATAACAGTCTGGTTAGGAGTGCGCACACACACAAAAACCCAACTCAGGAAATCCAGATTCGGGTTTCAGGGATCCCAAAAAATCCAGGATTCCTGAAATCCAAGAAAGATTCTCTGATCCTGTTTGGACAGATTAGAGAATCCTGGATTTATCTGGCAATTATTCTGTATGGGGAAACCTATCTGGTGGGGTGTTGAGGTCATTTTTCAAGCAAACCACACCAAATATGCAGGAAACCTATTCCTGATGGTCTTCTAAAAATCCTTACGTTTCAGAAAAATTGGACCCCAGGGTCCAATTCTATGGGTCTCTGAAGAAGGTGTCCTCAGCCACTCCATTGTTTCCTATGGAGGAAACATTTCCAGGCTGGCTCTCGGGCAAAAGATCACATAGGCCAGGCTGTCATGGGTCAATGGCAAACTCCTAAATGCAAGCTCAACCCAGAGGAAGTCCAGGAGAACCAAGCTGATGCCCTCTCCATTACCCAAATGCTCCCTGAGCAAGCTGCCCACCACAGCCGCTCTCCATTGTTTCCCATAGCAGGAAAAGGTCACGGATGGCTCTCAGGCCAAAACACACAGAGGCAAGGCTGCCACTGGTCAGAGGCTCACTCCCAAATGCAAGCTCAACCCAGAGAAAGCCCAACAGAACTAAACTGAACTAGGAATGGAATCCTCCCAGAACCCAAATGAAACACTGGGACCAACACATCACACCAAACACTCAGCAATTCCACTACAACCAAATTAAAGCAAGGGAATGGAATCCCCCCAGAACCAAAGCAAAGCAAGGGAACCAACATCAAACCAGAGAATCATGTCAAAACAGATAATTCCACCCAAGCCAAACTGAAGCAAGGGACACTGTTGCAATGCTGAACCAGTGTTGTTCTCAGAAGCCAGGCAGGCAAGGAGGGCTCCTGCACAGACTGCCACTCAAGCCCCACTCCCTGTCTCCCTCCCCCTTTCTTGCTGTCTTGGAAAAAATATGGGAGGTGCCAGGGGAAACAGCCAGCTAAGAGGCTGAAGCTGCGATTTCTGGATTTACCCAGATTTATCCAGGGTCCCAGATCAGCTCTGGGAGTCTCTTAATTTGATCTGTGAAAGGTGAATTTAGCTGGATAGGCTAAAATCTGGCTCCCCCCCCCCAAACCATGGATCCCCTGTCTAGTCTCAAAGTTACAGAAGCATGGATCAGCAATGCCAGATCAGCAGACAATTTCAGCACAACAACAATAATAAACATTTGATTTATATACTGCCCTTCAGGACAACTTAACGCTCACTGAGCGGTTTACAAAGTATGTTACTATCATCCCCACAACAATCACCCTGTGAGGTGGGTGGGGCTGAGAAAGCTCTGGAAGAGCTGTGACTGCCCCAAGGTCACCCAGCTGGCTTCAAGTGGAGAAACAGGGAATCAAACTCAGTTCTCCAGATTAGAGTCCTGTCATTCTTAACCGCTACACCAAACTGGCGATATGCTACTGAAAGTAATTTTTGCTGCTGCGCTTACAAGATCTTCAAAATTTTCAAAATTTCTGGCAGCTGGGGCACATTTTTTTTTTAAATTTAATGATCCAATCCCACCTGATGCAGGGGTGCAGAGAAATGAACCGCCTAAAACGGGGTGTTTGAATCATGCAGAGGGGCACAGTTCACCCTTACAGCTGAAAAGCTTTCCTTTCGAGATGTGAATGAGAAAGACTTTCTTTGGCTGCAACCTGCCTCACATGTGTCTGCTTTTGAGTGTGCCTCAGAACAGTGACTCATAAAGAGTCAACAGTCTGCACTGAGAGGTGGACATTATACTTTGCCTCTACATGAAAAATGATCCAATCTCACCTGATACAGGTATGCAGGAGAATTATCTGCCTACAGCAGAAGCAGTTTGAATCATGCAGAGAGACAGCAGATAATCTGTGGCTGGATGTTTTGGGCTCTCAGGGTATTTTAATTATGGTGCACTAGTGTACCCTGGTGCACTGTCTAGAAATCGCTTCCTTCATCACCAAGCCAGACCTTTATTAGAGGATGCTCTTTCTGTATTCTAGAGGGTAAAAAAGGTATCTTTTAATAGGTTCTGATCCTGAATATATTCACTTGTAAAAAAGACCTTTTGATTTCAGTCCTATTTTGTCATAATTTTGTATAGGATGGTAGCCTACAGTCTGCAGTGTGGGAATATGCTAAGCTTTTGGAGTTACATGATCAGACAGAAAGAAAACACAGCTAAGGGATCAGTCCTAAGCAGGTCTACTCAGCACTGTTATTACTGCCAGGAAAGTGTTCTTAGGATTGCAGTCTCATCTATGTAGATATTACTCATGCAAATATTTCAGCTACAATCTGTGTCACAAACATCTGTCTGACCATTACAGATGCTATATAGTACAACATATACAATAGAATATTATACATAACAGAATATTATAATTACTTCTAAAAATAACTGATTAGGGGGAAATTATGCTTTAATGACAAATTGCAATTATTTTAACCATAATAGTCTCTTCTTGCTCAGCATGAAACACGTAACTCTGGCTTTGGCTGGAAAATATTCCTTCCACCATTCTGTGAACTAAAAAGCTTCTCCTGTTCTGTCTAGCTGTGAAACTTAGCTAAAAAATACCCCGCCCAGACAATACATCCCCTCCGTTTAAAATCCTAAGGAAAAGTGTAACACTGTTACAGAAGCAACTCGCGGGCGGGGAAAAGAGGTTCAAAAGTGGCAACTGCACTTGGCCCAAAAGGAAGCAATTCTTCCATTCCTGCAAAACCTGATAAAGGACACAGCAGCACTGCAGCGATGAAATCTTATCTCATGCTTTATTTCCCCCGAAGCCTCAACTTGTTTTATTCCACTTGGCAAGCCAGTAGTGACTAATGAAAACTAAAATTAGAATTCTGCCCAAGGGACACTGAAGTATAACCCAAACCTAATACTTTCCATTATGCTACATCGCCAGGATGAATCATGTCTAATATGAATAAGCAACTGACAGCCCAATGGCTCAAACTTGCTCTCAGGGGCTTCCCATCTGATCCCCTGCATAGTCCCTAGGTCCAAAGGTTCCCCCCTGCCCCACCCCCACCCCACCCCCACAAACTGATATGTTTGGAGAAATCATGTTTTTCTACTAGTGTGAACAGCAACACTTTTCAAGACTTTGGCAGAATCCTCCCATTCATTAAAAAATTAAGATGCTCCAGATTAGAATCCCACAGATCCCTTGCATAGCAGTAGGTCAAATGTAAAAGGCGCATCCTTTTAAACATTTCCAGCTGTCCAGATCAGTGGGATGGTGGTGATAGAAATAAATCTGATGTCAGCATGAGGGATTAAAGTAGATAAAGCACTGCAAACAACAAATGCAAGGAAAGGGGTGACTGCACTGTAACTTGCATGTGTACTGTCAGCCTGAATGCTGACATTTTTGTTTGGAAATTTCCAAATGCCATTTTATCTGGTTTCCTTATGTTGCAATGATGTCAGTCCTCACAACTTTACCCAGCGAGTGCCTCTTCCTGAAATGATTGATTTCTTTTCAGATATTCATAATATCATAAGCATACCTTTGAAATCTAGCCAAGGTATGACTAAACAGTTTTCTGAATCAGTGATGCTTTCTGGTGAATTGGCATTTCTTCTGAGTCTTGCATAATTTATTCTGTTTGAATTCAATTTGCAGCCTTGACGGTTCCTTTCCCTAGAACTTCTTCATCAGCATACTGGTTTGGGGCTTATTTCTTCAACTAGGGTGGGATTTAAGATTTCAGTGGGGGAAGAAAAAAAAGATTTCACTTGCAGAGAAGAAGATTCCCAGGAAAACCTAATCTTTGTATATAAATGAAGCTTGAATTGCAAAAAAAAGCAGTACAATAATAGCATTTCTGGCAGGCATTTCTTTTAATACCACATGACCATAAGAAGGTTATCAATGGAGACCGGCCGTCCCTTTTTTAAGCACAGGGATTTGTATCTGACAATAAATACCCAGTAAATTGGACCATTCAATTGTTTGCGATAATAGCTACTCAGTGTATAGAATCTGAAGCCAGGTCAGGAATGTAGGTACTTTTGAAGAATAAACATGTAGTTTGACGCATGGGTTGGAGCTGCCTCCCTGATATTAGAGAACAGCATAATGTATCTGTAACTGGCTGAAGTGTTTTATTCATATATGCTCTGCTCCTCTGGTACTAAAACATTGCCAGGCTACATAACACACTGGCTATAATTCATCCACATAGAAACATCCAGGCAAAGGCACTTCTACTTTGGCTTATTAATTGCATCTATTCCCTCTCTCAGTGAAATTCAGGAATGATGTGACGACAGTGCCCATAAGTTGATCTCCTTGTGATCGCACTTGCCAGCCTACCTGAATTGGAATATCACTACTGCGCATATCTCGACTCTTCCAAGAATCAGACATGTTTCAAGGAGCACATTTAATCCTTGAAAAGTTGGCCATGAAAATGCTTTATTACGATGAAAGCTCCTATACTGGAACAAGCGCACACAAAAAGTACCATCCTAAGCAAAGTTATATCCTTCTAAGACCACTGACTCTGCTTAGGGTGACACTGTAAGAAGCCTTCTAATTCAGAAAGGTCTCAAGAATCCAAATTCTTCTCATTCAAGAGGCAGCCCCTCTAAAGAAACAGATGGCACTGGGAGTTGAGACATTCTGTGTTTCAAACACAGTTGTGCAGATATATCAATAGCATGGACTGTACCAAAAATCAAAGTTGATGATTCATAAACTCTGTTACAATTTTATTGTGCCCTTTCCCCAAGAAGCTCAAGGTTAGTCCCCCCCTCTACTTTATCCTCACAACAACCCTGTGAAGTAGCTTAGGCTTCAACAGCCCAAGGTCACCTGGTGTGCTTCATGGCCAAGTGGGGATCTGAATCCAGGACTTGCCACTGCTAGTCCCAAATGATCTCACCACGACATCATACTGGTTTTCTCTGCTGTAGTTCTTGTTACAGTTTTGTACCAACAACATGGCATTTACCTATTAACACAAATAATCTGCTAACACACTGTCATCTAGTGGCCATTTCAGGTAATAGCACCAACACACAGTCTATAAAAACAGGTTTGAAATATATAGCAAAAGAAATCTCCGTGAACCTGACGTTCAAGCAAACTGTTTGGAGCTTTTCATTCAAACCTAGCCTACAAAATATAAACACTATAGTGAGAAGGCCAGTTCCTTCTGAAACCTATCTAAAATGGCAGTGTAAATGCAACACTTTCAGTGAAATCCTAGATGCAGAGGAGTTAGCCGTGTTAGTTTGTGGTAGCAAAATCAAAAAGAGTCCAGTAGCACCTTTAAGACTAACCAATTTTATTGTAGCATAAGCTTTCGAGAATCAAGTTCTCTTCGTCAGATGCCTGATACAGAGACTGGTCAAATACAGAAGAGGAGGAGAGAGAAGAGGCAATTAGGGGGGGAGGGGGAGGGAGCAATCAAAACATTCCTTTGCTAGTATATGTAAACATCTCCTTTTAGTGGGTGTATCAGTTGGCTTCAAAGGAGTTTGCCCTGTTAGTTTGTAGCAGCCAAACAGCTAGACCATCCAATTCCAATGCAGTATGGGCCTTCGATAACCACAGCTCTCCCTGCCAGATGCATCTGACAAAGAGATCTGTGGTTCCCGAAAGCCCACGCCAGGTGCCACTGAGCTCCCCCAGACCCCACCTCTGTAAAGGAAATCTGTTACCTGTGGTAATATGATAACCATTCATAGTCCCTATTCAGTCCCAGCTTGACAGAGTCAAATTTGGACATGAATTCCAGTTCAGCAGCCTCCCGTTGGATTTTGTTTTTGAAAGGTTTCTGTTGAACTACAGCGACCTTTAAGTCTTTGATGGAATGTCCTGGTAGATTGAAGTGTTCTCCCACTGGTTTCTGGACGTTTCCATTTCTAATGTCAGATTTCTGTCCATTTATTCTTTTGCATAGAGGTTGGCTGGTTTGTCCAATGTACAGAGCAGAAGGACATTGTTGGCACGAGGGCATATATCAGATTGGAGGATGAGCAGCTGTAAGAGCCAGAGACAGTGTAGTTGATGCCATTGGGTCCTGTATTCCCTGGGTAGATATAGGGGCAGAGCTGGCATCTGGGTCTGTTGCAGGGCCTGGTACCTGTGCTGGTGACTCTGCTGGCCAATTCATGGTTGTGAGTGAGAAGTCGTTTAAGGTTGGGGGGCTGTCTGTAGGCAAGGAAAGGTGAAATCCTAAGCAGAGTTACTCCAGTCTAAGCCCATTGAAAGCAATAGGCTTAGACTGGAGTATCTCTGTTTAGGATTGCATTGTTAATTTTCTTGAAGCATTCAGTTTTTTATTATAATTATTTAATAATATTACAGGGACATCAGCCCACAATGGGAAGCCTCATCTACTGACATGTAGTGGGCCCCATGTCAACAGATCTTTTTAAGGAAAATAACTTTTCTGATGATGGTATCTTGTTAAGAAACATTTATTTTTAATTAACATTTGTATCCTTCCTTTCTGCCTTTATGAGGGCCACCAAAGTGGGTAACAAATTAAAACATACATAATAATACTATATACCATGGAATCTTTGCCATCTGGTTGTTTTTTACTATTGATTGTGGGACCCCTTAATTGTGATGTTTTTAGTTTTGATATATAATATTTATTGTTTTTAATTGTGTTTAATATTTTAAACCGCTTTGGGCCTCATTTGAGGGAGAGGTGGTATAAAAATCTAATAAATTTTAAAAAATAATTAAAACCACATTTTAAAACAAAAGCAACAAAAACAATAACATTACAATTAAACCAGAGTTTAAAAATACAAAGGCATAAAAACAACAATGAAAATATTTAAAACAAAACATTGAGCATGAAAGAGGGATCCCAGAGGGAATGCCAAATGAAACAACCCTGCTGGGAAGATGACAATAGAAGGGGACAGATAAATTCCAAGGGGGAGAGTTCCAGAGTTTTTGTGCCAGAACCAAAAAGGCCTTCCCCTGGGTCATCACCTGTCTAATCTCAGAAAGTGGAGGCACCTGAAGATGACCTGTGGTCTGGTAGGTTCATAAGGTCCTTCAGATATGTTGATTCCAAACCATGCAGAGCTTTGAAAAGCAACACCAGCATCTTGAATTGTGCCTGGAAACAAAGTGGAAGTTGGTGTAGCTGAACTAAGACTGGAGTTATACGGCTGCATCTGGGCTCCCACTTGCTTAGCAGCTTTTTCACATTTGCATTGGACAATTGGCTTTGAAGAACAAACTGCTAGCAAGTTCATACACTTCCCATAAACTATCTGTGCATTTGAAAAACACCAAAGAAAGTGGCATGATGCCACCTTTTCCAGTGAGTGTTTTTCTCACCTAGAAATCAGTTGACAGTTGAAATGAGTACTTTTAGTTCCAGACTAAGACTGGCAGGAGGCCCTGTGCATAAAAAATAAATTACCTGATAGACACAATTGAAGCAATTTTTCTTCCAGTGTTGTGTTATGCTAAAAAAATCTCAAAATTAAGGTTTTCTTGACTTGGTAATTCATCCACAGACATTGTAAAACCATGCAAATGTAAAGCCTCTCTGAAAAAGTACACAATTACATACTTAACAAGGATTTGCATGGGAAAAGTAAGATAGCTTGGAGAAAAACAAAGACTGCGCGGGTAATTTTGAATACAAGGATGGAGGGAAAAGGATTACAAACTCTGCTGTAGAAAACTGACTTGAGAAGAATTGCTTAAGAAGCTGTGATTTAAACAGGAGACTCTAAACATGCTTAGAAAGTGCATTTTAAAAAAGAGACCTCTCAAATAATTTGTATATACAAAACAAACAAAAAGCAAACAAAGCAGTATCAGTTACCTGCAATCATTCATTTAGTTATTTCAGGGAACGGTTCATAAGTTACTCCAAATACTTTTAAATTCACTTAGAGCCAAGACACACATGATGATGGCAATTCAGTTTGGATCTGTGGACAAGTAACTGTGCTGCAAATAGCAGCCACAGTGTAGGGAAAATATAGATTGGGGTTATAGTACTAAAGGGGGTATCTAACTCGTCCCTCACCCTCTCCAGGCTCCACCGCCAAATCTCCAGAAATTTTCCAAGCCGGAGTGGGCAACCCTACTGCGCATGTGTCTCTGCAAACTGGGTTGCCAGCTCCAGGTAGGGAAATTCCTGGAGATATTGGGGGTGAAGCTTAGAGATGGTGGGTTTGGGGAGGGAAGCTTTCTGTAGGGACGCTGATCTCTGTGGGCTGGAGACCAGTTGAGATCTCCAGGCCCCACCTGGAGGTTAGCAACCCTAAAGCCCCTGCTCCAACTCCTGTCCCTCTCCCAAGGTAGGGATTGCTCTGCCTCAAAACCTCCTACTCATGTTTTCACACGCTAACGCCCGTTTAAGATCTGTACACTAGGCGCTGTACATCACCTCCATTCCCCAGCGTTTAAAGTCAGTTTGGGACACATGCACCTTTCCAGGGGCGGGGGGGGGGGCGAATATGACCCATTGGACTTCGTGAGACTGAAGAGCGAAGCAGGCTGGCGAGCCTTTTCAGCCGGGAGAAAAAGAAGAAAACCATCCAGAGGGTTTTCTCGTCCGACTTCCCCAAAGAACATACGACGTTGATGGGAAGTTTGGCCGTTTCGCGCCACCGTAGCCGGCCACCCTCCTCTCCTGCCTCCACGTTGGCCGCGCGTGCGCAGTGATGCTGCGCGTTCACCTGCTGCTGGAGGGTGGGAGATCCATCCCGGAGGCTGCTGCTGCTGCGGGGGGCGGCCAGCGGGGTCTTGGCGGCGAGCGACGTCCGCGGCCAACAGCCTCCCCGCGCCCCGCTCTGCTTTGAAAGGCCGCCTGTGAGGGAAAGCGAAAGAGGCGGCCGGAGACCACCGGGCCGCTTTTAGCCAGGCCTTCCCGGCGACAGAGCGAGAGACTCGCCCGCCCCGGCGGCAGCCGCCTCTCCCTCCCGCGGCCCTCAGCATGTTCAAGAAACTGAAGCAGAAAATCAGCGACGAACAAACGTCGCCGGCGCCGCGGAGCCCCGGCAGCCACCTCCCGCAGGTAGGGGGTGAGAAGGGCGCCGACAGGAACGCGGCGCTCCGACTCGTGTGAGGGTCTGCGTGGCCCTGACGTAAGGCGGTAAACATTGCCCGCCCCCTCGGCCCGGCTCCGAGGGAAGGGCGGCCCGAGCGCGGCGGGACAAGGGCGCCGAGGGCACGGGGCGCCCGCTCGCAGCAAAACAGCGCCGGCCCGGGAGCCGTGCGCGTCTAGGGCAGCAAAAGAAAAGGGGAGCCCCGCGGCGCCCTTAAAGGAGCAGGAGGCTTACTCCAGCAGCTCGGTTCGCCCCGGAAGATCCTCTGGCGGGGCCGCGTTGGTCTGCAGTAAAAGAGCGAGATCCGGGCCCGGCAGCCCCTCGGAGACCAACTCGGTTCCCGGAGGATGAGCTTTCGCGAGTCAAAGCGCCTGTCTTCAGATGAGCAGCGAGCTCTGACTCGCGAAAGCTCGTACCCTGGAAATCTAGTCGGCCTCGAAGGGGCTGCTGGACCCGGATCTTCTTTTCCTTTATTCTTTCAAGTGCCCCTGGACTCCTGTTTTATTTTCCTGCGCTCTCGGTGTCTCACGCACACAGCAGCCTCGTGCCTCGATGTAGCCTGTGCATGTTTACTCGGGAGTAAGGCTCTGTAGTCTCGCTTCAGTGGACTTACAAGCTGGTGCCAATCTTACACACACGCACTACCAGGAAGTAACTCGCGCCAAGAAAGTCCTGTTGAGATTCGCTTCCGAGTTCCTGCAATGCAAGAAGCCAGCCTCTGTCACAAGTTACCTCTGGTGCTTGTGCCAACAGCGGTATATTGGCTTTCTTGGTCACTCCCTTGTGTAAAAAGCGTTTGTTTCAAATCTAGATCGTTAAAGGGCAGCATCAAACATGTAGGAGGCTCTTCTAATCATAAGTAATCACTACAGCTGCCTTTTTTCAGACAACCCCTGGTGAGTGGCAGGCGCAATGAATGTTGAAAATGGGAGGGGTAAAGTGCCATAGGCCACATTGGGATTGGTCAGGGAGGAACAGGAAGTGCAGTGCAGCTTCACTGATAGATGATCTGTAGCTTTTTAATGGCTCTTGTTAGTCTGAGTTGATAAGTGAGTAGGTAGATGGGTATTACTTCTATTATATCACCTTGATATCTTGGTATTATGGCAGAGCTTGCAGGCCCAGCTACATCTTACATAGGGTTGCCAGCCTTCAGGTAGTGGCTGGAGATCTCCTGGAATTACAACTGGTCTCCAGGCCACAGAGATCAGTTCACCTGGAGAAAATGGCTACTTTGGGGGGTGGACTCTATGGAATTATGCCATGCCAAGGTCCTTTCCCTCCCCAAACCCCACTGTCTCCAGGTTTCACTCCCCAGTTCTTCAGGAATTTCCCAGGTTGGAGCTGGCAATCCTAATCTTACATTGGAAATCTGTGACAGGTGCTTCTAGTGTGTGTTTTTGTTCCCCTAAAAAGTAGCAATGTGTGGAAGTAGCAGTTTGGCTCATTACCAGGCAGTGCTTGGTAAAAGAAGTTAATCTCACCCATACACATATTCCTAGACTGGAATTGTTCCCCTTGTAGTTAGCCTCGGGGCCACTTTGAGCCTCAAAGGGGATGATTCAAATAAGAAAAAAGTGCAGTGGAGGAGAGTTATTACTTTCCTTTGCCCAGCACTGAATTGTCCATTACTTGCAACTGTTTTTAGTGTCAGGAGATCTGGTAATAGATTTCTAATGTAACATGTAATTTGATCCTCAAGGGCTTGTTGATATAAGGAGATAAATATGTGTGTCCTCAGAGTAAGCCTACATAAAGGACGATCTTCTCTGTGATTCTTTAGTTACTAATGGTACAATGAAGCATTTTGGTAAAGAATTGTATTGGCTGTTTGTCAACTTCAAGGGAACCTTAATCAGTGCATTTGGTTTTTCTGCATAATTTAGCCAAGTTGCCAACATGTATTCATTTAAATAGCTACGATAACTTTTTGTGTACTATCTTCAGATCTCAAAATGTAATGTATTCCAAATGCAATTTAATGAAATTTCAGGTTTGGGTCATAATTTATTACTTCATGAAGGATTTTTCTTCAAACACCAAGGCTACAGTTTTGTTCTTAAGTGTGCATAGAATTAAAGCCTCAACCTCCTTATTTAGGAGTAAGCCCATTGCACCTAGTATTTTATTTAATAAATTACTCCTCACTTTTCTCCCTAAGGTACCCAAAGCAGTTTTCATCATTCTCCTGTCCTGCATTTTATCTTCACAATAACTGTGGGGTAGGTTAGACTAGCTTCTAGTACCCCCTTCTAGTACCCCCAGGTAAAGACTGTGTCTTTAGGATCAGGTTGTGTGTAATAAGTGTACATGTTTCATTGTGGTTGCTTCTTTTGCAGGACTCCTCTGTATCTTCACCACCAGATGCAAGGAGCAGAACATCTTCTCTTGTAGAGCAAAATGATGAAGGCACTTTAACACCAAACAGAGAGGTGGGTTGAAAACCAGTTTGTGTAAAATAATAAAGAAACCACGAGAGAAGGGATGTCTTAGAATGATGTGCAGCAGTGAAAAATTAGGAAAACATTCATGTTAAATATAATATGTGCCAAAAAAGATAATGCCACACGAATGATAAAAGATCTATATACAAAGCAAGAAGATAAATTCCCCAAATCCGTATGAAAGGGAAGCTGGAGTACAAAAGTTCCAATACTGACTTGTTTCCATTCAGTCTGCTGTTTCAGCATTATTGAAGATAAGGAGTTCTTAAAAGGGAAAACAGAGAGTGCCGTTTCATATAAAACCACAGTCCTTTCTAAAAGTGAAGTTTTCTTGAAACAGCCATAGCTTAAGGGAAAATTGTATTCAGTATCTGTGGCTAGAACTGGTTCACCTCCTGAGTAAAGATTCAAGAGGTACATATAACATTTCCCTACAAGGACTTTTTACTTCATATAGGATCTGAAACTCCCTGCCCTTACTTAAGGCCAATGCTAAAACATTTGGGCAGGATCAGAGCCCTTGCCATGATGTAAGTGAATCATGCTAGGCCTAATTCTGTGTGCAGAGACAAAAAGAAATCTGTTAATGTTGCAGTTCTGCTTACCTCTAAGATAACATCGTCAAAAGCAAAAGGTATGTGGACTGCAGGACCAGAGTTCTTGGTCTATAGTCATGTGTAGCACAAAAAGCTTTATCTGCAAATCAACATGTTTTTATTGTGACTGAAGCCAATTAGTATCCATTCTTGTTCATGAAAAACCATTCTTTAGAAGGTATACACTCAGAAACTTGAGAGTAAGAAAGGACACTTTTTCTCCTTGTAACAGTTCTAGAATTTTTAAAGGAAAAACCAGCGAGATTGGGAGTTTAATGGGAAATTTTGTGTTAAAGATACTTTCAGAGGTCTTTCATATGTTCCCTATTCTGTTTCAATTTGTAGCCCCAGTATTTATTATACTACCCTTAAGTACACATTTGTCATTTCTATTGCCTATTATTATTTCCTCTGAGAAAACTGTAACCAATTCTGATATAAACTTGTTTTGGTTAAATATTAACTGGACTAGTTTTTTCAGCTGTTTTTCTTTAGATGGCAGTCTCTTCCTTGCATCTCATATTTTCCCACAAATCAATGAAATGTTGTCAATGGAGTCATAATTTTGAAAACTACTGGAATGTGAAACTTTCACAGTCCTTAATGGGGTTCTTAGCTGAGAAGGCCACATTGGTAGGAACTATTTACAAATAGTAGAAGTTTACAGGGTTATTACTAGTTTTGCAGTAGAACATTCATTGTAAAGACTAAAGCCAGAAATTACCAATTTGCTGAGGAAATGAGAGTTTTTCCTACAATTCTGTACTGCTGAGTCACTAGTCTTTTTGGTTTGTGGATATGAATGTATTGAATTAGCCATGCACTATACCAATTTACAAAAAAAGAAGTTTCCATCTCCTGTTAGATAATTAGGTCTATTACAGCTGGATGTGTTCCACTCTTTCGACAACTCAGTGAAATTATTTTGGATCACTTCTTCAGTTGGAAGTGTTGTTTCTATTGATTCTTAAAAGGGTATACATGCAAAATCCCTCCTAGAATCTTTGAGTGTATGTCTGTATATGCACACTTTCAGAAGTTCTATTCCAGCTGCAAGGTCTTTCTTTTACCCTGTATTTTTTAAATGACTGGGTAATTGGTAAATGAAAAAGACACAGATTTCTGTAAGAGGGCTTTCATCAGTTGCCCTACTTTATCAGCTTTGTGGATGGTAAGCCTCTGATATTATCATTAGCTTTAGCTGCATTCACATTGCAGTTAAGATTATATTAATTTGAAAGACAGTGCGTTGCTATTTTTTCTATGGCTCCTATTTCTTCTTAATAGATTGTTCCTTTAAGAGAATAATGCACATCAAAATAGCTTCAAATGAACATGCAAGATGTTTGTAGAGAATCTGATAATGAAACTGATAGAGCTAGTGTTGTATAGTGGTTAGAGTATTGAACTAAGATCTGGGAGACAAAGACTTGAATCCCCATGCAGCCATGGAAACTTTCTGGATAACCTTAGACCACTTGCACATTCTCAGGGTAACCTACCTCACAGGGTTATTGAGTGGATAAAACTGAGAAAAGAAAAATTAAGTTGCTTTGGTTTCCCATTGGGGAGAAAGGCGGGGTATAAATAAAGTCAATAAATTTAGTTCTTGATGCTCATATGTAAATCATTTACCAGCTTTTTGTATTGTTTATGTTTTTTAAACTGTATAATTATGTAGGAAATATTTGTTGTTAACTTTAAATGGAATTATAAAGGCTATGCATTATGTTTGGAGCCTTTTGATCCCAAACTGTAGATAGTGTGCCTCTGTAGAGAGGACTGTTCTGTTGATTAATATGAAAATAAGAAGCAAATCCACTGCTTTGTTCACTTCCCCCATGCCCTCTGATTTAAATTTATCCCTTTATTGTTTGTTATTTATGTATTACTGTTGCTGTTACAAAGTTTCAGGCATTCTTCTATATGAATTTTACATAGTACAATGGTTAATGTGAGATTAGGACTGGGAAATCCCATGTTTACATCCCCAAATGACCGTTAAGCAGTATGGATAACCTTGAGGAATTTCCTTTCTTTCAGCCTAGTTTACCTCACAGAATTTTGTGGATAAAATGGGGAGGGAAATCCATGGACCCTACCCTGAGTTCCTTGGAGAAAACGCAGGATAAAAATGTAATAGATTGCTGGATCATGTGATGCTACAATTTGCATTATATTCTAGCTGTATAAAAATAAGAATAGAATTTGGTTAGTGGGACCTGTGACTGTGAGCCCAGACATATTTTGGTCTCGTGGTAAACCAATATTTAGAAATGTGTATTTACAGCATGTTTGTCATTGTAGTGTTATGATAGTATTAATATTTTGGCTTAGATCCAAAAGGTTCCATTAGGTTGTTAACCTTCCTTCCTCTTGAAACAGTAGAGTTAGTTATGAAGAGCTCTGAACACACATGTCATCTCAGAAAAGCAGCCTAATGCATATCTGATGCACAGAGTCTAAGATATTACCTGAAGTGCTTCCTATGTTGTCAAAATCTTAGAAACTGTAAAGCGAATTAACCTTTATACATAAAGGCAAAGACACTGGGACTCCTTGCAACTCCCTCTCCCAGTGTTCTGTTTGTGTGTCTGTGTGTTCGTGTGTTCATGTTGCTGCCATCTTTCATTTAAAGTTTGTTGTAGAGATTAGAAGACATTGAGGTAATGCTTGTTCTGCTATATGAGAGTCAGATTTTTATAGTTTCTTAAATCTGGGGTAAAGAGTTCTTGAAATCATAATTTAGGATAGATCTGTGTCATACAGTGCCATTGTAAGCAGAGTTCCACCCTTCTGAGTCCACTGTCAGCAGGCTTAGAAGGGTGTAGCTCTGTGCAGGATGGCACTGATAGTCTCTTATCCGTAGTTATGTGTCCCCAGTCCCCATTAATACTGTTAAGTGCATACTGAATGTTCTCAAAATGCTGCGTAAAGAATAAGACAGTTGCAGTTATAACTTAACACTGCTCCTTTAAATCTGTCTGATTTAGGGCAAAATGCACAACTGAGTCCTTTTTGTACATTAGGAGCTGAATCTTATTTTTCATTGATATAACACATTATTGGTATCTTTTTTAAATTAAGGTAGATTTATTAAAATGAATTTGAAACTGGAGATTAAGATTCTTCTAAAAAGCTCATTAGTTAATTTACACGCAGAAGCAGAAAATCTTTCTGAGTAGATTTAGGTAAGAACATATTTCCTCTTTTGTTTAAAAAGAGGTTTATACTTTTCCATATGACTACCTGGGGTTTTTTCCCCTGATAACATGTAATGGGCACCTCCATTGATAATTATAGATATCTTCAGCAAGATTAATTCCATAGCTGCAAGATATATCGTGGTAGGATCCTTTTATCCGTGTTGTATGTAATATATATTATATCTATTTAATAACAACAACATTTGATTTATATACCGCCCTTCAGGACAACTTGCCCACTTAGAACAGTTTACAAAGTATGTTATTATTATCCCCACAACAAAACACCCTGTGAGGTGGGTGGGGCTGAGAGAGCTCCAGAGAGCTGTGACTGCCCCAGGGTCACCCAGCTGGCCTCAAGTGGAGGAGTGGGGAATCAAAACCGGCTCTCCAGATTAGAGTCCCGTGCTCTTAACCACTACACCAAACTGTAATTTGTATTATATATGGTTAAGTGAAGATTCTTCTACCATAATTTGCATGTCATAAACAGGAACCCTAAAGTATCAAAATAATTCCACATATATTTGTAAATAAAATTAGAATATACAATAGTGTATATTCATACTAAGTTAAAATAGGATCAGTTTCAATTTTTTAAAATCTCCTCATGCCCATCTTTATATATACCATGGCTGGTTTGATTGTTCTAATCACCTTTGAATGTGTTCTGTTCATGCATTTTTCTTGGAAGTGTTGCACTCTTTGGCTGCTGTTATTAAGCATTATGCAAAAACGTGATGGGCGAGGAAAAACTTTGAACATGCTTTTGTGACCCTCCCCCCTTTACCTTATTACTTTGTTTTTATTTTCCATCTTCTTGCTTTTTTGCACTGAGTGACACAGCTGCTAGCTGGGATGATAGCAGAGCCTGCTTTTCTTTCTGAGTATACTGTCTTTGCTTTGGATCCCACCAAACGACCTAAACCAAAGAGTCAGAGTGTGGTGAGTCTCTCCTCTCCCCCGTCCTTCACAGTAATGACTTTGGCTGGGACAAGAGGATTCTGTAATTCTAGAAGGCAAAACTGGTTTTGCTTTTGGTTAACTGAAAGCATACTAAGTGATCTGCTGCTAACACTGCACTAAAAAGCTTGGCCATATTATGGGCTAATTCATGGCTGGAAAACTGGATAACAAAAGCTTAATTTAACATTAAAAATTAACCTTGCTTTTTAGTTTCGCGATTCACCACAAAATGTGTTGTGCTTTGTTACTGGAGAGTAGCAATCCATTCCCTCCATTTATTTTAGTTTTGGTAATTGTTTTGAAAAGTTAGACAAAGTTTTTGGTATACGTGGTAGTGCTGAGGAATAATTGTTTTTCATCTCTTTCATGAAGAGTAACATTATGGATGCGGTCAGAAGATAAAAAAATGAGGTCAACCACTTAGAAAACATGGTTTTTTAAGGATTCATTTTCTATTATTTTTCACTTCTTTATCCCTACAAAACAACTTTTATACTTTAGATTAATTGTATTGCTGGATTCCTGGTAATAAAATTTTTCCTTAGGAGTTGATCGCTATTTTATTTCTTATGTTCAGTTAGTGTCCTCATCAGAGGGAAAGAAAATGAGGTCAAAATAGATAAAATTTCTGGAAATTTTGAAGCTATGGTGGGTAAAGGATTTTTTCTAGGTGTTATATTTTTTGCATGGGTTTTCTTTGTTTTGTGGAAAAATTGGACATTTGAGGAGAAATGGAAAAATATGCTGTCACAAACCCGACTTGGCTCTCAGCATCCCTTGTCCATCCTGTTCTACCCTTGCTGCATGGGATTCCACCTTGCACTCCGGAGTTGGTCAAGAATCAAGAGTTTGGTGTTTACAGCCTTACTTTCCAGCCCCTGATCTTTTCTGGTACTAGCTGCCATCATCAAGACAATTTCTTTGATTATTATCTGTGATTCTGGCTTCTTTGAAGACTAGAACTCAATCTTTCTGTGTCTTTTTGTGAGTATAAAAAGGAAGCCTGTGGCTTTCCTTCCCCACTTTCTCTCTCAGTATTCAGGTGCTGTCCTTCAACACCAGATTCCTCTGGGTAGCCTAACAAAGCAGTATTAGGCAAAATGTGAGTGAGATTTTGTTTACAGTTTACAGAAACCTCCCCAAAGACCTTGAGTGTAATAAAACTTTAATAACTAACCAACCATAAATCCTAGAAAATCCATATACTTGGGAACGATCTGTAAGTAGAATTAGGCAGAACACTTGGAAAGGAATCAAATGGTAAATTGTTAACTAATCTTTACTTACAGCCTCTACATTCCCCTTCCTGGGAATGGGTCCCAGGCAGAGGGCATCTTGACAGAGCCTGACATTACAATCTTGCACAGAACTACTGCCTAGGCTAACGTATTTATGGACTTTTCTGAACTCAGACAGAATTTAGGTTGCAGGCTCAACGTTTCTGCAAATGTTTGCATTAAAGGAACTTAGCCCACCTCATGGGAAGCCAGTAACAATCCATCAGGTCACTTTGACAGCTTAGCCCCAACTGTTCAATTGAGACTGGGGTTCAATTTCCTTTCCCAGCTCAGCCAATCATCACATACCTGTCCCACTCTGCCTGGAATGTAACTAGGATTTAATTGCCCCTTCCATCCTATAAGCTTGTGTTATTCTAAGAGCATATTTATCTTTTCCTAACATATGAAATGCTTACTTTCCTGTCAAACCTAAATCTGTTTTGCTACGTTGACAAAATAAAATATAAAATAATTAATGTAAAAATTATATTAAGTCGCATTTTATGGAATTTAAAAGTACAACTGCCATAGTTTTCTACAAGCAAAATTGGAAATATATCCAATAATAAAGTGAGTAAAACCTTGTCTTAAAAAGCATTTCACTAATTCCAAAAGAAGAAGAAAAAAAATAATTCGATACATTTTTTCAAGGTATTCCGAATTTACCATGAAAAAGATGGGGGTGGGAGGTCCTCAGACTTTCATGCTATATATGTTGAATGAGTTAAAAAAAAAGCATTTCAGTCATTTCAAAGAAAAAATACTTGAATTGAGGGGTTGGGAGGGGTCCTCAGAAAAAAAATCAGTCCCTCCCCTAATTTTTTCTTACCCCCCCTTGCACCTTCGCCTCTCAAGGTCAAGGGATCATAGAAGAAAAAAAGTTTAATTAAATATTGAAAGTGAAGTTATTTTCAGTTTTCTCTTACTCTATGCAGGATACAGGTTGTTTCCCAGATATTGTGATTCAGACAAGTCTGTTTTATCATCTTCTGGTAGTTTAACATCAAACAGCTTTGAAGCATGCAAAAACATGGCATTTGGGTATAGCACTTCTTGTTTGCTCACTGCTGAAACCAAATTAATATGGTGGCAGAGGAGTGTTCCCTACTTGTGGCTCTTTCTTTGAATTGTTGGGCTGACGGTACTACAGAACATTAAATGAATCTCTGGATAAACGTTCAGGTGAGGAGCTGTGTTGGTCTGTAGTACAAGAGCAAGATTAGGGTCCAGTAGCACCTTAAAGACCAACTAGATTTCCAGGGTATGAGCTTTCGAGATTCAAAGTTCCCTTCCCTTCTGATGAAAGGAACTTTGACTCTTGAAAGCTCATGCCCTGGAAATCTAGTTGATCGTTAAGGTGCTGTGGGACCTGAATGCAGAAACTTGTTAGTTTTCTTGCATGTACTGGGCAGTATTCTGGTTTTGTAACTTAGGTGTTTTTTTTTTGTACGCTGGAAACTGACTGTTCAAACCAAGCTTGATTAACCGGTTTAGGACAGATTTATACATGAATGATTGCATCCTCATATTGAATCAAAGTCCTAAAAAAAGAGATACACATTGCTCAGATCTTATTTTGTAACTCATTACCATTTAGGTGGATACTTTTCTAAAGATATCTTAAAATAATGATTAACTGAAGAAGATACCATATTGTTTTAAACCATTATACTGACTGGTCAAATAGAAGGGTTTGCTGAGCAAGTTCAGTTAAAATGAATGGGAGCTACAAAAGCACAGAATAGCATTATTGTGTATATTGATTTCAGTGGGGATTTCACAGGAAATCTTGCTGTAATTACCTATATCAGGTCCTGTCTGTGCCAAGAGAAAGACAGACTTAGAAAAACTAGCAACAGAGCCAATTTTTTAAAAAATGGGCTCTAGAAAACAGAGCACAGGAATGCTGGGCTTGCCGCAGCGGCAGCCTCCGGAGGGACGAATTGGCTTGCCTGGACTTGCCACAGCGGCGGCACCCTCTGGAGGGACAGGCCAGCTCGCCTGGCATTCTCGCAGAGGCAGCACCCTCTGTAGGCAGTATTGGCTACAACGCAGGTTTTATCCTGGCACTCCTGCGCAAGTGCACCAGGATAAAAAGTGCATTATTGCCAATGCAGCTTGCCTTTTATATAGAAAGATAAATCCATATGTAGAACTGAAATGTTACACTTATATTAAATTAATAGAATATTGAATCCAGTGATTCTGTTCCTCGAAGGTGCAGCTTGCTTCAGAGGAAGGCTGAACCAAGAGTAGAATGGAACCTTAGGATCCAGTCCAGCATTTGAGGTTTTTTGTATTGCATGTTTTGTATTTATAGAAGAGATGAGGATAGACCACACATTTTTTAAAAAAACCTTCCATCGATGTTGGGCCTTTAAGAAAATTATGAAACTTTTGAATTGTTGATTTCAATACTGAAATGCTTTGGTTAAAATTGGCTATTTTCCTTTTAGTCAAAACTATACCATGAACAAGCATCTACATTGTTTTAAAAGAGTTATTTTAAACAGCACTGTATTTCAGTCAGTTGTGGTTCCAAGAAGATGTTACTGAATATACACTAGTCCTTAAAACCTTTTTTGGTTGTTCGTTTACTTTTCAGGCCATAAATACGATACCCTAAATTGTGAACATAGCATGTTAAACAAAGTGATATACCTGAAGTCTTACGGTATTGTATGATTTGTTACCTTATTGTTTATGGTGGTAAATAACCATCTTTTATATGTGAGAAATCCTAGATAATTTAGACCTCTGTGAAATAAGTTTGGACTTCACTTGAGAGTACTGATATTGATGATTTTACTTTAAAGAAGCATTTCACCGGATAAAGGTGAAAGGCAGATCCTGAAGACAGTTGTGAAATTACAGTGTTTAACGGTAGAGATGCTAAATTTCATAGGCAGCTAAATAGTACTGTATGTGGTAGAGCAGTATAATCGCTTACAACCAGGCAGTATGTATTTGTTCACTTCTAGTTGTTTTCTGCTGTTATGAGGCCCTGTCTTTATTTTCTTCTGTGAAGTACAATGCCCCCTGCAGGGACTCTTCTGCTCATAAAAAGGGATTCGGATAGCTAGAACTTTGATTGCCAGTTAATTTTCAAGAGTCTTATTAAGGAATTACTTCTATATGTAATATTTTAAGAAGAGCATTGTGCTATATTATACTTATCATGCTAATCCATGTAAACACAGCTGCTTCATAGTTTTATATATTACAGGACACTGATTCAGAATTTTTAACATGCTTGTGTCAGTTTGCATGACATCTTAATAAGTAATTGTAAAAGTAACTTTACTAATAATGTTGCTTTATACAATACAAATCAGCTACTTAGGGCATTCTATTATTGTTCAGCTAATGATGTTTTTCTTTTTCTCCCTCTCTAGCATGTATCTAAGCACACAGTTTCCAGTCCTAACAGTAGCGAAAATGAACAGTCTTCTCCCCAGGTTTGCAGCAATTATCCTCTTTGGTAGCTATTTCTTAATTTAGCTTGAAGGTTTATGGTTGCATTATCTCCTAAGAACCGAGGTAACCAAATGGTTTGATATTTGAATGTAGTAAGGTCTAAGGATTATGACTGCTCGTATTTAGTCGTAAGAAATATAATTTTTTAAATGTTCCAAATAGGTTTAATGTCTTAACTCCTGAAGCTCAAGACAAACTCTGTGGCTTTATTTTGTCTAGAAAATATATGCTAGTTTTAAATATCAGAATTTAGTAAGATATTAAAGGAGTATCTATGCGTCATAAATTGGATAGTAAATTATTTGCAGAGGTAAACTGCTTGTGATAGTGAAACATTATTATGTAGATGCAGAGGAGTTAGCCGTGTTAGTTGTAGTAGCAAAATCAAAAAGAGTCCAGTAGCACCTTTAAGACTAACCAACTTTACTGTAGCATAAGCTTTCGAGAATCACTGTTCTCTTCATCAGATTATTATGTAGGTCAGTATATTTTCTTAGCTGTATCGTATATTGAAGAAATCATGCTTTAGAAAATAATTGTTTTGTTTATTTACAGCCTAGTGATGCCCAGTCTTTTGCACAAAAGCTTCAGCTTCGGGTTCCTTCGATGGAGTCATTGTTTCGAAGTCCATTAAAAGACTCTTTGTTTCGCACCTCTTCTAAAGAGTCTTTGGTGCGGACTTCTTCAAGAGATTCATTGAACAAACTCGATTTGGATTCTCCAGGGCCCACATTTGATCCACCGTCTGATGCTGAAAGTGAAGCAGAAGAATTGCCAGGAAATCTGGACAGCTTGCCTAAGGAGCAGTTGCTGCAACGTTTGCGTAGGATGGAACGCAGTTTAGGCAGCTACAGAGGAAAGTACTCAGAGGTAGAAAAACATACCTTGTAAACCATTTGCAGTATACAGTTAGTGTATACTGATTCTTGTCTGTCTGTCTGTCTTTGTGTGTGAGAGAGAAATGCATATTTTATGCATTACTATGAAAAGCCATTTCTCTGAGATCTGGCACTTTATAGGGCATTAATTTCCAGTGTGATGCCCACAGACATTGTTGTATCTGTCAGTTTGCTTCCTAGCTTGCTCGCTTCTTAAGGCTCTGGGATAATAATCTGCATGGCACAAAAGCTTCTGGTTGTGCTTTGTAAGCCACCTTCTCTTAGAAACTGAAACCAAATATTATTGGTTTTGCAAAGCAAAGAGCCAGTCCTGGCTTTCCTCTGCCTCTTTGGAGCAGGAGGTTCTTCAGAAGAGCCTCAAAACATCACTTTTGCATCTGCAGGAAGTACCATCTTGGAAGCAGTTGCCTGTACCAAAGGAAGATGCTTAGCTTTGGACTTTCCAATGTGACACACACACCCCTCCATTTTGTGATTGGCTTTGCTCCCATGACAGCTATTTTGGAATTGGCTCCGGCCCCATATCAGCTATTTTGTGGTAATGCCCAGTACCCTTTCACAGAATTCCAGAAGGGTCCACAGGATGAACAAAGTCAGAGGTCTCTGCTGTAGTTCGTCTGAGGAATGGGACTATGCGGATGAAGTATGAAACCATCCACCTAAGGCTGACTTGTTTCTCACATAGGATTGCGTTGTAAGGGTAGGATCCCATGGAGGACTTCTGCAGATGGAAGGGAATTTCCATTCATGGAATGTCACTTCCTCACCTTCCCCTCTTGCTTCATCCCCAAATGCCCCCTGAAATGCTGTTCCTTAGGGAGAGGCGACCTCCCACAAACAGCATGAGGAAGGAATAGGAGGGCTGCTGGCGGTGGGGAGGAGAATCAGTGACACCCCCCCAAGCCATGGAAATTCTCTGTGGGATCCAGCTGCACATCTTGTGCTTATGTCCTTCACTATTAAAATTACAGTTTGTGTTTGCACAGATGTATTAAAAAGGCATAAATGCGATGTACCTTGCAGAAGGCTTTCTGCTTTGGAAATTGTTCTATTGTAATTACATCAGTAATCATGTGGTAGTAATAAAACAGTAACAGCAGATTCAAAGGGTGGTGGCACATTACTGATGAAAAGCTAGAGTAGTGGACTTTTGTTTATTTATTAACTATATTTTTATTATGGCCCTTCCTTGCTGCTTAAAACAAAGTTGTTTCTCAACTCCTTTTACTTTCAGCATTTTGCTTCTCTCTCTTCTCCATCTGCTGTCCTCTTTCACCTTGCTCCCCCCCCCCCTTCACTCCTGTTCCAGCATTCTGTGGACTCTGTAGCAACAAAAAAATTTATCACTCAACATTCTTCTCTGAGTTCCTTTTTATATAAAGTGCACTGCATAAAGTTAACTAAATTACTTGACTAAATTAGATTTTATAGCAACCAATTTTGATTGAGTTGGTCTTAATTGTCATTTGTGCTTCATTTATGGTTTCCAGCTGGTCACTGCCTATCAAGCTGTGCAAAGAGAAAAGAAAAAGTTACAGGTAAATAAAAAAAAATCATGGGGAATTACACAGGCATTTTTTTATAGTCCCAAGTTTTGCTTTCAATTAAAAAACACCTTATGATTGCCTAATACTTTGATGTGGAGACATGGCAGAAACCTCACATACGAACAACTGTTAACATTTTGAATGTATTGAATATATTTTGAAAAGACTTGTTTTATTTTTTTTTTATTATTATTTTAGGGAATATTGAGCCAGAGTCAAGATAAAGCACTTCGCAGAATTGGAGAGCTGCGAGAGGTAACCCATAATTGCATTTGCACATGAAATTTTCTGACAAAAATTTAAGAATTTATACTGTGCGCATGTTTGTTGTTTATAATCACAAATAAACACTACATTTTCCTGTGGCAGGCACTGTCTTTCATAAAATATTTGTGTCCACTCCTATGTTATCTACAATAATTCCTCTGAACTAAAAACTAGCCTCCATGTGTTGTCCTATGTAAATTCTACAGGCACTAAATATGCAAGAGGGGGGCCTGCATGGTTTCAGTAGAGAGGAAAATACTCACCCCCTCTATGCTTAAATTGAATAATGTCCGTGGAATTAATCATGTGTAAGTAGTTCAGAGTTCGCAGCATTACTTTCTGTGTATGTGATTATCCGCACAAGCCTAAGCAGGTTTACATAGAACCCTGCGCAAGTCAATGCAGTGGGGGTTGCTCCCAGGAAAGTATGCTTGGGATTGCACTAATTCTGTTTTATAAATGTGAGATGATAATAGCATCAGTAGTAGTACTTTACATTTTCACTCTCATCTTGTTCATTCCTTAAGGTTTGATATTTGTATAGAGTCTTATGTGAGTCTGTATTTAGGCTAATTAATAAAATACAGTGAACTTTGATTATCTGATTGATCAAGTATCATGGCAGTGAGTTAGGATTTCCTTGTTAAGATGACCAAATTAAAGGTTATCTAAGACCCCTGCTCGCTGCCATACCTACTTTTCTCAGTTCCAGTTAGGATAAAACCTGGTTGGTATAACTTTAATAAATGTTAGTATTTAGAATTCAAAGTATTTAGAGATCAAAATATTTATACTTACCAAACAAGGCTAAAGTATTAAAAGTATTTCACCACTGTATATTGCTACTGTAATTCTTGGTTCTTATCAATATTCACGCATGTAGGTGTTGGTTCACCTCAGAATGAAGCCGTCCAGGTGAACCAGTAGTGTATAAACAGATGCAATGACATCACCGAGTTCTGTCACCCAACTTGTTCTATCAGGTTCCCATAACCTCAGTACTCTTTTATAGATAGGAAGTGTGTCTCTTAAATTACTTAAGCCAGATTAATGGATATCTTTCTGGCTTGAGTTAATTTAGGTTGCTCAATTCTTACATGATTTAAGAAGGAATATAGGTGCAGTTCCTATGGCTTAAAGACACTTTCATTGGTGGCAATTCCCCCTTCCTACTGCAGACCCCCAAACATTTTGTTTGGTAGGGTCCCTTTATCCTCATGAGCAGAATTCCTGGGTGCTCAGCGGGAGACAGGAAAGTCCAGTTCTGCAAGCATTAACCAATACAACAGTAGGGCATCACATCTGATAAGATTCACACTAAGTTTGTGCATGGCTAATAATCTTCACGAAGGTGCTTGTGGCTTTCTTTGCCTAACAGTGTTTTTTAAAGAAAATTATTTGCTTATGATTACAAAATTGTCCTTTTTCTTTTTACCATGTGGAATCTTTGTGGAGATTCTTACACCTTTTTTGTTAAGCAATCTTTTTGTTTGTTTGTTTAAGAATATATATTTTTAAAATTCCCATAATAATTCCTGTGTTTTTGATATGGAATGTAATTCAGAAAAGCACATACTTGCAGTTAATGACTTAAGGTTTAATGTAGGTTCTAAGCATAGAGGCCAAAGTGTTTTTTTTTCTTATTCTTGCCTTTCAAGATCAAATTGCACGGCAAGAAGCTAGATCTTAGTTGTGTTCATCACACTAGTTTTCAGAATACTGAATACTGCATAGGATTACCAACTAGACATAAAAACATGGCCAGGCCCACTCCTTTGCATTCTGTGTCAGTTTCATATGCATGAATTAGCAAGTGAAGCTTTTAATGGCACTGAGATAAACATGGCTTTTTTCTAATTGCTGCATCCTTAAAAAAAGTATTCTGTCTTGAGTGTGGCAATGCAAACTGAGCTTTTGTAGCTTCTACAGGAATGTGGAAACATTTGCTGTCTTCTGAGATTTTTTAAAACTTGATATAAGCAAATGTACGCATTAGCCATTGTGACCGTGTTCCACAAGATTTTTTGCCAGTTTTCTGCCTCCCCACTGCAACTGGGTTTCTAAGCAGAAATTACAAAGGTTTAAGGGGATGGAATCTGGGCCTGGGTATAAACCCACCCAAGGCCATATCAGTAACTGAGGAACAACGTAGGGAGAAGATGGTTAATTTTCAAAGTAATAAGTAGAAAGTATCTAAAAGGAGACACACAAAATCTTAATAGATTGAAAAATCATAAATCTTAAAAAGTAATAAGGAGATTTGTGGTGTCAGATTTTAAATAGTACAAATTGAGGGGGGAGTGGAGCAGGTGAACTTTTATAGCGAGGTTGTCACATATGAATACATCACTCTGCTGCAATTTTGTTGCACCCTAGATGATGGTGATGATGATGATGACGACTGCACTTATATACCGCTCTTCTAGACAGATTACTGCCTCACCCAGTGCGGTGAACAAGTTAGTGTTATTATTATTCCCACAATACAGCTGGGGAGCTGGGGCTGAGCGGAGTGGCTTACCCAAGGCCACCTACTGAGCTCATGGCAGTAGTGGGATTTGAACCAGTAGAGTGCTGATTTGCAGCCAAACCACTTAACCTATTAACCACTGTTAAGTGGTTAAGATCCAGGAATATTGTAATATTTGAAAGCGAAGTATTTTAGGCATTTTATTCCAGTGAATGAATGTGGATTTTTGAATGAGTGTTTACTGTAGTTTAAGATGCAGGCCTCCAAGAGAATAAAGAGGGGGTCTGGATGGGTGAGCAAAGTGTGTTATGATTGGATGGTGGCTGTATCTTAGAGGACAGAGTGAACGGCAGTTTAGTCAGAGTTCTGAGGGAAAGAGTTCAGTGCATTGTTGAAGCACTGTGGAGAGCTATTCTGGGGAAAGAGTGAGAAGGAGTAAAGTGCTGTAGGAAGTCTGTCTCTTCTTTTCTTTGTGGATAATATTAGCATAAGTGGCAACTGAGGGAAAATAAGTTTGTGACTGAGTTTGTTTAGAAACATTTGAAAATCTGTACCTATCTTGAAATCAGAACACTTACGAACTACTCTGACATTAGTGTGCTTATGAAATACTCTGAAGCCATTATGCACGTATACTTATAAATAAACCCTATTTCTATTTAAGAAAAACATTTTTATCTAGAATAAAGTGTCCCCTTTTACTTCGCAGCCACCCCCCACATGCTGATTGTTCACTCATTCTACCAAATTTAATAAAGCCTTCCTATACTACAAGTCAAACTGAGAGACCAAAGGTGAAAATCATGTGGGAAGACTAAGGGAGGCAGCATAATAGAGGCCATTTCAAAGCTTTATAGTGAGGTGCTGTTACAGGAATTACATACCACAGGCCTCATAAGGGGAGCAAAATGCCATAAATACTGTAATAGGTTTTTACACTCACCCAGAGGACCTGAACCAAAGATCCTGATACCTGTACAGAAGCATTAATCCACAGTTCTGTTAAACTAACTGTTCAGTAACCACTCACTCTCTTTCTCAACTTCCAACTGCTCAGTCAGTAACTGACTAAAACTCCCAACTGTCAGATCTTAGACCTTTCCCTGTACTTCATTCCCATGGGCAGTTTTAGAGGGCTGGGGTACATTTCTGTGCTCTTCTGGTTACAGAAGCTTCAATTGGAAATTTAAAAATTTCAGTTGTCTGCAACTAGTGATATGGGTAGATTTTTTTCCAGAAAAACTTATACTGTTATATTATTCCATGGAAAAATTACACTCCGTGTATGTAAATATAGTCTATCTGTAGTTGTCAGGTGTGTTGTGCTGCAAATCAATTTCGTTAGATGGGCTAAATATGGGAAATGAAGCATGCACAAATTACGTAAGCTATAAGTTCAAAACTTCTTTGAGGTTCTTACACTTGTATATGGTCCATGCTTTTACATGACATATTTGCCTTCTTTATTATTTAAATTGGATAATTTTCTGATTCAGTTTTTTCCAGAACATGTGGATCACTATCTGCGACCCTGTTCCTGTAAATTAGATTAGTTGGTATAAAGCTTGCACCAAGATTGAGAAATGCTGATAATCTTTGTGGAGGTGCTTATTCCTTGTATTTATTTTTGTGCACCCCTATTAATACAATTATTTGTTCTGAATTACAAAAGTTAGCTTTGTCTACCCCCACCTACCATCTCTGTGGAGATCCTTACTGCCTTATTTGTGCATTAATATTGTTAGTTGATTTATGTACATTATTTATAGTCCACCTTTCTTGCTGCGACTCAAGATGAAGCAGACAGTGTAGGGCAATATGGTCAACAGCTAGAACATTTAATAAATAATACAATAGGTAAGGATTGCAGAAAAAACAAACTGAAATCTGATACAGAGCTGAAGATGGAGTTGAAACAAAACATATGCAAATTGACATAATATATTACGAAACATGGAAACAATCCAGTAGGAGCATACTTAAAGGAACAGACAGTACACAGTACTATAGTCTACAGTCGTTATCCCTTTCCAATTGATCTTTCTGAATCATTTCCTTACAGCATAGTCTTATTACCAGTGTAAAAAAAATCCCTCTTGAATAATTCAGTTTTGCATAGTTTGCAGAAAGAAAATTTTGTTTTAGACCAGAAATCCTGTGCAGCTTCCTTTTAGAAGACACTCGGAGCTCAGTGACTTATGCTGTGGCCAGATTCTGTTCCTTAGCCATTAGGAAACACGGACTCCTTTTAGCTGAAAATTTTGTTATATGTATTTATTTATTTCCAACAAAATTTTATTTTAATTGCCAAAGTTTTTAGTACAGTTTTCTCCATGTGGAGTTTTCATGGAGTTTCGTATGCTTTTGGGAGCCAGGAATCTTTTTTCCTTAAAGAATATGGTTTATTTTTTATTACTAATATTGTCCTTTTTCCTCATATAGAATTTAATTCTTGCAAGCACATGTATTTGCAGATAGCGACTTACAGGTATATAATGGGTTTTTAATAACAAGTTCATGGTATTTTTCTTCCACTCTAGCTTTTCAAAGCCAAATTCCACAGCAAGAACCTAGATCTTAGTTATTTTGTTCATCAGATTAGTTTTCAGCATGCTGAATTTTGTCAGGAGTTATCAGCCAGTCATAAAATTGTGGCCTGGCCTGCTGTTGTGATTTTAAGAGCAGTTTCATATGCTTGAATTAGCAAGCAAAGTGTTTATGTGCTTCACTTCACAAATGCTGCAGATCAAATAGCTCTTAACTGTACAGCTAAAAGGGCTGTTTCAAAAACTGGCAACGGTGTTCCTGTGTGAATGTCATTAAAAGTTAAATTAGCCGTTTACTATTGGGATAGTAAATCTCTTTTGACGACAGCCTTGTGGATACAGAGTTGCCTTATTGTGAACCATACTGGTCTCTCTCTAACCCAGTTCTGTTTATTCCAGGAGCAGGCAGCACTAGCATGCAAGCTGAACAGCATTGTAACAGCCAGTTTTTGTTGGCACAGCATCTTCTTTGCTCCACTCCAAAGCAGAAATAGAATTGGGTGGGAATAGGCTGGGAGGCAGAATCCTGAGGAAGGTATCACCCTGCTTAGGATTCCATTCTTAGTTGCGATACTCTGAAAAGGGGCATCTGTTAATAGTGGACAAAACCAGGAAGTCTCAGCTGCAGTGTTCCGGTACCTCTGATTAGCTTGGTACAAAGTAATTTTCTATCTGACATGTTTAATAAACTGTTATTTCAATGGTTTTCAGACTTCCTGCCTTCAGTAACCTCTTCTATATCAGCTTAACTGCTGAGAAGTCATTGCACATATCAGCCCATGGATGCTGTCTAGAACATAAGTAGAGTCTGGTGGTTTAGACTGCTGGTTTGTCTAACCCAGAATACTATTCACATAGAGGCCAAGCAGTTGCCCTGTACACTGGCCAGATATGTTGGGTCTTAATTTTGTTCTGTGTGATTTTTTGCTGTAGAACACACATCCCCAACATTACTAGAGGAATGTGGTGATGCTGGATGAATTGTCAAGAATAAGCTTTTGACGAGGTCGAAGGTTCCCCACTGCACAGCTTGGGAAGCACTGCCCTTTTCATACATACTGTTGCACCTAACTCTTACTCCTATACAGTATTACTTTGTTTCTGTACAGGAATGTCTAGGGGCTACGGCTCTAGCTCTTTTCTACCATGAACTACTCATTCTTGTAAACTAGATTGTGTACCCCTTTCTCACCTCTGCTGTCGTAGAGACTCATGCAGAGTCTTAGCAGAGATTGGAATTAATACCTGCCCCTATAGAATGATGAACTTCTTTCTTATTAGGATATCAGGAATGTGAATGGTCAAAGGGGGATGCCAGAACTGAGTGAGACCGAACATCGGAAGAGAGTGTGGGCTGATGAAAAGGATGGTATCATGACTGCATTGTAAGGAGAGAATGGAGGAATATCAGTTGTAGTAAAGCAGTAACCCTCTAGTACCAAGTGATGGGGGATGTGTGTGAGTTTTCTTTTTAAAAAAATTCTCGTCAGCATGCACAAATTTACCTCTGTATTGGAAGAATCCTTTCCAAAAAGCTTAATCTGTGTTTTCTGTTTCAAATAACACTCTAAAGCTAATTGAGCTGTTGTGTACTTTTGATTAGAAACATTTGCAAAATTGGTTTCTTAGGAACTCCAGATGGATCAACAGGCTAAGAAACATCTCCAGGAAGAGTTTGATGCATCATTAGAAGAAAAAGACCAACTCATCAGTGTCCTGCAGACTCAGGCAAGAGAGATGTTCCCAGAACGGCCTGAAAGAACAATACTTACTGGACTTTCCTTTGTGGATAGATTATACAGTCCTTTTTATTGGAGTCTCTGGTGGTTTTGCCCTTGGCTCCACCCCCACCCCCCTTTGGGAGCTGGCTGGTAATATCATCACTTTATTGCTTAATATAGTAACCTACTTCTTAAAGTCATGGGTGCATCCAGAGAGCCCCTTTAGCTATATGCATGAACTTCCATGTACATTTTTGCTTCTGGGGTAGCAGCTCTTTGTGTATCTCTGGAGATCTTGTTAAGACAGCGCGGAGGGCAAATGTCAAAAGAAAGTGATTTGGAAGCTCCAGTACATGGATCTGGAACTATTATGAATACAACTGATTTCAGCAGAACGCTTTTTCAAGAAAGTGGCTTTGCCCAAGCTCATATAGAAAGTGTCATCCACTAAACATCTAAAACTCACATAGAAGTTGAGCATTCCCTTGGCATTAACATGTAAAAAAGCCTGTCTGTGCTAGGTAATCTTAAAATGCTGGGGATTTGTCCTGCCTTTACTAACCTGATTCTAGTCCAAGTCCAGTTTTCACTTCAGAGTCCTATCAACAAGAGTAGTGATTCATGTGCTCTTCACACTGAAATTTGAATTATCTGTGCTGTAAGATTGGTTCCATTTTTGAAAAGAAGGTCTGAGGTAAAAATATGAATTTGTAGACAGCATCTGAACAGGCAACTGGCAAAGATTACTTTATGTTAATGAAACTGATGCTTATGCAGGTGTCATTGCTGAAACAACGACTGCAGAACGGCCAAATAAGTATTGAACTTCCTGAGCCAAATGTTCAGACGCAACCTCAAGTTCAGAGTCCAACAAAAGAGAGAGAGAGAGAGAATACCCTGCAGCCGGGGAGTCTTGGTAGGTTCACGTCTTGTCTGACTTTTCAAATTAAATATTTTTTTAATAAATGATTAAAAGGCTTGTATTTTGATCAGTTTAACTTTAAGAGCTTTTTATCCAGACCATCTAATGGGGTAAACTTCCCTTTTGACATTATTTCAGTTGGACAGGTGATACCAATGAAATCAGAAATATTTAATTGTTGAATATTCTTGACTATGGAATTCTAAATAAAATGGAAGCATTTCTCACATCTACTGAAATGGGAAGAAACTGGTACAGTGTTGAAAGAATCTATGAATGGATTCTGGCTTTTGTACTAATTATTCCAGATCAAAAGTGGCTTATGAAATGGTTAAAAATTCTTACACTATATGCAGGTAATTTTGAGAAGTACCATCAGGTTGTATTCTTTCTTATGATAAATTTATAGGTAGAAGCTTTTGTAATTTCTGCGGCGAAGCTTGTAATTGGTAAGAACATTCATTCACCCCTCCATTTCACATTTTCTTATTAATTGGAGCTTTCGTATTAAACAGACTTCAATGTAGAATATTCCCACCCTTCTCTTAATATGCAAATGAGATATTCCATAGTCCAGGAAAAGATGTTGAGGCCTAGTTTTCAAATAAAATAAATGGTTGCATTAAAATTTAAAAAAAAAAATCTATGGTGGTATCCAGGAGCTCTGTTTAGAACTAACTGGAGAAAACTTTGGTATTGAACTATATACCAGTTCTGTTGTTTATGTAGCATAGTTCATACATTGGCAGCCTGCCTGTAATCAACACTACTTTGCTCTTCTGCCGGGTCACAAACCCATCAGCAGACTTGCACTCTCTTGTAGATGATCACATGTGTCCGCTAAGCATATGACTCAGGCCTTAGTACTGTATAGCAGGCCACATGGAAGGGCATTTGTGATTGTGTAAATGGCTAAGGCCATATGTACAGTTGTTGTATGGAAGCACCATGATCTGTGTGACCAACTGATGCATTCCTGTGTGAGACGTGTAGGCTGCCTTATGATTGACTGATGCCTAATTTTCTGGGAGTTTTATAGGTGGTGATGGGGATTCTGGTAAAACATTAGAAAGCCTAACTCAGCGAGTGAAACGGCAAGAGAATTTGCTCCATCGATGTAAAGAAACGATTCGAATGCACAAAGAGCGCTCAGCCCAGCTAACCAATGAGAAGGAAGCACTGCAGGAACAGCTAGATGAAAGACTTCAGGAGCTCGAGAAAATAAAGGTATGGGGGGACCTCTCTTGCTTTGCATTGAGTGTTGCAGCAAAAGTTGTTGGAGGGAAAGGTGCAGAAACATGGCGTGAAAACTATTTCTAAATTCTTGTGCTAAGGAGTACCATGTATGTAATTAGACTTACAAAAAAGTCATTGTGGGGATAGTAGCACAAACTATATTGTGTGACTGTTTTTTCTTAACTGTAGAAGTCCTCCAAGTTATAATGTTGTTCCAGACTTATTTGTTCCTGCGATTTTTATTTTTCTTGTTAAATGACATTGTGAAAGACAATGGGCAAGACTGGACTCATCAGCTGATCTCCTCTGACCTTTTTACACAGTCCTTTGTACTGAGTGTTGCTTTTACCGGGGGTGCCTCTTTGTTTGTGCTTATAGGATTAGGGGTAGAACTGCCGTCCCTGGTTTCAGTAGGAAGAATATGACATTTTATTATTTATAAATCTTCTGCTATAAGTTTTATGAATGAAGTGAGCTTAGTAATGTATTCCATCACAGTTGCTATCACTTTGCTGTCTATAACAACCTCAATCTGAGGGTATATAGCTTGATATACAACACCATCTCTCTGAGGGCAAGGGGAAGGACCTGCTCAGAAACCCTTTAACCTTTTCTCACCATCTCTTCAGGCTCTAGGGTTGCCAACTCTGCTCTTGGATTTTCTGGAGATTTGGGGATGGGACATGGGGAAAGCAGGATTTGGAGAGGGGAACAGCCTCAGCAGGGTATAATGCTATAGAGTCCACCCTCTAAAACAGCCATTTTTCCAGAGGAGCTGTTCTCTTTAGTATGGAGATCACTTGCAATTCTGGGAGATTACCAAGCCCCACCTAGAGGTTGGCAACCCTGTCAGGCTCCAGAGATGAAAACCTTAGTTGCTTTAGCCAAAGTTTTGATTTATGGAAGGTGGAAACATCATGGATGGTTCTTTTCCATCTCCAGGTTTTTACAAGAATGACCCCAATTTTCTGCTAAATGAAGCTACCTTCATTTAGCAGACCTGAATTCCCACAGGCAAGACAAATTCAACACTTTCTGAGTCTCTTTTCTCAGACCATTCTTTACACAGAAATAGGAAGAAAAACTGAAATCCACTGAGAGATAAAAAGAAACAGGAATCAAGATAAATTGGCATATATAATACTCAAAGTGATTTGGGGGAGCCTTAAGGACTGAACTTAGTATAATGCAACACAAGGTGGTAAAGTTATAAAAAAGGCCCTCAAAACAACATATCATCTCTAACACATTGCTCTCCACGATTACCATTTTTGCCATCTTCCTCTTTTCTTGAAGAGGAATAGGAAACCAAAGTCAACCTTGGCTTCTCTAAGTAAGCCTCCAGCTACTGAACAAAACCAATAGCTTTTTCACAGCTGTTACTAATGTTTGATGGCAAAAGACTCTTCACTGGCACCGCGCTGACTCATGACACATACTAAAAGTCAAACTTACAAGTTATATTTACCACATGATTGCCACAGGGACTTGCGGCAGGACCCAGGATGCAAGCTTCCCATGGGACCTCAGTTTAGAACCCCTGCAGGGGCCTGATTTGGACTGGGTCCATTGTGTGGGGAGGAGGGGCTTCCAACTTCTGTCTGTAGAATTTTCCAGGCTTTGAACAGTCTAGAGGAGGCATTATTTGCCCCACTGAGGGCTGCGCATGTAAGCATTCAGTGTATGTGCAGCCCCCCCCCCCCCATGGCACAAATAACACTCATGGGACCGTTTCAGGTCAAGAAAATGTTATGTGGGGGAAGGCAGGAGCACCTTCTTCCCCTATGCCGTGGTCCCAGCTGCCATACAGTTACAGGTGCCTGTGGCGATCACGTAGTAGATGAAACACGTAGTTCGGACCTAAATAGCAAGTACATTGTGAAGGCTTCAAAGATTGTGATATGTTAATATAATTTCAGAAAGGAAAAGTAACTTCGCTTCTTCTCCAGATATTATCAGCATTCATTATAAACATGCATGTCTTTCCCAGAGTAGTGTAGTGACTGAAGACTGAAGTGGGTTGGCGTAGTATGCCTATTGGCAAGAAATAACCAAATCTGAAGCATGGGGGGGGGGGGCATTCTCCAGGGAAGAATATTCCGTCAAGTTCCTTTGTTTTATCGTTTAGGATCTCCATATGGCTGAGAAGACCAAACTGATTACTCAGTTGCGTGATGCCAAGAACTTGATAGAGCAACTAGAACAAGATAAAGTAAGCATTTTGAAATGTCCAGGTTTTCGTTTAGATGCAAACTCATCAAGAATGTCTCTAAAAAAACTGGCTGGAGAATTTAGTACACTGTTTTTGTACTAATTGTTCAAAACATTTTATTTTCCCCACATGTTTAATTGGTGAGGCTTAATTTTGTTACAGACAGGGCTTTTTTTCAGGGGGAACTCGGGGGAACGGAGTTCCGGAACCTCTTGAAAATGGTCACATGGCTGGTGGCCCCGCCCCCCCCTGATCTCCAGACAGAGGAGAGTTTAGATTGCCCTCTGCGCGAAGGGCAATCTAAACTCCCCTCTGTCTGGAGATCAGGGGGCGGGGCCACCAGCCATGTGACCATTTTCTCTGAGGGCAACCCACTGAGTTCCACCACCTCTTTTCCCAGAAAAAAAGCCCTGGTTACAGATATATAAAGCTTCGAAGGACAGCTTTTATGTGGGAATGTGTATTATGGGATGTGGATATGCTGTCTAGGTTTGTTACAGCAGTCATACTGGTGTGTAAGTTGCCCTCTGCACCCTCAACATACAATACAAAAACTGCTCATTCTAGCGTGAATACCAGAATTCATATCGTATAACTTTATTCTTGTTTGTGGTGTCTCTCCTTGCATAGAGGTGGGACTCTGTATGCTGAAGTTGAGCCTTCTAAAGCTCTTACAGGACACATTCTCCTTCCTTCCCCTTTGACTGCAAGTTTTCCTTTTGCCGTTGCTTTCCCTTCCACTGTATTTCTGCATGTTGTTCTAAGGCAACAAAGAAGTGGGGGTCTGAGTTGCATGACAGTGTTTGCCGCCTATGCCTGAGTTCATTGTTTACAGGTATATACTCACACGGTGTACTTCTGCTGCCTGTAATCACCTATTCTTTAGGGCATGGTAATAGCAGAAACAAAACGACAAATGCACGAAACTCTGGAAATGAAGGAGGAAGAAATTGCTCAGTTGCGTGCTCACCTCAAGCAGGTTGTTACACAAAGTGAAGAATTGAAAGAGCAGAGAGAAAAATCTGAAAAAGCTGGTAAGAAATTGTGCCAGTTTGTCTCTTGTTTGAGTAGGCTTTGGTTTTTGTTCGTTTGCCTTCTTTGTTTACACCCTGTAACCAGCCATTATAACAATTCCATTAGCTTGACTTGCTTCATGCATCATAACTGTCATCATTGTTTGACTGAAGAGCAGTGGTAAACTTTCCTAGACCGAAATCCCGGGGTGTTTATGTGGCTTTCTAAAGATAATGTAGTCAGATTTGTTTTGCTGAAGCCTGCAGCATCCCCTCTACTTTCCCCACCTCCCATTGCTGGTATAGAAATGAGAGTACATGACGAACAGGCAGAGATAAGAGAGAGTGCGAGGCAAGTGAAGTTTCTCCAGCGTGCCGCATTTAGAACTTGAACTTATTAATTACAAGCACTCCCTTTTTATGTTGGAATCAGAGGGTCAAAAAAGAATTGTGGGATCCTCCTTAAGGATTTAAACCACTTCATTATCGTGTGTCGTGAGACAAAACAAGGCACCCCAGCTTCTTAGCCAATTCAAAGAATAGTTCCATAATCTTGACTTGCAGATCTTCTGAGCTGTGGCCAGCTTAGTTCAGAATTCCCTATATTGGCTAATACACTGTTGGCCGTTAGTAATGCCACCAATAATAAATTAATCTCAAAGTGTTCTGAATGGACACTTCATGGTAGCTGGCCAGTCTGGTCTACATGAAAATTTCCTCCCTTGTATCGAACATGATGACATGCTACATCCTGAATACAGGTGAAAGATCCATTGAGGTCCGGTACAGACAGAATACTGGCTTATGAATGTGCGCTTCCTTCTCTTTGGGGAGTACTCTCCACCTCCCCATTATTCCTCCTTTTGTGTTGCTTGTGTGCTAACACAAATTATGATTAAAGCAAACTAAGTTAACTCCAAATCACAGCTTCAGTCATAGTTTTTCTTTGATGTGCAAACAGTTTTGAGATCATGGAAAGAGGGGGAAGACATTGTTCCAGAGACAGGAGGAGGAAATGTGTATTCATGAGGATGGCTCTGATCTGTAATAGTTGGCTGCGTTAGTGTTTTACGCATTCATCAGGCCCAAGGTTCTCATATGAGCCTGCTCACTTCCTCCTCCAGCCTGTCTTCAGATTTTCTGCTACTCTAGTGAAAGAAGTTAATTGGGAGGGGAGGGGGAGATAAGATGGAATGTAAAAAAAAAGTCAGTTTTTATGGAAATTCACAATTCTGCAATTTTGATAGATTTTTTTTTAGTTTTAATGACTGGCTCCATTTAATAGTACAATAGATCTCTGTACATTGGGTTACGTTTAGTGGGTTTTTTGGTACCTTTTCTGGGTCTGATTTGGTTAAGTCACAGTCTTGCTTTGGGTTTAGGGAGACTGTATTGAGGGTAGCAGTAACAGTGTTCAGTGTAATTGAGATGTCCTTTTCAGAGAATCTCCTTTAGATATGTAATGCAATGCAAATTATGCTTGAAATGCTAAACTTTGAAAATGTATAAAATAAAAATTTAACAGATTATTTATAAGGTGATTATTGCAGCTTTTTTGCTTTGTAACCATAAGCACTATGTACTAAAATCTCACAAAGGATCTTATTTTTGTGCATCCACACATGCCAATAAGTGAATCATGGTGCCTTTCCCAAGCCTTGTATGAACAGGATTGGGGTAAGGGATCTCTTCCTTACATCACTCAATTGCTGCTTGCAGCAAGCTTTACAAAGTAAGTTATGTGCTTCTCAGGCAATATTAAAAGTGAATGCCTTTCATTGACTCCAAATAAGTCCCCAAATGACTTGGAATATTTGGCATTTCAAATACCTTTTAAAAAAAGGATTGCTATTTTGTAATGCTTTATGTGTTAATTTTCACAATTTAAGGAGAGGCATAATGCCAAAGTGTTACATTTTCATTACAAAACTCATCTAAGGCTGACCGGTTTCTGAGCCCTGGCAAAGCAGCTATTAGAACAAATTTTTAGCCTTTTCCTATCTTAGCCAGTTGAGTTGTATATAGATAAATAGATAGAAAAGTTCTCTCTATTCAGATATTTTTTTCAAATAAATACTAGTGTTAAGTTTCCTGAATGTTAGAACATTTAGATTCTGTGGTTGCATTAGTCACAAAAGACTGCATGAATATTTGTTTGTTAAAATTCAGCTTTATATGGAATTTTCCAGCTTTCACCACTAGATGGTGCCAAAGAGTAGACTTGTTAATGTAGCACGAGAGTCTTAGGACCTTTTTGCATGGGTGATTTCCCTGCGTTTGGCCCCGTAACTCTTCAGGGCTTCTTCTAAATTCCAGACACTTAGCTCCTCCAAATTGCAATGTGGCGTTTTCAAGATTTCTCTGAATTTTCTGCCTGTGCTTATTTCTCAATATTTTTCTTAATGCAGTTTTGAGTTGGCTTTTTCAATCATGCAGAATTTTCCGTTTTTTTTTCCTTCTGTCCTCTGACCTGCCTGCCTCCCCCTCTCTGCAAGCCACTTCTTGCTAATTGGTCTCCACATCCTTCTTTTAGCTCCTTCCTACCTCCACCTTTCCCTCCTTTCCCTCATCCCTCTCCTTTCCCAAGATGTTTTTTTTTTTGTGAAGAAATCTTAGACATTATAACATCATAATGTCGTTATCTTATTGTGTTGGTTTGCTCCCCTGCCCTGGTGCAGGCCTCTGCCTCCTGGACAGTGAGGTTGGGGTAGGGGGTGTAAATCCTAAACAAAAACGTCTACCAGACTATGGCTGTCCTGTATCAGGGAATTTTTTTTTAAACCAAGCATAACATTATAACATTATATAAAACATTGTAACATGATTATGCTTGGTTTTTTAAAAAAATCCCTGATACAGGACAGCCTGTATAGGATTTACACGCGCCCCCCCCCCCCCCAACCATCCAAACTGGAGAAGCCCACTCAGGCTGACCCAGAGCTGGGAGACAGAGGCTGCCACTGGGGGAGGGGAGCAAACCAACAATGAGATAACAACATTACAGTGTTATAACATCATAAAAGTTTTCTTAACACAATAAAGATGTACCTCATAACAATACAATGATGGTTGATTTGTGTTGTAGTTACCTGGATCTCTTTTAGGTTTCTGTGTTCTTTTTCGTTTAAAAGTTCTGTGTTTGGGGTGACTGTACCAACGCTGCATGTGCGCCATGTTAGGTTTCTTTTGGCTTTCATTTCTGTTATTTTTTCCTGCTGCTAATGCCTTAGTGCTGGGTGACTTTGGTTGCCATAACGTCATACCATCATAACGTAATAATGCAATTGGGCATACACAAAAATTAAAAAGGGGTAGTGGTGATGTGACAGCACCGGTGATGTTGACAGTGACGCCAATAACGACGTTCATACCTCACCACACAACTCTGTTTCATGGCGGCGTGGACAAAAAATGATGGCACCCACACCAGGATTAAGGTGTGGAAAGTTTGGTGGCCAAAACTAATCTGATCCTTAAGGGGTGAACACTCAAAAGGGAGAAGTAAATCACCCATGCAAAAAAGGCTTTGAGAGAGAGAGAGAGAGAGTTTTTGTCATTCCAGCTCTATGGGTTTTGTTGTTGTTGTTGTTAAGACTTTTGCAAGCTTTTAAACCACATCAATTTTTCATTAGGTCAGAGCAAAAACATGGAACTGGCTTATAGCAGGAATTTCAAAAATTTTTAAATGGAAATGAGATACATCTTTTTCTATATCCAGTTCTAGTAGAGAGAATATGCTACTGGCTAGAGCCTAGCAAAATATTGTTATATCTATGCAGGCCATTCGTGTATCTAACTTTATTCATCTTTTTGGCATAATGACACAGTTTGGATGGCAAAATTCTGCAGCCTGCAACAGAATACCTTTTTGTTGGACCATCCTGAATCAGAGGCTAGCTTCTTGTTAGGCAAAGTCATGTAACTTATCTGAGATGTTCTATTTTTCAGTGACCGAATACCAGGTTTTTGTTCAGAATTATCCTGTTATTCATATCACATATGCCTGGTATGCTAAGCATGCTCAAAAGCTAGACAAATTATCTTGGAGGTTGCCCAGTAAAATATATTGTTCTTCTGTATTCAGTGGATAGACCATCTGGAAAAATAAAATGTTAATATAAGTTTACCTGTTCAAATGAACCCACAGTATGCTGTCCTTTATTTTTCATTACAAACTTTTAAAAATAAGTGATTACAGGCTTAGATCTCACAACTAGACAAGGTGGTAAACTTCTCTCTACACTGTACTGCCTTAGATTGCAAGTGAGTTTTAATTTACCTTCTTGATAAAAAGATTCTCTATATAAAAGCTGGCATATTAATGGGAGAGATTCTATACTATACAAGAATTCACTCATGTGCGTGTTTGTCTGCCAGTAAAATAAATGAAAACCAGGTTTACTACTTCAGTTACAGACATGTATGAATTGGTACCTTAGGAAACGTTGCTACTTGTGCCAGGGTAGTGAAGACTAGTGTTTTGGGTAGTGTGTTCAGTTCACTAGATTTATATCACAGAGTAGTTTTTTTTCCCCTGCAGTGGACATCGTAGAATGTTTTTAGCGCCTCTTTTTTAGATACAGCAATGTTAGTAAAAGGAAGAACAGTTTCTGTTTCAAGATGGGTTTTGTAGCGTATATACAGAACAACTAAGTAAATTAAAGGTGAATTTGGATACTTGCTGGTGTAACTGGATGAGACTCCTCATTCCTTTGCTGCTGGCATTTGCCCCTTGCCTTGGACAGAAATGTCCCATGTTTTTGCTTATGTGTTCGACTGCCTGAGATGCATACAATTTTACTTCTAGAGAACCGAACGTGTTTCTGTGGAGTGCTGCATCCTTGTGCTTTCATGCCCCTTCTCGGACCATTTACCCTTCTGCATGCCTAGCTTCCCTCCTGGTGCTGTGTGCCTGTGAATACGGTAGTGCAGTTGCATGGTGCTGAGTTACTGCATTTTGGTAGTCAATCCTAGTAGAAATTAGAAATGTTCCTGGGGATTCTGCCAGTGGGCATAAATGTGCGTTTTCTTTTCCATCCACTCCACACCCCAGAATGATAGTAACACTGCTCTGGGTATTATTTACCTCCGCTGTCAGAAGATAGACATTAAGGTGGCACAGGACTTGAATTGATTGCCGCTTGAGTTTTCTTTGCCAGCCTAAAAGGTACAACTAGATGTTGCATTTGGACACAGAACTTCTACCCGAATATAGAGTTCTCGTGAGGTGTCTTTCTCTCCCCCCTCCCCCTCATTCTGTGTGTCCCACTAACCCTGGAATACCAGCTAGTTATCTGGAATTGGAGCAGTGATGAACTATAGATGAAAAATGAATTACTGCCCTTGAGTCATAGCGGTCTTATGGTGACCCCGGTGGGGTTTTCATAAGACTTGTTTAAATAGAGAAAATATATCTGATTTGATGTTACCATTGGAAGGGCCCCATTTAAGTATTAGAGTTTTATGCCAGTTTCAAATTTATCCTGTAAAATCAATTTACATTTGCCTGTTGAAATACTTTGTGTGGAATTTTTGATTTTATTTTACCGCTTCTCTTAGATCAGTATAGAGCTTTCCTCTAGCAGAAGAAACTCCTTCCACGAGAGGAATGGCCCAGTCTTGCCTGAGCAGAGTACAACCCTGAGATTATGACACAGTGGCTTGGATCCAGTAGGGGATTTCTGCAAGAGGAAGAATTTCTGTTCCCAAGTGCGAATTTTTCACTTCCCCCTCCTGCTGAAACTCCCTCCCCCCATGCTGCTCTTGGGGATCCTCCCATTAGCCATTTAGGGCCAAATCTCATCTTGCAGTTAATTTAACTTGAAGGGAGCTTTCTATGTCATTTTTTTTTGTTCTGAAGGTTTTAAAGTAGTATTTCTTTCAACTGGCGACTTTCAGATGAAGATGAAAAGGAAGAGTCACAGCTTGAAGATTTTCCTGTGCTCCCCGCCCCTCCCAATAACACCTAGACCTGGCCCTTAATAAAATTCTCCAATTATGTGATCCTTAATTTAGTTGAATACATTGTAGTGACTCTCTTGCAGGTAGTTTTGGAAACTGAGCTATGCTGAAGCAAGCAAATTACAATAAAGTTAAATGCTGTTCCAAATTCTTATGGGATAAAAGTCCTCTCAGGGTTACATAGGGCTGACATTCCAATCATTCTTTGCTTTTCTTGACTTCTGAGAATCGTTAATAAAACATCAGTTTGAGTAAAAACATTGCTCATGAATTACCTCCTTCACACTGTGTTCTTGTCTAGGCCCTTAAGTGGCACAATCGACAAATTAAAAAAAAAGATTAAACGCTAAACAGGAAGTATCACTTAGTTGCTTGATTATTGAGTTTATTGTGGGAACATGAGGACCAGTGCAGCATTTCCCAGAGTCCAGGTTGACTTTGTGATGTGCTGTTTGTAAGTAACTTAGCAAAAATAGGATCTGCACATTGAAGAACTGATTTATGTGCTGATCTTATGCTGTGCTGTTTCATAAATATAAAATCTTCCGTTTGTCCTCTTCTGCAGCATTTGAAGAGCTAGAGAAGGCTCTAAGTACAGCCCAAAGAACTGAAGAAGCACGCAAGAAGTTACAAGCAGAAATGGATGACAAGATCAAGGCAATTGAAAAAGCAAGTGAGGAAGAGCGTGTGAGCCTTCAGCAGGAGTTAACAAGGGTGAAGCAGGAGGTGGTTAATATTATGAAGGTAAATACTAAGGCTGAATTGCAATATAAATGATCATTTGGTGTGAAATTTAGCATTTGGCATATTAATGTTGCAACAGAACTAAATCTCCCATTTCATTACAACTCAGCCTTGCAGCTTTACTTTGTTCTTAGGGTAACATACACAATGCTTGCTCTGTTGCAGAACTAAGGACCAGTCAGAATTGTATGACACTTTGAAAAAAAGAAATGGATTGTGCCCTTGTCTCAGGTGATTTACTGAGGCTGCAAGCTGTGTGCTTTGGAGAATGCCCCATGGAATTTATAGCAAAGATCTTTGTTTCTTTGTTTGTGTTTGTTTCTTTGTTTGTTTGTTAGATTGTTATACCACCTCTCCCTTGAACGAGGCCTGAAGCCATTTACAAGTGAAAACAACGAACAACAATTTAAAAATGTAAAATAATTAAGAACAATTAAAACAACAATAAATATTATAAGTTAAACTAAAAGCACAACCCTGCTATTAGGTGGTCCCAGAAATACAGGCAATAGTAAAAACAGTGACCAGGTAACAAAGATTCCATATTAATCATGGCTGGCTAAAGGCCTGCTAAAATAGTTCCACCTTGCAGGCCCTGTGGAACCTAGATAGGTCCCGCATGGTATGTGTATTATTGGATATTCTACCGGGATGGGGCCATCACAGAGAAGGCCCTCCTCAATCTGGTGGAAGAGAGCCAAGACTCTTGGGGGCTGGGCATCAGCAGTAAGCTGCAAGGTGAAGAACACAGACTTTGTGAGGCTCATATCAGAAGAGCCAGTCCTTCAGGGATGACGGTCCCAGACTGTAGGGCGTTATTAAAACCAGCACCTTGAATTTGATCTGGCAACCAATTAGAGGCCAATGCAGCTGCTGTAAAATAGGCTGCATATGGGCAGACCAAGATGAATTGGACAGAAGTCTAGCAACTGTATTCTGGACAACCTGCAGTTTCCAGAGCATTTTCAAGGGCAGCCCTGCATAGAGCAAATTACAGTAGTCTAACCTGGAGGTGACCATGGCATGAATTACTGTAGCCAGGTCTGACTGAGGCAAATAGGGCAAATACCATCTGGCAAAGGTGGTAGAATGCTGACCTCACCACTGTGGACACCTGCTTATCCAAGGAGAGCAAGGTTGCCAACCAAGCCCCCAGGCTTATCAAGCTTATTCATTAGCAAGTGCTTATTTGGAATATATTGAGAAGACTTCACTATTTCTATCTTAATTGCAACTCTCCTTGTGGGTTTTTCTTTTTAAATTCATTGAGCAGCATTTTATCTATTTGCAAAGGAACAATCTAACGTTTTTTGTCACAATTGTTTTCTTGTTAATTCTCTGAGCAGTACTACTTTGTTCCTTACAACTCTTAAATTTCTAACTTTAAATTGCAGAAATCTTCAGAAGAACGAGTTACTGAACTGGAGAAGTTGCATAAAAATGAATTAGCTAAGAAAGAACAGATACTAAGTAATAAATTACGGGCTCAAGAACAGGCATTTCAGGAACAAATGAAGGCAGCTCTTGTAAGTGCCTACATTATGAAACTGATGTTCTGCCTAAATCCTTTTCCTCTGGTGATGACTGATATAAAAGAGAGAAGCATGTGTGTAAAATACACTTGAGCTTATATCAGGGAATCTATTGGCTCTCCGGCAAACACCAGTAGATGTATCTGCTGTGTAAAGTGAGAATTGGTGCTAACTTTTGCCATAGTTTGGAGATTTCATTGTCTGTAGTTTGCTATTCCCCTGCATTAGGTTTCAGGTCTTTGTTTAAACCAAGAACTAGAACTAAAGCTCAACATATTTATATCTGCCATGATAGAGAGAGAGAGAGCAGATATCTTGGCTAATAATTTTTTTTTCTTTTTAGGTCTAGTACTTGGTTTAAACAAAAACTTTAGTGTGGGGAAATTAGCAAGATAAAGTTTCTAGTAAGAATCAATGTCCAGATTATTGACCACATTAGTTAAACTTAAAGATGCAATCTCTTACCTGCAGCCCTGTTCATGTTGAGTGTATATGTACATTAGTTGGTTTTTGATGAAGCCCCCTTTCGTGTGATGCATAGTAAAGATGCTTGCATCCACATGTATACAGAAGGTTGTACTAAGGGAAGCCTGCAGATTGATTATACTGGAGCCTTCTCTCTTCAACCCTGCCAAGTTCCTATTGCTGCCTATCCTGTATACGCATACACAAGAGAATGGTCAACAGGTTCACCTCCAAAACTATATCTGTTTCTTGTAAATGTAAAGGATCCTGTATTAGATTAGGTTGAACAGTTGGAAGAGTTAATCTTCAGGTGATTTATGGTTACATGCTTATTTTCAAATTTATGGGATATGAACAAGAATTACCCATAGCTCAGTTTAACTTTCTTGTTGTAGTATAAAAGGTTCTGTATAAATGGCTACATGGTACTTAAAAAAAAAATTCTTTACAAAGGAAAAGTGCCGGAGTGAACATTTACAGTCCATACACGAGAAAGAACAACAGGAATCGTTAGCCTTAGAAGAATTAGAATTGCAGAAAAAAGCAATTCAGCTGGAATGTGACAAAAAAATTGAAGATACGCAACGAGAAGTAGAGACCTTCAAAACTGTGAGTATATGATTCACCAGCCACATGTTCTTTTTTCCTGTGATCTTTTTTGGCCTTGAGGGGCTGTATTACTTAGAACCTAAGGGATAAGGGTTATAGTGAGGGGTGGCGTATTGGTGAGTCATCTGATCCAAGACAATCCTCCAAGGGTTCCATAGAGTGCTTTTATTTCATGTAGGGGAGCATGCTTATCTGATTGAGGGAGTCTTGGAGGCAGTGCTGCCCAGGTCGAAAGCAGTGGGTGAATCTGTCACGTCACTTCCAGTCTGACATCACAGTGAGTGACAGTATGCCACAGAGATATCCTATGTGCACCTGGATGAGTGTAATCTCATTTTCTTCAGGAGAGGCAGAGGCCAGATGCTTACACATCATTCTCCCTGGATAAGGACAAGAGTCACCTCTTCATGTTTGTTTCACGTTAGCCAAAAATATTTGTGGCAGTTCTGGAAATCAGCTGTGGTTTGAAAATCTTGGGAAATATCTTCATTTCTTCACCCGTCCCCAGAAACAAGCCTGTGCATTGGGTTAGATCCAGACTAAATTGTCAGTTTTTACCATTTACCCCTTCCTGCTACATACCCTTCTTATGTCCTTCTTTAGGATCCTTCCTCTCCCAAGAGCATAATTTCTTGATAATTTCTAGGAAAGTTCAGTTCCACTGATGGAAAAATTTAGTCTGGATCATGCAGCCCTTTGTTCATGTATTTATTTAAGGGGCAGGGTGACCAGAATTAAACTTGGATTCCTATTGATTTCAGTGGGAGAGAGCTAAGCAGATGCTTAATTCTCCTGTTGAAGTAAATAGGATATAAAAGTGCTTGATTTTGGCTGGACAGTGCCCAGATATTTAAAACTGTGTATCTTACAGTAGCAATGTACATCTCCTGCAACTGTATAATTTCAAGTTAATTGTCAATTTTAATTCATGAAAATTATATTCATGCCATGTTTAAACTAATCTTTTTAACAGAGAATTCTTGAGTTGGAAAGTTCCCTTGCAAAAGGTTCCCAAAGTGATAAAAGTCAGCTGGAGGAAATGACAGCTCAAATAGAATCAGGCAAAAATAAGCACAACGAGGAAATCACTGCCATGGCTGAGAAACACAAGGAGGAGCTAGCGTATGTGAAGCAGCAACAAGAGCAACTTTGGATGGGGAAACTTGATAGATTAACTCAGCAGCAGCAATCGGAAATGGAGAAACTTAAACGGCAATTTGAAGAAATGGCTGACATGTTAAAGGAGAAAGAGACCGTATTTCATTCCCATATAGAAGAAATGAATGAGAAGACATTAGAAAAACTTGATGTGAAGCAGACTGAGCTGGAAGCGCTGTCTTCTGAGTTATCAGAAGCATTCAAAATCCGTCAGGCTCTTGAAATAGATCTATCAATGTTAAAAGATAATGCAGATAAAGCACAGCAAGAGTTTGAGGCCAAGCTGGAGCAACAGAGGAATCGTCATCAGAAACAAATTGAAACTATCTTTAAAGACCATGAAGGAGCTGAGGAAACATTCAGAGAAGAAATCTCTCAACTCAAGCTACTTTTGGAAGCAAAAGAGAAATGCCAATTGGAATTGGAAATGCAAGTGAAGGAACTGAAGGAAGCCGTAGAAAAAGCTGGAATTGAACACGATAGATTGTCTGAAGAACTTGATGCCCTTTGCCAATCCACCAGTGACAGCGCAAGGGAACAGACAGGCACTTATGAACAGCAGTTAATGGAATTGCAGCGAAAGCTGGCCGATGTGAATGCTGAAAAATCACGTCTTGACGAACAGATGGTAAAAAACGAATCTCAAGTGAGCGAAGTCAAGGCTGATTTAGATTCTCGAATAGCTCAGGTAGATGATTTGAAAGGTGAACTAGAAGAACAAAAGAGAGAAAATATGCAGAAAGTTACTTCTCTGACAGAACAGTATGAATCCCAGTTAAGAGAATTTAGAGAAAAAATCGATCAGACAAAGACTCATTTGACAAATAAGGAAAATGAGCTTGAACAAATCAAGGGACTCTTGAATCAAAAGATTAGCAAACTTGAGCAGCACTTACAAACCAAAGAAGAGGAAATTGGTGCTTTAAAAGGTGACTATGAAACCAGATTAAAACATCAAGAGACACAAGCAGAGAAAGTTAAAGAGAAAGCAAAGGAGATGCATGAGAAATTCAAGAAGAAGCTTTCAGAACAGGAAGCAAAACTGAAAAAGGAGATTGAAAACAAACAGTTGGAGCTCAGTCAGAAAGAAAAGCAATTCAATTCAAAAATGCTGGAAATGGCTCATGCCAGCTCAGCTGGAATCAATGATGCTGTGTCAAAACTGGAGATGAATCAGAAGGAACAACTAGAAACTCTGGCTGAAACTCACAGACGAGAGCTGGAAGAAATTGTCCAAACCTGGGGAAAAAAGCTGAATCAGCAGGCTGAGGAGCTTCAGGAAAAACATGAATTGGAGCTTCAGGAAAAAGAACAGGAAGTTGGAGACCTGAAACAGAAACTGGCTACTTTCAGTGCTGAAAATGAAAGGATTGGTGGAGAGATCATCCGGTTAAAGGACGAGCAGGCAAAGAAGGATGAATCTTTAAATGAACTGCAAGAAAAGCTACAGCAGAGATTAGCTGAAGTGGCTGCTTTGACACAAAAAGAAAATGCTCTCAAAACTCAACTTGAAAACCTCATGCATGACCTTAGCCTGTCTTCAAAAGAGAAGGAAACACTTCAGGAACAGCTAAGTGAAATAAAGACAATGGGGGAAAAAGAGAAGGCTAAAGTTAGTGAACTGGCAGATAAGTTGAAAACTTCTGAAGAGCAACTGCAGGCTATGGAATCCTCTCATTTGAAAGAGTGTGAAGATTATGAGAAAAAAATTGAGGCTATAAATTTTGAGCTTCAGGGGGGCAAAGCTGCATTTGAGAACCTTGTAAGGAATATCTCTGTACAATTAGAGGATTATCAGCAGAAAGCAGAAGCTTTACTGCAAACAAAAGCCGATGAACTGATTGAAACGTTTAGTGAAAAAATGTCTTCAGTAATTGCTAAAGTTGCACATTGTCACCATCATGCAGCAAAACTAAAAGAAGCAATTTTAGTCAAAATCTGTAAAATCCCTGAATTAGAAACTCAGCTGAAGCAAGCAACTGAGAGCTGTGATAGTTTAAGCAGCTGTTTGCAAGAATCCAAAGGGCACTTGCAAGAAAAGGAAAGCTTGGTGAAGTCCATGATGGTGGATATTGAAAGGCTTGTTACAGAGAAAGAGCAGCTGCAGAAAGAAGGAGGGCATCAGCAGCAAGCAGCGTCAGAGAAGGAAACGTGTATCACGCAGCTGAAGAAAGAATTATCGGAGAATATTAACGCTGCTACCTCGATGAGGGAGGAGATAAATGAGAAGAAGTCAGAGATTGCTGATCTTAATAAACTTGTCAGTGAATTAAACCTCAAACTTGAAAACAGCTTAAGTGAAAAAGATGCCACTGTGACATTGTTGAACAAACAACACAAAGAGAATCGACTGCAGTTACTGAATGAGGTGCAAGAATTGTCTTCCAAAGTTGATACACTAAGTCAAGAAAAAGCAGCTGCGCTCGAGCAGGTAGAGCACTGGATGAACAAGATGTCAGAGTGGAAAAAGAAAGCCCAGTCGAGATTTACTCAGAACCACAGTACGATTAAGGAGCTGCATAACAAGCTGGAGTTAAGTAATAACCAAGCTAGTGAAAAAGAAGAGGAGCTGAACAGACTGAAGGAAGAGTTAGATAAACAAACCAAGAATGCCGAACATCTGAAGGGTTTAATGGATCAAAAGCAAATGAAAAGAGAGAAGCAAGAATCTGATTTGGTGGCAGAGCTAAAAATCCATACAGCAAGAATCGCCGAGCTCGAGGAACATATTGCTCGAAAAACAGCCGAAAATGATTCATTAATGGAGGAACTGAAAAGGCACAAGGAGCTGAACGACACCAAGCAGCAAGATCTGACACATCACCTTCAACAAGCTCAAATGGCAATGGAGGAAAAAGAAAACAGTCTTAAGGAGATGGAACAGAAAGTATTGAACCTTGAAAAGAACATAAAGGCCATTGAAGTCGACCTTGAGACAAAATCAAGAGAATTTGAACAAACAAACAGTGCGCTCACGAAAAGCAAAGCTGAAGAATTAAAGGCTTTAGAAGAGAGGCTTATTTCAGAAACAAATGTGAAAACAGCAGAGCTGAAAAAAAAGGCTGAACAAAGAATTGGTTCTCTTAGGAAACAGTTGACCTCTCAAATGGAGGAAAGGGAACACCTGTATAGACAAGAAATTGAAAAACAGTTAGTAGATTTAGAGCAAAAACTAAGGGAGAAAGAAAGCAAAATTGCATTTTTAGAAGAAAAAATTAAATCAACTGAAGAGTCCTCTGTGTTAGAAAAAGAGATGATACAGAAGGTGGAAACCATAAATGTTTCCAAAGAGCAAGAGAAAATGCATGCACTGGAGAACATGCAGCAGATGTATGAATTAAAAATGAATGTTCTACAAAATGATTTATTGGAAAAGGAGAAACTGCTGCAGACATATGAGACGCAAAAGACAAATAATACCCCAAAGTTAGAAGCTCAAAAAGAGCGAGAGGAACTCCTTAAAAAGCACCAAGACGACCACACCAAAATTGAGAAACTTCAGCAAGAACTTGAGGAGCAAATTAAGAAACATGCATTATTACTTGAACAACATACAAAGGATGGCAGTGACTTAGCAAATGTCCGAGGAGAACTAAAAACCAAAGAACAAAAGCAGCAAGAGATGGAGAATGTGATTGAAGACCTGGAAAAAAAGCTGCAAGAAAAGGAAGAAGAGAGGTGGTCTTTACAACAGAAGATAAGCAGCATCAATGAGGATTTAGCACGAGAGAGAGACCTACACAAGGCAGATTTAGGAAAGATGACTTCAGAATATGATGAAAAACTGCAGAGATTGCAGCAGCAGCTAGATGAAAGAAGTGGCCTCATAAAAGCTTTGGAAGAAAGCGCAGAAGAAAAGGCTCAGTCAAGCCTTGAGCTTCAGAAACTGCTTGATGATTTGAAGAGCCAGCAAAAGGATTTGCAAGCTAAAGTGGAAGAGGCTGAACGGGAGAAAAAGAAGCTCTGCAAAGATGTGAATAAGCTGCAGAAGGATATGCGGACTTTGCGAAAGGAGCATCAGCAAGAGCTGGAGATAATGAAAAAAGAGTCATTAGAAGAAACGGAGCAGAAACTAAAGTAAGTTCTGGCTGTTGAGGCCCATTAAATACTTTGAAAATGATCATTAGCCCCTTGTATGGCGACTAGTAAAACTATACCGTGTTATGTGGCATTGAAGCAGAAAAAGCAAAATGATAGTTGCAAGAAGGTAAGGATTTAATTAGTATAGTATAGTATAGTATAGTATAGTATAGTATAGTATAGTATAGTATAGTATAGTATAGTATAGTATAGTATAGTATTCATAATTAAAACCCCTCATAGGAATTTTAAGGTGAGAGATGAGCAGAGGTTCATTGCTATGGTTTTCCTTGATAGTTTACCAGCCGTGTACTAGCCATGGCTAACCTTCCAAGCTCTGACAAGGTTGGGCTAGTCCTGGCTATTCAGGCTGCTAGATATAACAACAACAACAATAATAGACATTTGATGTATAAACAGCCTTTCAGGACAACTTAATGCCACACTTAAAAGTGGTTTACAAAGTGTGCTATTATTATCCTCACAACAATCACCCTATGAGGTGGGTGGGGCTGAGAGAGCTCCGAGAGAACTGTGACTGACCCAAGGTCACCCAGTTGGCTTCATGCAAAGAATGGGGTATCAAACCCGGCTCTCCAGATTAGAATTCTCTTGCTGTCAACCATTACACTAAACTGGGTCTCTGTAGCTTTCAGCTTTGTAGACATACATGTAAGTAGTGTTGTTAAATTACTCATTTGGCCCTAAGCAAATAAAGTGGGTATCTGCAAACCGCTTTGGCCTTGGAGCAGATCCTCTTGAACCCTTTTCTGTACACGTATTTAAGGGACTACTGCAAGATCATTTAAATGTACAGTTTGTTTTCTCTAAATTTTTGTTCAGAAACATTGCTTTTCCTTTTTAATAAATAAAAATTCAAATATAAAAAACATTAAGAAAGCCTATCTTTTTAATCACAGTCTCATATGAATTTATTTTTGGAATATTTAGGCAAACATGTAAGTCCCTCTGTAGGCAATCAGTGTTGGTTTGGGCCAGGGCTTTTTTTCTGGGAAAAGAGGTGGTGGAACTCAGTGGGTTGTCCTCAGAGAAAATGGTCGCATGGCTGGTGGCCCCGCCCCCTGATCTCCAGGCAGAGGGGAGTTGAGATTGCCCTCCGCGCCGCTCAGTGGTGTGGAGGGCAATCTAAACTCCCCTCTGTCTGGAGATCAGGGGGCAGAGCCACCAGCCATGTGACCATTTTCAAGAGGTTCCGGAACTCCGTTCCCCTACTTTCCCCCTGAAAAAAAGCCCTGGTTTGGGCCTTCCTTAATCTGGCAGAGAATTGTGACTTTATTTGTTGTGGTTTATAGGTATGAACAGGAGGATGCTGAACTGAAGCACAATTCCACATTAAAGCAGTTAATGAGGGAGTTCAATACCCAGCTGGCACAAAAAGAAAAGGAACTGGAAACAGCAGTACAAGAAACCATCAGTAAGTTGGAATAATCATTGAATCCTTTATAGATTTGCAATGGTTTTCTCTCTTTTAAATCCAGAGTTTAAGATGCATTCTTGTAGAACTTTTTGTGTGAATCCTAGAAGGTTTGCGGTATATGCTTTTCTTTTAAGTTCAGAGGGAACTGTAACTGTATCAGCAACTGGAGCGCACTGCCTTGGGGCATTCTAACAAGTAGTGTAGGAACTAACAAAGCTTAAACAGTTTTCTCCCACTTGTTCACTGTTCTCCTAGGACTACTTTGTGAAGTTTGAGGCATTTACTATTTGGCAATATATGGCAAAGAATGTGCCATAAAGTAATCTAATAATTGCTAGTCACATGTTGGCATTTTGAAATCTGAATAGAAGATAATAATTTTATCCCTTTAAAGTTACACAGTGCTTTTTGTTACCTTTTTGTGTATGTCCAGAATTTTCTGCTGCTGATGAATGAAAAAAAAAAGCAATGCAGTCATATGCCATATTAACATACTTGACCATTTTAAACAGGTAAAGCCCAGGAAGTTGAAGCTGAATTGATAGAAAGCCATCACACAGAGATAACTCAGTTACATAAAAAGATTCTAGAAAAAGATGACGACTTGCAAAGGACGGTGAAAAAGTATGAGGAAATTCTTGAGGTATACGTTGTTAAGTATTCTTAATTAGTTAGAAGCAGCTCAGTTAGTGCTTTTTGTTATCTTTATTTTATATAAAGCAATCTATGTGGTTTATAAATCATATAGCATGGAGTAAATCTTTGCAGTAATTGTCACATTAATGGACTCTTGCTGATAATTTGGTTTGCTAATTTTAATCTGTTTAATCTGTTTCACTGGAAGATTAGTCATTAGATTCACTGGAAGATTAGTCATTAGATTCCCTGGAAGTTTTAGTTTCTAAACTAGGACACATTTTGTTTTTAGAAGGTATTTTGATTGTGATGTATTAGGAAACTATTAAAGTCTTTGCTAAATTTAATTGTGGACATCAGCAAGTTTTGGTTTTCCAAATGTTAAATGTTCCCTAGTTGTCCAGGTGAAAAACTGCAACAAAAATGCATAGTTTCACACTTGAAAGCGGATTCCTCATTCCTAGCTCATCTGCTAACCTAAATTAAACTGCAGCTATGTCTCTTTCTGATGATAATCCATTTTAGGTATAATCGGGCAAGATCAAAGGTAATGTAAATTACTAGTCTCACAAGCTTGCAAGTCCTTTAATTAGATGGATCTGCGTAAAACATCAATCAGATAATTTCATTCAAAATAAGTGATCATTTGGCAGCTGAGTATTAGAAAACTGCCTTTCCCTGCAGTTGGCTGCCTTTGTTCACTTACTTGAGACAATTGGATTGTTTAAACTATATTTAGAACATTTTAAAACTTCCTTTCTCTGAAACTGGGCCGAAGGTGGGTTACAATGATAATACAAACAATGTACAGTTAAAAATCCATAAAACCATAATAACAAACATGTTTAATTAATAATTAGGTGGCAGTGTCAAGTATGAATAACTCTCCTTTGTATAACTTGTGGAATCTCAGCAAAGTGGACGCATTCCTAAAAAATTCAGGAAGGCTGTTCTGTAGAATAGTCACTGAAAAAGCTCTAGATTTAATATTAAATATCCTTAGTACCATGCAGGAGGGAATAGTCAGTATGTATTGGTTTTAGGAGTGGAGCTGTCTCATGGGTTAATACTGGGTTAAGTGGTCCCACAACTATGTAGGTAAAGCCATGAAGGGCTTTAAGGTAACCACCAGCATCTTGAGCTGAACTCAGACACGAGCAGGCAACTAGTGTAGAGATCTCAAAATAGGTGGACTAGGTGCCAAGTAGCTTGTCCTAGCTAGTAAGCGGGCCACTGCATTGTACACCAGTTGAAGTTTCTGAATTTCCATCAAGTCGCAGCTCCATGTAAAGTGCAACCTTATGATTATTGTAGCATCAGTCAGCATGGCCAGATTCGCTAGGTCCAAGAAGGAGGCCAGCCTCTGAACTGCATATAACTGATATAACTTTGTGCTACCTTCTCAACCTGTTTTTCCAGTAAAAGAGCTAGTTCTAAAACTACCCCCAATCTCTTGAGTCCAGCAGGGACAACCTTATCCCATCAAGGGGGAGTAGTCCAGTCCCCTCCATAGGTCTAGTTTTCCTGTGCATCACCTCCATCTTGTCTGTATTAAACTTCTCTCTTAGCCACTTGACCACAGCAGACAGGCACTGGCCCAGGACAAACATGGGCCAGAGCTGTGAATATATATGAGGCACTCGGCAGGATAAGTTCCAAGATGCTGAGTCTGAATCTTCTGCCACAACCTTTTAACTATCGCCCAACTGAAGAGAGTTAAAACACACCAGTGCTCTCCTTCTCACCCTCACTGCAATTCCTAAGTGTTTCAGTGTATTCTCTGTTTCATAATGAAGTCTAAAAGAGTGGGCCAAAGGAGATGACTCATCCACGAAACCCTGTAGCTGCTCTGCTTCCATATACTTTATAAACCCCTCCCCAAGCATATTTGAAACAGGTCTATAATTAACCACAGCCTTATGAAGCCAAAGAAAGCTTCCTTAACAGAGAATGTATCACTGCCTTCTTTAATACCCTTGGGGAAGTACCCCAGATGAGGAGGTCATTTTTGGTAGAAGCTCCCAGACTACAAATGGCTGGTCTTCACAACCCCCAGGGCCCTGTCAACATCCATCAGGGAGATCAGACAGAAACCATCCAGAAAAGGAGCAGGTGAAGTTCCAAACACTTGTACTACCTGTACTATTTTCAAACTAGCATCCAAATAAGATCTGAGATTTTATCAGCAAGAGAATTGAGCAAAAGAGGCATAGCCAATCCTTCTCTTTTTGGTATTCCCCTTTAGATGTCAGCTGCTGAATTATCCTAAATAATTGAGCTGGTCATGGTTCTGCTGATGCATTAGTAGTGGAAAAGTAAAAAGGTTTTTTGCCACAATCTCTACCACCTCATAAGCTTTCAAATGAGGTCTCTAGCTCTGTCGTATTTGGCCTGATTCTTTCTCTGACCATTTTCTAACCATTGTCACTTTAAGTTCCCCAGCTCCACAATAAACCACAGGGCTGTGTTCCTTCCAAAAGGGAGATGGCACTGAGGAGCAATCCTGTCTGTTGCCTCAGCTAACCTGATACTCCCAGCAGTTACAATGGTATGAACAGAACTGTTGTTCTGAAGAGATTATGAGAGTCCAGACATCTTGAAATCCAACTGGGATCCATAAACCTCTGAGGGTGGACTCAGAGGTTCTGGCCAGCAACCTTGCGGTGCGGGGTACCCTCACAATCCATGCCTTCAATGTATAATTGTTAGACTATACAACATGATTAATAAGAACTAAACCTCTTAGAAGGCCACAAAAGCGTACATCCGGCATATGACATTTCTTATGCGTAGAGGCCATAACACCTTGGGACAGACCCATAGCAGCCATAAGTACAGAGCTGAACCTGAGAGAGCATCTATATGAATACTGCTTATACATTGTCTGGTACATAGCATCTTGCATATTACTGCTTCTTGTTAGATCAAGATGGGCAGCCGTGTTAGTATCTGAAGAAGTGAGCTGTGGCTCACGAAAGCTCATACCCTACCCACAAATTTTGTTAGTCTTTTAGGTGCTGCTGGACTCTTGCTCTTTTCTACTGCTTCTTGTTAGTGGCATACTAGATTTACAGTGCAATGCCAAAGAGAGCTATACCCCCTCCCTTCTAAGTCCACTGAAATCAGTGGGCTTAGAAGGGTATACCTCCTTTTAGGTTTGCACTGATAATCTGTAGGGAGGGATTAATGTGCATTAACTGACCATGCCTGAGTGGAAGATAGCATAAGTGGAAGGTATGACAGAGACAATTTCCTGGCATATGAAGACCTGTAAGAAGTATAGCTCAGTGTTTACAGTAACCATGATATTGTGTTGCCTAGAGGCTGTGCCAGATCTATGCTGATGTGAGCTCCTTGATGTAATTTTCCCTCCATATCTGATCCCTTTGCTGATCTTATCTGGGTTTTTCTTCATCTACAAATTGCACTCTTGCCTGTAAGCAATGTTTACTTCCTCTGGTTTTCAATATATGTCCCCTATCTGTGTATAGAATCTATTAAAGCATTTATTGCTATTGTCCCTTATTTGAACACCTGTGTTGTATACAGAATATGCCAGGCTGTAATCTCCTATCCAATACTGCAGCACCATTGGGAGGATAGTGGTTTTTAGATTTTTTTTTTTTAGTTTGCAAAGTATTGATCTCTCTTTCTATACTCCTGCTCTTATGTAAAGGTTATGTAGCACAACATGCGTGTACTTGCCTTCCTTGCCAAAAGATTAATTTCATTATTGAGTACATTGTAAACCACAGTCTTGAGCCAGGTGAGGCACTTGACTCCAGACCTGACCCCACTGTCCTTGCAGCACGTTGGGAATTGGGCAAAGGGCCCATTTGCAGCCTTGAAGATGTGCTGCAGCCCTTGCAGCTGCCCAATTCTGGGCTGCTGGCAAGGACCCCAGTCCTCCAGGAAGCACTAGAGGGGAGGACAAAAAGCCCATGGGACTTGTCGGTCTTGTAGAAGTGGAATTTGTGGCATCCCTTTATGTCCAGGCCAAGAACCAGCAGCTGACCTTCCCTCCAGGCAATTAGTATCGCCTCTGCGCAATCACTGCATAATGTACAGAAGTGGATAAACTGATTATTGCAAATTGCTGCTTCATTAGATCTGCCCGAATAATTGGCAGTGCTCCGAGAAGAAATTTCTGTTCTCCGTCCCCAAATTGCATATTCTCTAGTGAATTAGAAATTATTTTGCTTATGGGAATTGTGTTGCAGCTCATACTATCATGCTTGTTCAATCCGCTTTGAGTATATGGCATTGGAAGACTTTTTCATACTATATATTGATGTTCGCTTTAAAGGTGTTTATTCTGTCAAAATAGACACATTCCAATAAAAGCCAGCTTTTGATCGAGTGGCCAAGGATGTATGTTGTCAGGTAGGGGGGTCATTACTATGTTTCCTTACCTATAATTTTATTTGATTAGAAATGTCCTTTTTGCTCTACTTAAAGGGAATGCAGCATTTCTGGAGCAGTCAGTAATCATGGCTTTCGCTAATGTCAAGGGACTTTTGGATGGAATATCATAGCTACTACAATTTGTATTCCCTTTAACTCGGCTGTGCCCCCAGGTCTTAGCTGCTACTGATACTGTTTATGAAACCTTCATATTTGCAGCAGTACATTCTGCCCTCTGAATGACACTGCTCATTCTCCTGTTTCAAGAACCTTGGACTATGCTGCTACCTCATTCCCCTAGTTTTATCCAACGGGGTTGTATCAGAATAAAAAAATGTTTTGCTTCACAATAACTATTGCACACTATGTATTCTTGTTGTGATTTACACAGTTAGCTTGTGTAGTATCCAGCCGTATGGGAAAATTTGGACTCCGTGCATGTGCAAAAAGGCTTTTGTTTTCCAAATTTTTTTTTTGCGAAGATGGTGCAAACCAAAAGATAAACAAGTTTCGGCTACAATGAATTGGTCCTTGTATAATAGATACCCAGTAAATGTTTTACAAACTTTTACTACTCCGTTGTCCTTGTGTGAACTACCTACTCTGCACTTGCTGCAAACATTTAACATCGATATGCATTTATAAACTCAGTTAAGGATTGGACTCTCCCTTGACAATTTTTACAATGTTTCTTTTTTTCATTGAAATAAAGTGTAGGAAGAATGGTCTCTTTTCAATGAGTAGGCGTTGCAGAATGACTTTCACTGAGTTTAGTATTTGTACTCTGAAGGGTGGGAACTTTGTTTTTTTCTCATGGATCAGCTTCCCATAGACAATTTCAGGTAGGAAGCCATGTTGGTCTGTAGTAGAACAGCAGGATTTGAGTCCAGTGGCACCTTAGAGACCAGCAAAATTTTCAGGGGATAAGCTTTTGAGAGTCAAAGCTCCTTCTTCAGATAACAAATTTCCATAGACAAGTACTGTTCTGCAGTTGCATTTAGATGTTATGGGTGCGACATTAGGCCTTCGTAGTTGAAGCTGTTGTGAGATTGCACCCTAACTGTGTCACATATAAACTGACGGGCTCTTTTTTATTCTGAAGACTCGAGAAGAAGAAATGACAGGAAAAGTGAACGAGCTGCAGAAGCAGCTGGAGAAACTACAGGAAGAATATAAACAAAGATTGGCAGATGAAGAGAACTGGAATAGTGGAGAAGTAAGTTGGCAAACCTAATTTTACAGGTTTTCTAAAGATGCTTTCTTAGGATCCTATTGTGGCTTGAATTGAAATAATTTCAAGGATTTGACTTCTCAGATCTGAAGCACTTGCAGTTCTGTGTCAGGATCTGAACTGCTCATAATTCTGTTGGTTGGATATCAGCAATAAATCAAGTAATGATATCATATTCTTCAAGTGATACAACATTTAGGACAGCTCCGCACATTTAAAATATACGCTTACTTGCCAAAATAATGTGCATTTCCTGTCCCTGTCAGTTTCTTCACTTACGTTGCACTAGAAATGCAGTAAAAGGAAGGTGCAGTTCAGCATGTGGGAAGCACCTGTGATGGCAGTTGCTACTTTATCACTTCCAGCCATTGCAGCCATGGGCTCAGCCATTCTAAACTGTATTTGTGCATGTCCTGGAACTGCACCCAGGGACCAACTACTGCTGATTACAGATAACCTATAAAAATCGTGGTCAGCAGCTCTTAGTATTTGTAGAGAGTGAATGAATGACTTGATTGTGGGGCTCTTTTTTATTATTATGAGGACGATTTTCAGGCTTTCTCTTCATGTGCCTCAAAACTCAGACTCTACTTGCCTATCTCAGAGAAATTCCAGCGGATATTAGAAATGAAGGCAAGATGGTATCTTTTTCCATTCTGTAGTTCTGAATGCCTTGTGTGAAAAAGTACTTCTTTGGTACTTTGCCACCTATTTGAAATGTGACAAATAGTCCTTACCGTAAATTGATAATTGGATTTTATTTTGTCTTTGTGTTGCACAGGTTAGAGCACACTTTTGTATCAGTTTAACCAGGAGTAATTTCTTTAGCATTAAAAAGTGAAAAATCCCTGAGATAACCGAAATAAGACTTCAACACTGCAATCCCTCTGCATCCATTTATGTCTCATTAGTTAAAGAGGATAAAAATGCATATAACTGGAGCGTAGGATTTCAGCTTAAAGTGGCATCTTCCCTTGGTGCTTGTTCAGCCCACCTTCCCTTTCTTTTCATATAGCCTGTAAAAATAGCAGAGATAGTAAAAAAAAAATTTCAACCGCTTCTAACATAAACAAAAGAAAAATCACTGATTTATGAATATATTTAATATTAGTTTTGATGTCTTTCTTTTGACAGGTTTCTTTGTAAGACTTAGATATATTTTCCACTTAGAGGCTAAGGTATATTTTCAGCATAACAAAACTATTTCAGTAATGGATATTTATTATAAAGTGAGTTTATGTAATGGAAATTATGGATGATACATTACTTCGCAGTTAATTCTACATTATAAACTTTGGAACTATCAAATACTTTGCACATATGAAACAGGTAGGGAAGCTGGTGGAAAGGTAGAACAGGGAATTAATAGCAACTTGGATAAGTGCAAAACGGGCGTCCTGTTTTGTCAGTGGAAAAAGATTTTATTTAATGTTCATTTTCCTTTTATTCTAGGTAACAATAGCTGAACTTCAGGTAAGATTGACTTTTATGAAGATGTTATATTCCCCTCCGCTGCCACCATTTTCCTGTGATTTATACATTAGTGATCAAAAGTAAGAAGACAGCAAGCGATTCCAAGTGTATATTCTCCTATATGTGCTGTGCTGAAATCTGTTTGTGTTTTCAGACCCAGCTAGCCCAGAAGACAACTCTCATCAGTGATTCAAAATTGAAAGAGCAAGAATTCAGAGAACAGGTAAAGAACTGCTTTGAATAAGAAGGATTTTTCAGTTTTAAGTGTCATGTACACTAAAGAACCATATTCTAGTTGCAAAATTATTTTAAAAGGCTTTCTAAATATTCTGTGCTTCCCTATCTCTCATTTTCAGGCTATTATAGAAGTAAAGTAAAACAGCAAAACCATGTTCACAAATTTTAAATCTATTTCAAACGTACTTGAATGTCTTGACTACCTATTATATAACCCTGGGATCTGCAGTGAAGGAATTAAGGAAAGAGAAATTTTCAGCACCTTTTCAATACCATAATTGTGAGGGGAAGTTTTGTTGGGGAAGCATGACAACTAAACTGATTTCAAACTAGTTTAAATTTCTAATACTATTTCCTGTTTCCACTCTGTATGGGGTGATCCAGGACCCAGTGTGTGCTGTACTGTCTGTATTTAGCTGTTCTGCCCACATGGTTTCCCATTCATGCCAGCAGATAGAGAAACTCAGTTTTTATGTGCATTTGCAGCTTCCCTTTCATTGAAATAGTGAAACGTGTAAGAAGTGTTTTTCATTTGGCACAGCAGAGCTCCTTCAACTTTGAAGGCTCCTAAGAGGAAGGAAGGTGTAGGATCGGTGTGGGGCGGGGGAGATATATATTACCTGAATCTTGAATTAGACATCTGGAATCTGAATAGAAATAAATACAATATCTCCTTCTTTGCTAGTATTAACCAACATGTCTAACCTACACAAGTGCATTTTGAAATGGTAACTTTAGCAAGACCAGATGCAAACTGTTTAGCAGCCATAAGCGTTTACATTTTAGAAGGGTTGGTAGGTTTATGTTTTTCTGTAATGTTTCATTCATTAAACATTAGTGTTAAAGCATATTCCAAAGTTATCTCAGTTGTCATTTTTTCCTCATCATCAGTCACTTTATTTTTAGATTCATACATTACAAGACCGATTGAAAAATTATGAGAAGAGCATGTATGTCACGACGACAGTTGGAACGCCTTACGGAGGTGAGGAATGTTTGTCTTGGCATTGAGGCACAGAGTAAAGTATAAGAAAACACTTGCAAATGCAACTCTAGCTGCAAGCCTAGGCCCACTCTTGGGCAGGGGTCTGATAGAGCTCAGTAGGAGTTATTTCTGAGTAAACATGCATGTCATTGGGCTTTATATATGTGTATTTGGGGCAAGAGATCTATTTTATAGCCTCAGAAGTAATCTACAAAGCAGAATTAAAATAAGTAATCTTTTGTGATAGTTGGTAGTTTATCACCAATGTAAGGTCATGTTAACATTTAATGACGGCGGGCATTTCATCATCATTCCCAGTTTTGTTCTGTACTGGTCTTTTGTGTTGGGTGGAACTCTTAATCGGCAGGTGCCCTTGGGTTATGTAAGGGATGGATTTTCTTTAACGTCTTCCTCAAAAGCTTTGCTCTTGTCAGGTTAATACCTTCATGCTGTGCTGCAGCTCTTTAGGTTAATTCTGGTATTGTTTTCCTCTGTGAAGGAATACATGCTTGAAACGTGGCACAGAACTATGAAACAAGATAATCTGTAAATATAAGATTCCGCTGCTATCCAGTCTTGCTCATAGATTGTTCCACATGTAATTCCTGTACACACATTCCTTCAGAAAGGAGAATTATTTTTGTTTGGAATACTTAATGAAATGTATTTTTTAAAATTCAGTTGAAACTTTTAGAATGTAATTTTTTAACTGAAAAAAACACATTTTCATAGCATCAGTAGATGCTAGTAGAACAGTGAGCTGCAAACTAGAGATATCAGTTAGTTCGGGCCTAAACTCTTAAAGGGACATTTAACTATAAGAATTATCTAAGGGGAAGTCAGCAGTGCAAAAAAAGAAGTTAATCCTCAGCTCTTGTAGAATGAGAAGAATCCATAGTCCTTTTTGAGACTTTTCTTGATGCAGCCATGTGCCAGTATAAATTCCTGTTCTGCCCACCTCACAGTCTGTACACTCACCTGAATACTGACATGGCCATTCTTGAATAATAAATAAAAACGTAGTTGATGTTTTCAATTATTTTCACTCTAAATGTTTTTTTAAAAAAATAATTTTTATTGGATGAGGCAATTTACAATAATTGATTAATACATTAAACTTATCCAAATTAACCCTTCTGCTTAGATATATACCCCACCCCCTCCCCTCCCCCTTTTCTTTGTTGACTTCCAACAACTCTCGAACCCCCCGTTTATTCATAGCTATTATTATTACACTATATTGCTATCATTTTTACCATGGTAAAGATCTTGATATGTTTTTCTTTCATTAAAGTCTTTTTATATAAAGTTTAAAATCCCTCCAGAGTCCACATTGTCCTTTAACATCGCATTTCTTTTCCAAATATTTCTTAAGTTTCTTCCAATCCTCCCAAAAAGTTTCTGGATCTTGCTCATTCAAATTTCTAGTTATTTTATCCATTTCGGCCATGTACAACAGCTTCCTTGTCCATTCTTCCACATTCGGTATTTCTTCATTTTAGTTATTTTCACTCCAAATGTTAACATGTTGCAACACTTATTTTTTCATCTGCAACACAGTTTATGGCTTCTCACTTAATTTTGACTTTTTTTCTTCTTTAGTCTAATTTTGTATACCTTGGAAGCAAATCTAAGTTATGAAAAGTCTGTCATCTATGTACATGAGCATAATAAGGACACTTGGAGGCCCATGGTGATATGAAAATCATGGTGCTTCTCTAACCTGTAGCTACCATTTGATGCCCATTTAATCGAAGTTTTAGAGACACCCAGTGTTGTTTTAAGAGGAATCTTTTTAAACACATCTCTCTGCAATCTCTGGTAATGACAGCAAGATTTGACTGAAAATCTATTTGAAATTACATTTAAAACAACCTCAGACTGGGAGGAGGAATATTTGCAGTTGTATCCAGAAACACACCAGAAAATGGGCAAACTCTGCATGGGACTGCATTCCGTTCCCTTCCCTTCCCATGGTTTAGTTTTAACAGTCCTCATAACAGTCCTCTGATTCATGGAGCAGGGATACAAGCTGCATATGTGTGTTTGTGCATCTGTTTACCTTTCTGAGAAAAGGTTATAATATACTTTGGTATAAATGAGCAGCTTTTGCTAGATTTTTAAATGGTGTTTATTACATGCGCATAGATAGCAAAATAAGCATATTCAAGAATGTAGATAACCTCTGTTGGAAAGCCTGTCTAGTATGGATATGAAGAAGCAATCTTTTAAATAACCATTTGATACACTAAATTGAAAATTATTGAAGTTTTCTACCTTCCTCATAATAGTCTTGACTCTTGAAGGGTTTATGCAATTTAGTACATTTGCCATTGTTCTGGAGCTTTTGGATCAGTTAGAGAATTTTAGGTGGCAAAGGGGGGAACGAGAGTGGGAATCCATAAACCTCTGAAGGGGATTGAGGGTCCTGTTCTACTATTAAAGTTCAATATACAGAAACATTCCCTACAAAAATAACATAATTGTGATCACTGATTTACACTGCAATCATAAGAACACTCTCATGGGAATAAGCCCCATTAAAATAAACGTGGAATAGGGTTCTGGGTAGCTGTATATCTAAGTACCACTTCTATTTAAAATTTGGTCAGCTGGAATAGGTGTGCAGACTGCTGTGTGAGATGCTGTTTTTTGTTTGTGCAGATGGGAATCTCTGCCATGCCGATGTTTCTCTCTTTGGTGAGCCTACAGAGTTTGAATACTTGAGGAAAGTGCTCTTCGAATATATGATGGGCCGTGAGACAAAGGTATCTCTCATGTTCAGGGCACATAGCTATCGTGTTAAGAGCTATACTGGGTATGGAGCAGCTGTGTTGGATGACCCAAAGAAGCAGTCCTGCTGCAAAGTGGGGCGCTCCATGGATGCCTTTATCAAGATCCCAGAGCAGGACTGCCACCACAGTGAACAGAGCCCATCTGGCAGTGATGTTCTTTTATTGATCTGCCATAGTTTATATGCTGCTATATAGTAACACTTCTATAGAAGTTTACAGTAATGAAAACAAAAAATATCATAAAAGTTTTTAACTGTTTTCAAAACAGGCTAATTGCCAAATGTAATGTAATGAAATTAGTTTTCTGAACCACATACCAGCTTCCTTCCTCCTCTCCTGTCACTCCCCTACAACTCGATCTCCATACAGCAGTCTTCCATTACTGTCTCTCACAGTGGGTCCAGAGCTGTTTTCTTCTCTCCTCCAATCCTTCCATTGAGTTTCTAGAGCGCCTTCCCTACAGATTCTAGTTTTTATATGCTCTGGCTTCTTAGTTTTTTGGTCTCTCTGGATTTCTTATAAACAATCACAGCTCTAAACCCTCCAAACCTTCAATTATTATATCCTCGGCAAGTCTCAACCTATAGTGAGAGATTACGTGAATTTAGTGCTGCCTTTCTCTGTTCAGACCAGGGATCTGGGAGGAATAATGGAGCTGCTTTGTACATTGCAGTATTGCTCAGACTGGGCAGGGAAGAGGTGTGTATTCCCATTTGGAATTGTACCTCTTCTAGAGCTCTTTTGGGCATCTGTCCACTTAATTGTTTTTATTCTTTGGCATTGACAGAGACCATAGCCTGTTCATCAACAGTCTAGCTAAGGCCTAGTTCCAACACACAGCAAATGTGATCGGAAAAGTGTTTCTAGGCTGTACCATTTCAGATTCAAGGGAGAGCTCATATGCCTGAATGCTCCTCCATACAAAAACTGCCCCTAGATATTAGGGTTTTAACTTAGTGTTTTCCCTGACATTTTTGTGCAAGGAGCCTTTCCCTGATGTGAGGGGGATTTAAAAAAAATACAAAGGAGCCGTGCAAGCTCTCAATTGCAGTCTGAATAGCCAGAAATAGATTTACCAGTTCATCTGCTGTTTGAGACACCCCGGCCTTCCACTGTTTTCACTTCTCTACATGCTGAGGAGAGCGCAAGTATTCACTTTGGGGGGTGGGCAACACTTGAGCAAGCCACTTACCTGACAGCCATTTCCACTCACCCCTCTGAGCAGAAGAGAGCTTAATGAAAACAGTTTCTTGAAGGGCTGGTTGTTCAGAATGTCTTGGGCTGGGAGGGCTCAGTAGTTCTAGAATGAACGCTGACAGACAATGGTTCAAGTCTTACAGTGCAATCCTAAGAAGAGTGACTCTGGTCTAAGCCCATTGGAGTAACTCTGCTTAGGATTGCACGGTTAGTATGTGATTTGTTTTTTGTAACTGCTTTGCCCCCTTAAAAAAAAATAAGTTGAACATGCAAGGCAATATGCCAGAAACACTTTTCCAAACAGCAGTAACATTTCTGTAAATATGAATGCTAAAAACCTATTTTGGTGACGGCTGGCTGTTATGCTCCATAGTATGGCATTTTGCCATGCTATTGCTAGACAAATACCATAATTAAATCCTTTTTGTTACACTTCTCACTTACAGCATCTCTGCTATGCTGGGAATTGATGTAGCAGTTACACATCAAAAGGGATTTGATTGCTACAGATATACAGCACATTGAAATACATGCTGCCATGATTTTTTCAGTTATAACAACATGAATTTGGCTATCACAGTAGCTCCTTGGGTGTGCTTGTCTCTTCCTGAGCCATCTTTTTGTTGCTCTTACTTGATTTTGCTAGAGCAAGAGATGCTGCACATCACTCATGGGTCTTCCCTTTTCCTATCTCTCTACTTCTTTCTTGCTTATTCAGAGGTTCTCTGGTGTGTATTTCTGGGTGAAACACTGTAAGGTTGTCTCTACAAATATCAGTGACTGACATAGTTAAGTTTTTATGGGAGCAATCGTAGGCAGGACTTCTTTGAAGTAAGTCCCATATTATTCAATGGGGATTACTCCCAGGGAAGTGCCCTAAGGATTGCAGCCTATGTAAGTTCATGTTTGTTATATTCATTGTTCTTTAGACAATGGCAAAGGTTATAACCACAGTGCTGAAATTCCCTGCCGACCAGGCACAGAAGATCTTAGAACGAGAAGACGCACGGACACTGGTAAGAAAGAACCGCTGCAGTTTCTTAGTAGATTGCAGTCTTTGGGCTTTGGGCATCTTCTTCCCTCAAGAACTGTTCTGTAAAATTAGATTGAGGAGTTAGCAGCAATTTTTTTTCATAAATCTGCCTTGCTGACCCAACACTGGTCAGGGACAGTATGTACAAATCTCAGATTGGTGTAGTGTCGGATTTTATAAATTGTACTAGCCAAGGAAATCCCAAGCCATATCCTCAGGTGAGTGAAAGCTAAAGGGGTACTTTTGTGCACTAGCCTGTTTTGACAGGTTTAATCAAGCAAACTCAGTTCAGTAAATCTCTCTTTTGCCAGTCCTGATTAACAGTACAATCATCCATATTAGCAGTTAAATTGCTATATTGGGCACTGTGGAATTGGAAAGGGCTGCTTATAAACTGTGGAAATGAAAAAATTGAATAAAACATAAATCTAAATTCAGCAAGATAATGGATGCCTGTGCAAGTAATGATAAGCAAACATCAGAGTTTATCAGGCTGTTACTTGTAGAGTATATGTCTCTAGCAAGATGTCCATAGGCACATATGCTTTAGATCATTACTGTACACTGTGTGTCCCTTTCATCCTTTCTCTTATAGTTTTTCTTACAATTTAAACAGTAGTTGAAAATAATAGGAAACATGGCCGGTATTAATAAACCTTGGTCATTCTCAGCCAACATTTTCAAATTACTCTCCAGATTGTTGAAAATCAGCATTATTTTTTTTTATTTTGGAGCAGTATAGTAGAGGAGACCTGGGGTTTAAATTCCGCTGCAGTGCTTTCTAATGTTTGAATGCCTCAGCTTTACTGGGGGGAAATAAGTAGTGAAATTTAGAAATACTGCATGCAAATTCAGCTGAAAAATGAAACTTCACTATTCCTGTTTGGCTGATTTGCTGAAAAAGGTGACCTGCTTTAATGCATACTAATCCTTCCGGCGTGCTTTTCTGTCATGTGGGCTACCAATATTAAACCCAATAAGGCTGCATGCAAATGTTAAAGAAGTTAAGAGGAACAGCAATACTGGACTCAGTATTTTATGTTGCTTTTGTTAAAAATGAAGCTGAATGTGTTCTGCCCTGTTTTTGATTCTAGCATCTTTAGTTAGGAAAGACCCTGAGGCTTAGGGTAGGGCATTCTTGGCTAAAAAGTCATCAGGTAGAGCAGGTTCATGGGTTGGGCATCTCTCTGTTTGGAGAGCCAGTGTGGTGTAGTGGTTAGCATGTCAGACTAGGATCTGGGAGAACCAGGTTCGAATCCCTGCTCCACTGTGGAAGCTTGCAGGGTGACTTTGGGCCAGTCAGATTCTCTCGGCCCAACCTTCCTCACGGGATTGTTATGAGGATAAAATGGAGGAGAGGGGAATGATGTAAGTTGCTTTGAGTCCCCTTTTGGGGAGAAAGGTAGGGGTATAAATGAAGTAAATAAATTTGTCTAAGCTACTAGGGTGGGGTGAGGCTGAGAGCCAAACTACAAGTGACGCCTTACCCAGGTTGGACACTAGTCGGCTTCCCTCAAGTTTTGATGGGAAATGTAGGCGCCCTGGTTTTACAGCTTGGCTCTCCATTACAGCTGCAAGATCAGGATGCCTACATTTCCCATCAAAACTTGAGGGAAGCCGACTAGTGTCCAACCTGGGTAAGGCGTCACTTGTAGTTTGGCTCTGAGATTGCTGATGATCCTTGTTTAACCCCAGCAGCATGTCAGGTCTGTACAAAGTGAAAGAACCATGGTTATTTGTAGGTCTTAAATGCCCCCTGCCCCCAAAACCACAGCCATGATAATATGCAAATTCACGCTTGCTTTTATTAACACAGTAACCCAACAAGCTGTTCTCTTCCTGGCTTTGTAGTTCACCTCACCTCGCAGTGGTATCTTCTGACTAAACCATCAATCAGTCCTTTAGATAGCATGTGGGTGAGTGTTGTCTTACGTACTATGTTTGTTTTCTCCCTCCTTTTTCCTTTGCTGAAATAATAATTGGTCCCTTGTACTAACAAGCATGCCGAACATACACCTTTATCGCATTTGAAAGGCTAACTTTGTAATGAGCATTCCTTAAGCTCTTTGTTTCATGACCTTGTGAGAATCTGAGCCTTTGAAAAAGCAGGTCAATGGCTGCACAGATCTGAGACACCATTTAAAAAAAATTAAAACAAATTGCACTGATTTTGGCTGTCATAATTTTGATAATTCTTACCTGCTTGATAAATCACCAAGACAGTTGTGTTAACTGCAATACTTAAAGTGTGATACCTTTTTTCAAAAAGACTTCTTTAAAAAATAGTTTATTATCCCTGGCCTAACAAATGTTAGCTATGGGTGAACTTTTAAATGCAACTACCATATTGTTTGTTTCCATTCACTTGTGAATTAAACTTACTATATCTGAGATATGACTGGATCCCTGAGAGTTTATACTCCTTTTTGCCTTGGAAATAACTTTGAAAATGCGCAGGAAGACGTCTACAAAAAGCTCCAGTATGACAGAAGCGGCGTTTTTGTGTTCTGCGTTGTTATTCCATTCCTTTTCCCCTGGCACGTGTCTTGTCCTCATCCCTATGTATATCTCTGTCCGTCTGACTGGCAAAGTTTATTCTGCCGTGGTGCTTTCTTCGCAGAGAATCCTGTCCCCTTCGGAACGGAAGTAGTAGATTTTTTAGAATAAATCCTGCAAACTGAGCAAGGGTATGCAAAACCTAATTTTTGAAAAACCAGCTTACGTAATTTAACATGTAGCGAGCAAGTGTGGTGAAGTCGTTAGCACGTCAGAGCTGGGAAACCTGGATTCAAATCACTCTCTCAGCCTAATGCTTCCTCACAGGGTTGTTGTGAGAATGAAATGGAGAGGGGAGACCCAACTACACTGTCCTGAGTTGGGCTTAGAATGGGCTTAGACTGGAGTAACTCAATAGGTTTGTACAGTAATGTACAGAATACAGAGCTAAGAAACTTTCGTTTCCTTCTGCTTTGGTTTGCCTTCTGCTAAGGAAAGCCAGTTTGGTGTAGTGGTTAAGAGCACGAGACTCTAATCTGGAGAACTGGGTTTGATTCCCTTCTTTTCCACTTGAAGCCAGCTGGGTGACCTTGGGTCAGTCACAGCTCTCTCAGAGCTCTCTCAGCCCCACCCACCTCACAGGGTGTTTGTTGTTGTAGAATAATAACAACATACTTTGTAAACCACTCTGAGTGGGTATTTTGTCCTGAAGTGTGGTATCGAAATCAAATGTTGTTGTTATTAAGGAACTTTGGTTTCCTTCTGCCTAGTTCAAATGTCTTTGTTTGTAGATTTGCACTAGCAAAACACACGTGTGCAGCTGCTAGTATTTGTTTCTATTGTAGCCAGCCTGCTTGAGCATTTGTGCATCAAATGGTTGCTGTTGTTTTTTCTCCTGCAGGAAATGAAATATATAGAATTGGATATAGAGAATGTCAATGCAGAGTTACAATATGTGTATTGGAAATGGAATTTGGCAGATTATCGCATTATTCTTGCTTTGGCAATTTCATGATGCCATTTGCAAAACTATGAGTTGCTATCATCTTCTCTTGAGCTTATGCAACCAATGTATCTCATACTCAAACGGCCCCATCTATGGGTATTTCACTCCACCTATCTATGGGTGGAGTGAACAGACAAGACAGATCTTTCTACAAATCTGAGAATATCCCCAAGTCTACAAAAAAATTGAAATCTTTAAAAAAAAACTCAAAATGATAGAAGCAGCATCTTTACCTTTAAGAAAGGAGATCTCAGTGGCTACTGTGGGTGACCTGGCAACCACAGTATTGCCAGCCTTCAAACCTTGGTTTCTGTCAGTAAAAGGCATTAAGGAGGACTGTTTCTAGGGCTGGTTTAACCTCCCACTCTACCCCTGTTCCTCTCCCCCCTGACCTGGAGGGAGCACTCATCAGGGCCAGGGCCAGCAGCAACCACCAGGCAACACAATACTTGTGATTTGCATGACTCACCTAGGCTCAGCAGTGCTTACTGGGTGACTTAACTCTATGTAACTCACCTGGACCCAGTGGCAGCCACCACACAAGCTGTGCAACTTGGCTGGGCCCATTGGTGGCCACCACACAACTCAACTTGATGACTTTGTCCAGGGAGAGGCTGCCAGGGGTAGAGGAAGAAGGAAAGCTCAGAGCCAGATTGGAACTGTGAGTCGGGTGCCATACTAGGATCTGGGAGACCCAGATTTGAATGCCTGCTCTGCTGTGGGAGCTATTTGGGTGACTTTGAGCCAATCCCAGACTGTCAGTCTAGTCTACCTCACAGGGTTGTCGTGAGTATAAAATGGAGGAGAGGAGAATAATGAAGCAAATAAATAATAAATCAAGCTGAAAACTGGTGGAGGGGCAGATACAAGGTAGGTTGGTGGGTAGGAAGGAGAGAAGGAAACAGAGAAAGGATATGGGGGCTGCCAAGAGGATAGAAAGAAGGCAGAGTGTGGGGAAAGGGATACAAGAGGAAATAAAGTGACACACACACACCCCCGCGCAAGATCTTTGGGGTTCCCTGCTTGTAATATTCATAATGTCTGAGATGCAAGGGAGCTAAAGTGGCTTCTTACGGAAAGCATATTCCACACCATTAAGCAAAAAATGATTGGCAGCAAAAAGAATTGTCTTTTGCAGCTGTGACTTCCTGGAGATCTGTGCTGTTCAGCTGTTCTTTAAAAACAACCTGTACATAAATAAATCTGTACATTATTTTTACAGCTCCTGCCTAAATGATCATGTTCTTTTTGCTCACCACAAAACTTGTCTCACAGCAGTGAATCCAAAGCCTTTGTACCTGCTACCCAAACTATACCTTATAACTGAGGGTAAAGAGTCCAGTAGCACCTTTAAGACAAACCAACTTTATTGTAGCATAAGCTTTCAAGAACCACAGCTCTCTTTGTCAGATGCATGGAGGGTATGAAGAAACTGGCCAGAGATACATAGGTGGTGAGGGAAGGGGTGGGGAGAGGGTGCAGAGAGTGAGGGACGTGTAAATGTAAATCAGTTGCAAAAGTCATGAAAGAGGTGGAGTACGCAATCCAGCTTGGGTGTGATCCCTTCCCTCCATTGCTGAATATGAATGGAATGCCTGAAGGCAGTTACTTCTGGTAATGAGATAACCATACAGAGTCCCTATTCAATCCAAGTCTGACTGAGACAAATTTACATATGAATTCCAATTCAGCAGCTTCCTGTTGGATTTTGTTTTTGAAACGTTTCTGTTGAACTATGGTGACCTTTAAGTCCTTGATGGAATGTCCTGGTAGACTGAAGTGTTCTCCTACTGGTTTCGGGATATTGCCATTTTTTATATCAGATTTGTGTCCATTTATTCTTTTGTGCAGGTGGCATTGTTGGCACGTGAGGGCATATATCATGTTGGAGGATGAACAGTTCTAAGAGCCAGAGATTGTTTAGTTGATGCCATTGGGTCCTGTAATCGTATTTTCTGTGTAGCTATGTGGGCAGAGTTGGCATCTGGGTCTGTTGCAGGGTCTGGTTCCTGTGTTGGTGACTCTGTTAGCCGGTTCATGGTTGTTAGTGAGAAGTCGTTTCAGGTTGGGGGGTTGTCTGTAGGCAAGAAGAGGTCTTCCACCCAGGGCTTGTGAGAGAGCGAGGCATCATTTTCCAGGATGAGCTGTAGATCGCTGATGATATGTTGGATGGGTTTGAGCTGGGAACTATAGGCAACAACTAGTGGTGTTCTGATGATCGTTCTTTTTCGTTTGTCCTGGAGCAAGCTGTTTCTGGGTACTAGTGTGGCCCTGTTGATTTGTTTCCTCTCCTCATTCAGTGGGTACTGTAGCCCCAAAAACTGAGGGGAATGTTATATTGTAAAAAAGCCCAATTCCTCCAAATCTTAAGAGTCATTTGATTTACAGGAACTTGTCATAGCAGCAAAAACACATTAAAAAATCATTTTTAAAGCAATTATTTTAAATAGTTGATGTTCTAATAAGTGGTGGGTTGGGTACCCTTTTTGCTAAATGGCCTTCTAAAATGCAGATTTGTTACTACTGTTGCACTTGGTTCTACTCAGCTGAGTAGGCCTCATTACTGCAGGTTCTTTTCAGATTGTAGTGAGGACAAGACCAACCATAGACACAGCAAGTTAGATTTACAAATCAAGCTGGTTTATTAAGCACAGAAACACACTACACTAGCAATAGCAGGTAATGAAGCAAAAGTATACAAAACACGTCATATTTAGGGGTGTGCACCTCAAAAATATTTGGGTTTCCCACTTCGGGTTTATCTGAAGCGGGAAAAACATTCGGAAATACCCATAACCTGATTCGGGTATTTGAATCGCTTCGGAATGCTTTGTAAAGATTTGGAGCATTCCAAAGTGATTCAGGAGGCTGGGCTTTCTCCCAGCACCCCCACCCACCCCCACCACTCACCCCCCCACCCATAAGGGGTATGATACAGCTTAGTAGTTTGCATTGGATTATATATCATTCAATCACAACAGCTGCCTTTGGTCAGAAGAGTGACTAGTTATTAGTAAAGCAACGATGAATGGCATCTATAATGTTTTCAAAATGGCATAAAAATCTGCAATTTTAAAAAAATCTTTCTGAAAGTACTTTTTCCAAAGTACCTCCTGCATTCCAATTGATTGCTTTATTGTCAGTGGAAGAAGAAAAAATAGGTGTAGGGTAACAGGAGAACCCCTGAATTTAAAGTCCGAGATCCCCCATCCAAGACTCCAGACAGAACTTGGCTCATCATGAATTAAAAGCTCAGAGGCTACAGCTGAAAAAAAAGATTCCCATTTGTAAAGAGGCCTACGTGTCATAAATGTATGATTTGAGGATAAAAAAGGACAAAACCAGTTACTGAAAGACCCTTTGGTATCTGGAAGCAAGAGAAGAACTCTGTGGTTAAACTGGTCAAGTCTCTTAAGGAATGTTGAATATATTTTTCTTTACCCTTGATTAGTTTACTTTCACTTACCTTTTATTTTCTGTCTCTCCACCCCTGCATCTCCAGTCCTGGCTACGACCATCGCCTTGAAGAACTTGCAACAAATGAACTTTGTGGTGGACAATACTACTTTCTATTAGCACCTTGGAGAATGGACTAGAGAAGAACTATGATTCTGGGCCTCATATAGGAAAAAAAAAGAACAGCGATGACTCTGGGTCCTGAAATTAATTAATCAGTTGCCTTGGGGAAAGAATGTTAATCGGTTTTCTGTTCTGTGTTAGACTTTTTATTAAAGAAAGAAGGAGAAGACACTACTTTTTGAAATGCTTTGCCTCATTGCAATATCACAGTGCCAATTTCATGAAGGGCAAAGTGTCTAATGACTTAATGGTTAGAAGGTCCTATTTATTTTACTGGGTTGGAGGAGGAGTGTTTGTTTGAAATAATCGTGCAATACACTTTGGGTGATAGCAGGCCTTGGATTATTGTTCCTATAAAACAACTGTAGACTCTATTTTTCACCAATAGAACTATTAGTTGAAGGCGATCCCTTTAAACTTTTGCTTCCAGCAAATCCACATTGCGGTACCTCAACTGTTTATTCCTAGCTTTTGTACTTATATTATATTTACACTGCTGTAAATTGTAAATAGTACTCCCTAACTGTATCATAATCTGGTCTCTGACTGTTGGCAGTGCTAATCTTGCAGAGCTGGGAGAAAATAAAATTCTATTTACTGTATAACACTGCAGCCTGAAGCCTTAATTAATTGTGGGAGTTATTGACTGAGTAAACACTTTGATCTGTGGAAGATGGTACATGAATTGCCCCGTGATATGATTCTTAAACATACATCGCAAGAAGCGGGTGGTGGCGGTTGTAGATTGAAATATTAATAATCTTCTTGCCCCTGTGAGTAGCAGAGAAAGCATTATGAAAAAGCATGCCTATTGCAGTTTATAGCACTCACCCAAGTGCTAAGCGCAGCTTGGGTCCACGAACGGAGGTGTCAGAACTGCAGGGCTGTGGAGGAATTCAGTGTTCTGGAAGCATGGCTTGGAGCCCCCCCCCCCAAACACACATCCCTCCCGATGCATGGGAGACTGAAGTTTGAGGACAAATGCACCCCACTGGTCTTGCTTGTCTCCCCCCTCCCAGCTTTATGGGCATGGCAATTATACTTGCTGTTCAGAGTAGTTAGTTGAATCATTTTTCAGTCATGTCAATAGGATGGGCTCTCATGCAAACCCTCAAATAGAGATGTAGATCTCAATGTTTGATACAAATCACAATTCCCTGCAACTTGTGCCAATGTATACTGTATTGCTCTGATCTATTCTGTACTTCAAAGCTACAAAGGAACAGTGAGGTGCTTCTAGGTTATAGACTTCCTTCCTTTACAACCTGCTCAGGATACATATCCAGCCATGTCTTTGGAAGATTCCTTTCAGTAGCAATCGAGTCTGCGTTAAGGGAATATGCTGACCCTAATCACCAAGTATCCGTCTCCTCTTGCCTAATCAATCACCCATCCCTTGTTTTCTCGCTGCATGTGACCCCAACTTCTATTCTGAGCCAGAATTAGTCCATACTGCCCAATCCAAATGATATGTACTAATTAATATGTACCAAGTGTCCATATTAATTAGTTTCATTTACATCTTGTATAGGTGCCTTATAATATAAAGATAGCTTCCCATCGGGTGCTGGGGGGGTGGGCCTAATTTCTTTTTAGCATTTTTTCTCATGGCTCGCACTTCGTTCCACTAGTATCTTTAGTGCACCCTTTTTGCACTTTTAATATGCCCCTAATGTGCGCTGTGCATTTTGTGCCCGGAGATCAGGCACCTTTCTCAGTTAGTAAGTGCAAATAAATGTGGTCCCTTTGAGGGCAGGGAGGAGTTCATTTGGAAGTCCCATCATTCCTCAGGGCAGGTCATATATTTTATTATCACATCCACACCTACACATACTCTAGTATATTTAGGAGCAGGGCTTTTTTTCAGCAGGAACGCGGGGGAACGGAGTTCCGGAACCTCTTGATAATGGTCACATGGCTGGTGGCCCCGCCCCCTGATCTCCAGACAGAGGGGAGTTTAGATTGACTTTAGATTGGAGCGGCGCGGAAGTCAATCTAAAGTCAATCTAAACTCCCCTCTGTCTGGAGATCAGGGGGCGGGGCCACCAGCCATGTGACCATTTTCTACGAGAGCAACCTACTGAGTTCCACCACTTCTTTTCCCAGAAAAAATGCCCTGTTTAGGAGTATCTCAAATATGATATGGAATAGCACAAGAAACTATAGTTGGAGGGAAAACATGGAGACCTAAAGAGGGTTATTATTAAAATAGTTGCTTTTATTTACTATCAAAATCTTGATCTTTAATGGACCCCTTTATTAAGCCCTTTGTTTTACTATTGTGCAGATTTTACTGTGTCCTGGAAATCAATGGAAAACAGGCTAGTCTACATGTGCAGAAACTACTCATACATGTTAGAAGAATGAGTTATTTGCAGTTTAGCCTTTTTTAGGCTTGTAATTTTCTCTTCTGTCATTCTTAGAAATAGCTAAAAATATACTTTTCAAGGTTACTATATATGGTGTATATCATATTATGAGAAATTACCCACACCTGCAATCTTTTACTCTGACATCAAACTTAAATTTTCAGTATCTTAAACTTCAGAAACAATGTTTTTAATATGGCTTGAGAGTGGGATGTTTTCCCAATTCCCACAAGATACTAGGAGGGAGCTGTTTTTTGTCAAATGTTGCTGAAATGTAAGGAATTGAAGCATATATACACTATTTGAAGAAACAGCATGGCAGTTTGGCAGAAGAAACTGCATTCCATCCCATCTTAAGGCTATGTAAAAATAATTTCTAAAGAAATATGAATGAGATTTCCATGGTGCCCATGACGCTGTCCCTAAATCCAGCATTAGTATTTTGATAACTGGTTAAACCAAAGAAGTATGGGTGGAGAATACTATTTCCTATCCGAATTGCAGTCTTCAGCAGCATATGTGGCTGGTGCTGTCTATTGGGCACCACTGCTTCGAGTAGTAACTTAGGAAATGATCCTCTGCTTCTAGGCCTCTCCCCACTAATCAACTGGAAAACCCTAAGAAAGTTCCAGTTGCCACTGCCAACTTTCTGTTATGAGTGGACAAGCAAATAGCTAGGAGTGGAGGGGCTGTGGAACCGGTGGAAGCCACTAATTGAAGAGCAGACTTACAAAGCCGCTCCTAGTCCTTTCATCCCATGGTGCTGGCAGAAGGAAGGAAGACGCTGCTACCACATTTCCTCAGGTTCTGCAGAAGAGATGCATAACTGTGAATGCCTTATCAGAGTACTCTGCCAGTCTGTTCCTCCCTGCAAATGAGAACTCTGCCCCTGACCTCATTAGAATTATCTGGGTGGGGAAAGGATTGGCAGCGCAGTCCTGAGGCCTGCCGTGCTGCTGGTGCCTTTGTACCTGCAGTGCTGCTTATCTGCTCCTAAGGACTTTTGTGGGAGAGCTACACCAGCAGCTAAGCCCAGGAAGGCACGAGTCCACTGCCAAATGTGCCCGTCCCGCCATTCCCTTGACAACCCTGCCAGCATCCTCAATGACTGCACTGTCCCCATGACAGGTGTGTGAGTGGCAAGCAAAGGTGCAGTCATGCACTCATATCGGAGTGCCTGGGTGGGGGGGAAGCCGTCTGGGGGTAGCCCCCGTCACCAATCAGGAAGGCCATGGGCTCGCAGCCATCCAGCTAGCTGGACCCTCACCATGGGGGGAGGGCAGACCCCAGCATGCCACGTCTGCCCCATGTTCCCCCACTGCTGCTGGCTGGGTGGCTTCCCCATGCCAGGGTGAGAGGGCCACTCACTGTGACCAAAGGATCCTCCAGAGACGGTGGGTGAGGAGATCACGAGTGGGAGGCTCATCCAGCTCGGACGGCCTTCGGGCTACCTGGGCTGGACTGATTGAGGCTGTTAACCCTGTTCCTGTGCCTGAGACATCTTAGGGAACTAAGGGCGAAGCTACACGTGATGAAGGACACTTGAACGGCAAGTGTATTTCTCCCTGTTCACTTGCACTCCACTCAATCCACTTGCTGTTCAAGTGTCATTCGTCACTTGTAGCTTGGCCCTAAGTTTTGCCCCACCCTCTGCCCACCATTGCAGAGACTTATGCCCTGGTTATGCCTGTGCTCAGCCACAATGGCCGAGGGCTGGCAAAAAACCTGGGCAGAGTGGCACTAGCCCACTGCACCAGTGTAAGAGGAATTATACCAGCATAAGTCCAGGATACACCGGCTTAACTCCGAGTCGGTTCTCAGGGCAAATCTCCCTGCCCCCTCAGGATTGCTCTGTTAATCTGTTTGCTCTTTTGCATCTTTCTTTTCTCACAGAAAGATTTCTTCAGCACTTCTCTCCCCACCCCACGGAATACCTGTTTTGCATGGCCAGAGACTGAGTTTAAAGGAGACCCTTGGTGCATACAGAGTTCTATTGCTGAGTTCTTGCTTGCTTACCAGCGTGTCATTTAATTTATGCACAAAATGAGACAAGGTGAAGAGGGAGATAGAAACTAGTGGAGCATTGTGAATGGCATGAGGGCACCAAGTCAGAACTTGGCATTGTTGAGCGTTGCAAAATCATCCTTTGGCTTTCGAAAAGGAAGGAAATTTGGGACTCGCTCTCTCCCAGAAAGTTTGGCTGCACCAAAGATGATAATGAAGTGCTCTAAAATTCCTCCTGGACCAGGGCTCTTATTTCAGCAGACGTATGCAAATTTGAGTTGCCATTGATCCAAGCAACAGAGTGGACCTATATGTGCTATGAAAGCCTTTCTGGTTGGAGTTGTAGCTGTATGCCTGAAACCAAAATGCATCGTTGCCTCTTGTCATCAAGACAGCATTCCCACATTTTCAGTTATATTTGTGGGCCCCCCAAAATAATAGGATTGCTTTACTCACTCGATAGACATCAGTTAAGAGCTTGTTCACCTGTAAATCTAGGCTTTATACATCCTATTGTGCTGATGCAGGTGGGGAGCAGCGGAGAAGCTCTTGCACTTTAAAGATATTATGCATTTCCAAGCTCTATCAGATTCAAAGAGAGGGGCTGTAAATATATCTCAAGACTTCACTGAAACAAGCAAGTTGCAGTTAAAAGCCTGAAACAGTCATTTGTCTATGCAGCAAAATAGCATTTCTTCGGTAGAAACCCAGGCCGTTAATGACTCTCTGAAGAATTATGCTGTTTTATATCAGGCTTCTGATCTTTGCATTGATCTATTGTTTCTGGACAGCTAATTGTGCTGAAAAATATGCATTCGGATGGGAAAGCAAAAAAGCTGACTGATGAGGAAGGCTGCAGAGCAGAAAGCAAAACTCAAGATAAAAGGCCTGACAGATTCTAAATGTAAAGTAGGTACTTGCTGTGCTGTGAAATGTCTATTGTCCAGCAACCAAGGGCACTAACGGTATGACCTGTGGGCTCATGGTGGTAAGAAGAATAAGTTATAGGCTTTGCTTTTGTTCAAGGTCTAATTTTTCAGATCCAGTAGGGGCTTCTCTGTAGGATTACCAACTTCCAGGTAGTGGCTGGAGGTCTCCAGAAATTTCAACTGGTCTCCAGGTCACAGAGATCAGTTCCCCTGGAGAAAATGGCTGCCTCAGAGGATGGACTCTCTGATACTATACCCCACTGAGGTCCCTCCCCTCTTCAAACCCTGCCTGCTTCAGGCTCCACCCCTGAAATCTCCAGGGATTTCCCAACTTGGAGCCGAGAACCTTACTTCTGAGCCTACCCTTTCAGGCACACTGCTGAGTAGTACACTTTCAGTACACTTTCTGCCTTCACCTCTTTTGGACTGCAGATGATGAGTTTGACTATCTTGTAAAGGATATGCAGTTTTCTTTCATGTATATTTCTATTTACTTTTCATTTCAAAAGCTCAATCTTTGTTATTACTTATGTCTCCCCCCTCCCCTCCCGCCCCTTTGATTACCTTGGGAAACATTTCTTTTAAAATTTTTAATATAATTGTATTATTTAAAGAAAATCCATACTAAAGAATTGGAATTTTTACAACAACTTAAAATATGGCCAGCTTCCATCTCCAGGTTTATTATTCCAAAACACAAAAAAATGTCCATTGCTCATCGTCAAATTCATCTGCATTGAAACCAGTATTAATAATTGTTTATAGTATGTTAATTTTGTCATATAAGCAATTCTCCAAATTTTGTATAACTATTAACTGTTATATAACTATTTCTGATAAGCTGCTATACCCATCTGTGCAACTAACAATATAATCTCTAAATCCATATTTTGCTCATAATCTTTAATGTAATATAATAAGATCACCCATGATTTCCTGAATAAATTATAGCAAGCCCAAAAATCCAAGCACAAAAATATGAAAATGATTATTCATTGGGAAACAATTCTGTCTTTGTTTTCTGTCCAACTTGAACAAAGATTGTACCTTTGACCCAGGATATCCTTCTTGCCAATTTTCAAATTGATAGGAGAAAGTGTCCTAAAGGGAATGATTCTATCTCTTCTGCCGGCGGCCATGTGCCAGAACTCTAGTTCAGCCTGAAAGGTAAAGCAAAGATTAAATCCATTCAGGATCTTTTATTGGTCTCAGGATTTACCAGGCTTTCATTGGCTGTCTCACTATGGACTTGTGACAGGGCAGAATTCAGAAGAGCTTAGATAAGTAGTAAAGAACATACGTGTCTACGACATGCTTTTGCATGCGTCGCTCTTACCAAAAAACATGTGAAAGGTGGCCCTTACCAAGTTTGAAGGTTGGCATTTTAAAATAAATACACTCGGTCTTTCTGAGTGACCAAGGCCAGCCCGTCCATTAGGCACACTGAGGCAAATCACATGGGCTGCCAGAGGTAGAGGAGTACCTGAACTAGCTCAGCCGCCACCCCCCCCCCCTCCTGTGGTGTCACGGTCTTGTGCGGCAGTTCTGAGCAACAGCCCCAGCCCCAATGGGTAGCCTGCCGTGATCCTGCGCCTTCTTTCCCTCCCTCCCTCCCTCCATTGACTATTCCTGTCAATCTTGCTCTTACTGCTTAGATGCCTACCTTGCTTCTGAGTAACCCTATGGACATATCTATGGAAATGATTTGATTTCTGAATAAAGCCATTTAACCAAGAGCCTGGATTTCTTGTTGCAATGGTACAGGGATCTATCTGCCGTAGCCTGTCATCCATAGCCTGACACAGAGCTTGCTGATTTTTCCTGCAACGAACATGCCATGCGTTATGGTAAAGTATAGGAATATATTTGCGTCAAATAATATTCATCGCTCTGAGAGGAACTCCACAGTGGAAAACTGTATGTTTCTATATCTTAAAGATTACTACAATTCCTGAGAGTTCTTAAAAGTGTTAACTTACCATCTTACCATATGGGGTTGCATTCACAAGATTGTATTACTTGTGAAAATTGTAAGGATAAAACTAGCTTTTGGCAATTTTTGCACCTCAAAAATCATTGCGTGAATCAAACCCAAGAACAAATAATAGCAGAATTCATCTGAGAAACATAACATATAGCAGTAATTTCCTTGTACAAACTGTCTATATTAAAATAATACATACATATACAGAATAGCCATTTAACCCAACCCTATCCAATGAGAAACATTCCATCCACCAAGCTTTTCTAACTATACAATAGGCAGGATTATATACCTGCACAGTTTTCTCAAGCACTGGAGAATAAATTATGTGTGTTTGTGTGTGAGTATATGATCCACTTTGCAATCTAAGAACTGTAGCCATTGTACAAACCAAGAAATGTAACCTTATTATTGGGTATGTCCTGCTGCAACTTGATACCCTGTCAAATTTTTGAAGTCACACAGTACCTGAAAATAAGCCTTCCAAAAAGGGTTACCTGACCAACTGGGTGCAGAAATCTTGCCACATGCCGGTTAGACTATTTGACTGGATTACTCTGGAAAAAGTGAGGTGACATTTCATCTAAAATATCATATATATGATTCCCAATTTGGTGCCACTATGTGCATAAAAATGTTACATATTGGGAGTATCTAGAACTGATTTTGATGTTTCTGCAAACCTGAAGGAACCCCCAGTTGCATGGAAGAGTCTTAAATTTAAATAAGGTGCCGAGATCTTGAGAAGCTTCATCTTGAGATACTGACAGCCATTTTGGATTGTGTGTAGGCCACAGACATAGGATTGTCAGGAACCTGGAGTCCCTCGTTAGGAGGTCCCCAGGTCCCCGGACTCTCCTGGCAGGGAATTGCGAGGCACTTACCCCTGGCTTCTTTCTTTGTGTGCACGCACTTGCAGCGCACATGCACGCTCCCAGCTCGCATGATGACATCACATCCAGGAGTGACATCATCACGTGGGGTCCAAGGGCGCCCACGGGTCCAAGGGTGCCCTTTCCTCACTGGCACAGGCTGCTCTTGCTGCAGCTGTGGCCCACTCTCACCGCCACCGCTGCAGCCCATTCTCATTGGGCGCAAAGGGGCAACAGCGGTGAGAGCGGGTGGCGGTGAGTGCAGCACGCTCTCACTGCCACTGCTTGCTCTTGCAGTGCAGGAGCGTGCCCCCCACATGGGGGCGCACCACACTGCCAGGAGAGGGGGCACCCCAGGGAGCGTGCCCCCTCGCCGGCTAAGTAAGTGGGCATGGGGGGAAAGGTGGGATCAGGGGACTCCCCACCCCGGGCGAGGGAATGAGAAACCTACACAGACAGCATTATCACTGATGTTGACTATGAATACCTAGGCAGTCTTAAAATGGCTGGTGAGGTCTCATGAGATCTTGGAAAGTTTGGTTGGAAACTCAAAGGAATGAGAGTGGAAGGAAAAAGGAGGAGCTAGCAGGCAGATCGGGGTAATGGGAAGAAATGGAATAGAGGGAAGCAGGGGAAATGGAACAAAAAGGGAAGAAAGGATAACCAGGGAGAATGCTATTCTATTCTGTTCCTAACAAGTTCTTGTGGTTCCCACACTTGTCAGTCTATAATTTAAATACATTTGAATTTCACTTTTAATGTGTTTTTTTCCCTTTGAATTCCTCTCTGTTCCTCTTGCCCTCCATAATACTGGCACATTTCTGTATTTTTTTTATTTTAGCAAATAACTCAGTGGATTGGTATCCAACTCCCCATAATTACATCCACTTAGTATAGGTAATTAATGCAGTAAAGGAAGCAAATAAAAAGAACAGCAGTAACTGAAAACACCAGCCAACATTATTTTTAATAGAAGAATGTATTTGGGAGCACTGCTGACAGGGTGAAAACTGAAGAAGGCTATTTATTTTGGCCAAGTTTGAAATGTTGACTAAAAATAGCAAATCTACATATATTTCTGTTATCGGACCTTGATAACTTTTCAGACAGCCCCTTGGGGCTATATTAATGGAGTGCTACAGAAAGGAAAAGGATTAGCCTTGACAAGGTGAGAATTTTAAAACTTGTTTGTTGCTTTGCCATGAACTAACCAGGAGCTTTGATGAAGTTTGCATTAGCGTAATATTTGTACGACAGAAGTTTGTCCAGCGCACAAGGTCACAAAGACTCTTGCAGACAGACCTTAGGAGAAGTCACTGAACCTCAAGCATGGAGTTGCTCAGGGATTATCACATGATTAATCAAGTGGAAGTGGAAGTTATGTCACTTGTCTACATTGTAAAGTTTCTGGTTTATGTCACCTCCCATTTAGATGACAGTAACCACCTCCTCCGTTCTGAAAGCCTCTCATCCAGTTGAATCAGTCTCTCTCTGCTAAGCTTGTCTTGTGTCATCCCCTCTTGTAAGCTTGTGGATTGGCTCTTTGTCACTGTCCACATCAATTCCATATGTCTAGTCCATTTAATGCATTCCACTCTGGCTTTATCTCCCTTTTTGTCAGCCACTAAACTCCATCTTTTCAGGGGTTCCAGTTTCATGCCCCATACAAGTTCTGCTCAGGGTATATTGTGGCTGTTCATGTATAATTCCTCCCATTTTCATTGCTGGGTAGGGATAATAAGTACATATAATAGGCTGGGGTCCAAAGAAGCCCAAACACTTCAGCACATGGGATCATTTCAGACATAACATGAAACCACGGTTTATTTAAACTATAGCTAGTTCATGAACTAAGAAGTCAACTCATTCAGATCTTGGTTTCCTTCAACAAATGATGGCTTAATCACCTTGGCTCTTTCCTCCACTTCCTGCACAGAGACTTTGCTTGGTATCCAAGTCTGCATTGCAGCAAGGCTTTTGAACATCATATGAAATCACAACTAAGACTAACTAGGGCAAATAAGCCAACTTCCCATGCTGGTGTGATGTACCCTATCCTTCTATGGTTAGTGTGATTCAGACAATCACACTACCATAGTTAGTTTATTTAAACCATAGTTTCACATTGTGTCTGAACTGAGCCATGGAACTGGCTCTAAAGAAGATGCTCACTTAGGAGAGGGGAATCTTTGGACCACAGAGTTGCTATGAAGGTAAAACAGAGGAGATGAGGACAATGTAAGCCACTTTGGGTCTTCGTTGGAAGATAGTTAGGGAATGAAAGAAGTCAACACAAAAAGTGTAGGGTCTTTTGTTTGTTTACTGAGTTTCATCTCCTAGGATATCTCTCCTGAGGATCACCGGTACCTTCGAGGGCGCTGCTTTAAAGGGTATGGTGAGACTGCTGAGGGGAGATTGAAAAACATGCATGGATGATAGCTTGTATGCGGCTTTTCAGATCCCGGCTCTGCTCTATGAATCCTCTCTCTTCATTAAACCACCTCTTGTCCATCTTCAAGACCAGCAGAAAGCATCTCGAGGGTTGAGATCAGGTTAGAAGGACAGAAACCCAAAGGCAGTGCATGTGTGGGTTCAGACAATGATTCCAGATGCCCAAGCAGCTGCACCCATCACAGATATATTTCTTTCCCAATAATTAACTTCACCATGCAGTTGACATGTGTACACCTCATCCTGGAGTGTCTTTTCAGGTAGGAAAATTAAACGTTCTGGATCTCTCTAATGTGATAAATGCGTTATTGTTCATCTGAACTTTTCACACAAGTAGTGCATGATAGTTAACATGTGCAATAATAAACACTGAAAAGCTAGCTAATCACAAACAGATGTCTGACAAATTCCTTGCTACAGTGTGTGGAAGCTGAGCTGTGGAGTGAGCCTTTCGACAAGCCATCCGGTTACAATGTGCGATCGGCGGGGTCTCTGGCTAATCACATTAAAATAGGCGAGTGAGCTTGGAGAAACCGAGGCTCTAGTGGATTAGGAGAACTGGGACACATAAGTCACTAATGGGATTTACTTACTAGTACTGGGTTGTGGGTAGGGCATGCTGCTCTTTGAACGGGATCACGCCTCACATGGCAGGAAATCCTCTGGACCAACAAGTGTAAGTGAGCATAAATACAACAACGCGCAAACCGTGCTGCCAAGGCTGCTGTTGCATCATTTCTGCCAAAGTAGCAAGGAGACAAGAAAGCGAGTGTGTATTGCGTAGTTTTAGGTTAGCCAGTTCTGACACTACCTAAGAACTAAGTACTGACTATTCGACCTACTGAAAAGTCTGGGTATATTGCAAGGTTTTATTCTTTTTCACCAGTGGAAGTTGGTGCAATAACCAAAGCTAGTTATGGGCAAACGCAAGATGAGAAGGAAGTGATCCTGGTAAACTTCAAAGTCATCCTTGTGATTGAAGTTGGGGGGGAGAAAGTGCTGCCCGCCTAACAAAAATGAAGCTGTTTGGGGTTGAATGGAACTGCGAGGACCACGCCATTATGCATGGGTGGGAGCCCTACTTTGTGCAGAAAGGGTGAAACCCATATTTGTCCACGGGGCAGCCAAGGATATGCTGAAGACAGCAGTGCTGGCTCTATCTTCCATCCATTTATTTACTTCATTAATACCCAATCTTTGCCCTCAGCAGGGACCGAAAGCAGGTTGAGAAAATTTCTGGAGATTAGGAAATGGAGCCTGGGGAGGGGAGGGTTTGGGTAGGGGAGAGATCCCAGGGCCACAGAGTTCACCCTTCAAAGCACCCATTTTCTCCAGGTGAACTCATGTCTTTCATTTGGAGATCAGCTGTCATTCTGGGAGATTGCCAGGCCCTACCTGGAAGTTGGCAACCTTTGGTAGGGCAGCAAGTAAGTCCTGCAGGTTGCTTTCCAAGAGGTTGTAAATGATTTGGAATGGGTACTGTGTGGCGCTAGAAGCAGGATCAGAACAAGAAAATGTAAAATCTCTCGCCTTTCACCTCCTTGTCATATCTGGAAATTTGAAAAGGGGCATGGAAACTCACAACCAACTTCAGCCACAAACCCAGGCCTATGCACTCTGCAGCATCTGCTTGTGATGCAACACACGTGTAATTTTGTGCACTGAATTGTTGACTGTGTGTGTGCATGCCATGTATGGATCAAGATGAGATTTTGCTTCTCGAGCGCAATGACGACATGATACAAAGAAAACACTTTGTGCTGGCGTACCTTAAAGATTGCCTTCTTCCATATGATCCTCTTTGTGTGATTACATCCACCTTTACAACAGACTGCCTCTGCCACAGATAAAGAGCAGTGCGAAGGGAAGCAAGGCCAAAATTCAAGCTCCCCTTGCTTCTAAATTCTGTCAGTAAACAGCCGAGTATTCTCGGTCATGGCGATCGCCTGTTGAAATGCTGTGTTTTTGGAGACTTACTAGGGGAATACAAGAAGGTGCTTTCGACTGAATCAGACAATTGGTCCATCAAGGTCAGAATCGTCCACTCTGGCTAGCAGTGGCTATCCATGGTCTCAGGTAGAAGCCTTCCACATCACCTGCTGCCTGATTTCTCTCTCTTTCTTGGATCCTTGCTTCTGTTGCAGGGGCAATCCCTGGCTGCCAAGCATGCCCCTCTGGCTCAAGCAAGTGCGCTATTGTTCAATGAGCTGAAAATCACCTTGCACCAGAGGACTTCTTCTGCAACAGACCATGAAGGGAGCAAACTGAAGCAAGCCTTAGAAACTGAGTCTCTCTTTAGGAGAGTGGCGAACACTTTCTTTCCATTTGAGAAAGCCTTCGAGGCCTTATCTAGACGAGGTTGACGGCTGCTGTTTTTAATTCTGCAATTAACGAAAGATTCACATTGTCTGTATCACGGTTTAATGAGAAGACTGTCTTTTTTAAATTAATGCTTTTATTTTAATTGTTATCCACCTTGAGTGTTCTGGTAGGACTGTAAGGCAGGGCAAAAATTAAAAAGTGTTTGCTGAATAAGGAAACAATTGTGAGAAATAGATAGATGACAACAAACACATGAGCAATCTTGGTGCACATCCTGTGAGCGTTTGTGATCAATCTGCCAAGACACATTGCACTTCCTCTTGTCAGACCTGGGCAGGAAAGGGCTGATCTCATCTAATTCCTGTCTGCCACTAGCAAACAATGGCTGAGATAGAAATGTTGGAGTAACTGCCTGGACATGGGGCGGGGTGTGTGTGTGTTATATTTCTATTTGCCCTAGAACCAGATTGTGATTATATGTTATCCTCTTACTGAATAGGTTCTCTCTCTTTGTTTAAGCTGGGAGCTTCTCTCTGACTCATCCTTCTCGTTTTGTGCCTTCTCTCTCCTTGTGGTCTTGCAAGACACTTCTACAGATATCTCCTGTGAGACCATGCCAAGGATATGCCCAGGCCACCCACATTTTCATAGATGTGCAGCTGGATTAGCTGGCCACATGATACAGAAAAGTATTCTTTAGGCTTCTGTCTCCTTTCATCTACAAAAAGAATATGAATGCAAACCTACCTTAATAAAAATAAGTTTTATGTTTTTGCTTGAGGTGTGTTTATTGCACGATTCCACACTTTCCTGACTGTGAAACTTTGCTATAATAACTAACAGATATAACCAATAGGAAAAGGACCTCCAGTGCCACAGCTAAGAGGTAATCAAGAAAAGGGTTGCATCACTGTTTATATATTACAGCTGCCAACCTCTAATTGGGGCCTGGAGATCCCCAAGAATTAGAACTGATCTCCAGACTACTGAAATCGGTTCCCCTGGATAACATCGTTGCTTCGGTTGGTCTCTATGGTATTATATCATGCTGAGGTCCCTTCTCTTCCCAAACTCCATCCTTTCCATGTGCCCATCAAGGGATGCCATTTACCTACTGGGGGGTGGGAGGTCTCCCCCAGGTATCATTGCCTGCTGCTGCTCTAGTGGCTGGTGAGAGGGAAAAAAATCACAGTTGGCACTATGATGTTACATCACTCCCAGTGAAAACCCAGGGAAAATTCTGCTCTTGGAATTACCAGAAACTATTGTTTTACCATAGAATTTCTGGCAATTCAGAGTGTGGAGTGATATCACCTCCAGGTTTCCCCTGGAAGTGATGCAACAGTCATGCCAATGGTGCCCTCCCCATGTCCCCCCCTCAGACTCCTACCAGATACCACCTGCTGGCTGGCAACCCTACACCACCCCATCATCTCCATGAATTTCCCAATCTGGAGTTGGCAACTCTGATGTCTGTACAGGTGGTTTCACTCCATATTTACCTGGGAAGGAGGCGTCCACCTATGAGCAGCCAGCAGCACATGATCTCCCCTCTTCCTTAGTTGTTGTTTGGCTGAGTTGTAAGAAAAGACAGTATGCAGCTGTGCATGTTGAAGAAATTACTATAATAAATGTGTGTATTCATTAAATCATAAGCTAAATTCCACCTCCCTATCCAAGCCTAGACGTCTTTACATTTCATAAACCCATTTTAAACAGAGCTACGTGAAGAGTAGTAATTCTTCAACAGACCTGAACATCCTTAAGCATGGTACATCAGAAAAGAATCCTGGATGCTTGAGGTATGATTGATTTTTGTGATGGAACTTAGAGAAACGCTGCTTAAGCACCAGACATTATTGAAAAGCTTAGAGGAAGAAGGGACATATTTAAATGATTGCCTCCTGTTCTGGTTTTAAAGTCTATCTTTGACCTGGTATTGAACTTACAGCAAAAAAAAAAAAATCTTTTGGAACTGAAATTACTTTGAAAGTGTCTGCAGCACAACCGGCAAAGAAACAGAACAGTAGTAGGCCCCCAAAGGTTTATTGATCCCATTTCTATTCTGCTCTGCCTTCTTGAGCTCAGGGCAATGTACACAGTTTTCCCTTCCTCCGTTTTATCCTTGCAATGGTTCTGTAGGGTATATTAGACTGACAGTGATTGGCTTAAAGTTACCACGCGAGTTTCATGACAGAGTGGGATCTGAATGCTGCTCTTCCCAGTCTCAGTCCAGCACACTAACCACTAGGCAACAGTGACTTTGGCTTAATACTCAAGAGTTACAGTCCCAGTGTGGCTGGACCATCCTTTTTGGTCAAGCACAACAATTGTAGTGCAATAACTAGCTATTAACTTGAACTGTAGAGGTTTCTTCCAGGATAAAACAAACATCTGAAACATTATGGTAATGAGAAATATTAAATATGAACAGTTTGGCAATACTGTTTAAGGGGCAGCAGCTGCAAAGAACTGTTGTCTCATTTTAGGTAAATATACATGAGCAATAAATGTGAAAGATCCCATTTGAAAAGCAAATGAAACATTCTGCTCTTAGAAGGATTTATAGTTCCATGATCCTGTGCGTTGCTTTTAACAATCATACTTATTCTTCCAAGGCCATTTCTAATACGATACTTCAAAAAGTGTCCTGAATTTTAAACAGGAGTCATGTGGTGTTTTAAAAAATCAACAAGTTTTTATTCCAGCAGAAGCCTCTATTTTTGATGCAGCAGACTAGTAATGTGGAATGACTTCTGATTTCTGTCATAGTTGCAAAATGTTAATTCAAAGCTGTTTTCAGGAGCTCCCTGACCTGGATGGCCCAGGCTAGCCTGATCTCACCAGATGTGGGAGACTAAACAGGGCGGGCCCAACCTAGTTAGTACGTGGAGGGGAGACCACCAAGGAAGCCCAGGGCTGCCAAAGCGACAGTTGCCTCGCGAGATCATTATTGACTTTTCATTTTAAAAGCTTCGGGACACTATCCTATATAACTCATACAATGCGGATTTGGACTTTATGGGTCTTAAAGTCAAGATTTTAAAGGACGTTCCATTTCTAGTCCGGAAAAGACGTTTTAAGTACAAAAAGTTCGCAGCTCTTCTGAGGGACCATGGAATAAAGTATAAATGGTTACTTCCGGAAGGAATATGGTTTAGACATAAAGATCAAGCCTATAAGATACTATCAGAAGATCAACTAAAGGATTTTGAGGATAAAAACCCGGAATTCCAGTGTACCAAGAACGAAGAAAAGGAGAAGCCTGGGGGGGGGGGGAGGAGGAGAGCACCGCAGCTGCGGTTGCACAGAGAGAATTGCGTCCGGGACCCAGAAGGGGGAGGAAAGTTTAATTAGAATTTGAAATGTGTAATCTGTATGATTAACCACCCCATCATCATTTTATTGAGCTATTTTTTTCTATTATGGCAGTATGAAGGGAAAACATTGAAGTGTAGTGTTGAATGTAGTTTATCCTTCCCTTTATGTCTCCTTTTCCCCGCCCCTTCCCTTTCTCTTCATCCTTTTCCTTTCCTTGTGATAGTCTTGTGTAGTGTTATTGTAGTGTTGTGTAGTATATTGAAAAATAAAAATTTATAAAAAAAAAAAGGAAGCCCAGGGCTGCTATGCAGCAGCAGGCAATGGCAAAGCACCTCTGAACAGCTCATGCCTTGAAAACCCTATGTGGTTGCCATAAATTGGCTGCAACTTGATGGCACTTTACACTCTCTCTCTCTCTCCCTCTGTAGGGAGTAGGAAGGATTGTTTTCTGTTCTGTAAAGATAATTTCGGTAGAATGTTTGCTGTTTGCAAGTTTTGACCCTATTGGCTACGGTCAGCCTTCCAAGTTCTTTATGCTAGGACATTGTGGAGATCTCTCTCCATGTAATGCCATTGTGTGTGTGTCTGTGTGTGTGTATGAGAAGAGAGTTCCTATTTTCTATAATATGATTGGAAAGCCTTTTCAGCATTGGTCAGTTTGAGGATTTAATTGGAAAGCCTTAGAGCTTTTGTGCTTCCGGATGCAACCTCTTTGGTGAGGACTTTATTAATGGATTGCCTGTCATCCATGGAACTTATCTAATCACTTCATATTGATGTTCCTTCTGAATGGGATTATTCAGAATCCAGAGCGATAGTAGAGTCATTAGAGCTTTGTGGAAATTTTGTTGCTGGAGGGCTGTCCGTTGCTGAAGCCATCGTTCACGTGGCAGTCATAAATTTTTCATTTTAGGGGATTGCTAAAATCTGAAAAACTTTACTCTTAAAAAGTGGAAATCGTTTTAAATCTCTTAAAATGACCTTTCTTTCTAAATTGTTAGCCATTTAATTGCCTGGCACTTATTTGCTAATGTTATAGAATGTAAGCTGAGCGTGCAAGTTTGTTAACACCCCAGTAGAAGCTTGACTATACTAACTTCCTTGGATGGAACTGGCTGCAGTTACGACAACATTAGAAATGAGAGTGTCTAACAAGAAACACACAAACCACCTTGACATGTTGAATAGAGGACTAATGGGCCAGAGTTCTGGTTTTAAAAAATGTGAAATTGTCAAAAGGGGACTAATTTCATTAAGAACAATTTAGGCATATTGGTTTAGGACTCAGAGTCTCTCTAACACAAAACATCTTACACAAGTAGGATCAAGTGAAAGACCTTACATTTGTTCTCTGATTGTGGATTCACCTGCACTGCTAGGGAGACAGAGTACACTTGAATATAAGACCGCACAGAAAGTAAGTCACTTGTGTAAGATGTCTTGTGCAGAGAGACTCTTATTCCAATCCTTTTGATGTTCTTTCATTACAGTTTGGGGCTATTCCAAGTTTGTGACCATTGATTGTAAAACGAATCGGGGAAACAAGGTGTGGGGCTAAAATGTTTTTGTTTATTTCATTTTGACGACTCAGTGAGTTGCAAAAGAGATGGCAATTGTACCAGATACTTCGTATTTTATATTAAAGTAATAGAATACCAAAAGGATTAAGTAAAGGAAACCAGTTTGGCAGTGCTATTGTGCGGGAAGGGCAAAAACTAAACAGCCAACTATGGGAATAGAGCTTGCCGAGAGAGAATGTAAACAGAAAGGTGAATGATTCCTCTGAAGCTCTATTGGCCTATCCCATAAAAAATGATGCAATCTATGGCTATTCAGTCATGAAGCAAATAAACGCATGTAAGCACAGTTTACTAGAAAGCACTGAAAAGTAAAAACACGTTCTGGGCTACATATTGGCTCCAATTAAGTTCTGCCTGAAAATGTTTCAAAATGAGGGTTGGCCACCAGATGCGGGCCTCATCAGGAATGAATGACTGCATCAGCAAATGCTGATGTGCCTGGGTGAATGACTCAGCAGAGACAGCATGGGCAAGACTTGTGGGCTTGAACATGATGCCTTGGTTTCAGTAAGTCCGTTCATATACACACATCTGCTTCCCTAGCCTCACTTTCTTGCTGTGCCATCAGAGGTGAGGAGGATGGCAACTAGAGATGAGCATGAAACGAACCACAGAACAAAATTCTGTATGGAATGGCCGGTTCGTTTGCACTAAAACATGCGTTCCGTGGGAACGCGTTTTTCCAAAACAAAACGAATTTTTACAGCTGTTCCATGGCCGGTTCGGAGTTTCACAGACCCTGTGCTGGTTTCAGCCAATGGAGTGAACCCAGCCCGGGGTCTGTGAAACTGACAGCCTCTTTACCTGTTGCCTGGGCTGTCAGTTTCACTGTGAAACTGACAGCCTCTTTACTTGCTGCCTGGACTGTCAGTTTCACAGACCCTGGGCTGGAACCAGTGCGGAACTGTGAAACTGACAGCCCTGGCAGTAGGAGAAGGAGGCTGTCAGTTTCACAGATCCTGCGCTGGGTTCAGCCCATCGGCTGAAACCAGCACAGGGTCTGTGAAACTGATAGCCCCGTTCTACTGCTGCCCGGGCAGCAGAAGAAAGGGTCTGTCTGTTTAAAATGCCCTGCAACAGGAACTGGGAAAAGGTCGGAAGTTCATGGTTTGAGGTTCCTTGGAATGCTACGAACCACGAATCACATGTTTTGGGGTTTTTTTGTTCATGCCCATGCCTAATGGCAAGCAGTAGAGACATGGCATTTTCAGTAGTGGCACCTCTTCTTTGGAATGCCCTCCCCCTTGAGGATTGCCAGGTGCCTACCATACTGTCTTTTAGGCACTAACCAAAGCATTTATTTTTACTCAGATTTTTAAATGAGAGGGTTTTTTAAAGATGTTTTATAGACTGCTTCTTGTCTGATTTCCAGGCTACAGAGATCAGGTCTCCTAGAGAAAATGACTGCTTTGGAAGGTAGACTGTATGACATTATACCCCATTGAGGTCCCTCCTTTCCCCAAACCTTGACCTCCCTAGGCCCCACCCCCAAATCTCTAGGAATTTCCCAACCTGGAATTGATAATCTTACTGAGGTCTGATTTGTGAATGTTTTTAAGGTAGTCAGTGTTTAAGGTATGTTGGTTGTTGTGGGTTTTCCGGGCTGTATTGCCGTGGTCTTGGCATTGCAGTTCCTGACGTTTCGCCAGCAGCTGTGGCTGGCATCTTCAGAGGTGTAGCACCAAAAGACAGAGATCTCTCAGTATCAATGAGAGATCTCTGTCTTTTGGTGCTACACCTCTGAAGAAGCCAGCCACAGCTGCTGGCGAAACGTCAGGAACTGCAATGCCAAGACCACGGCAATACAGCCCGGAAAACCCACAACAACCATCGTTCTCCGGCCGTGAAAGCCTTCGACAATACATTTAAGGTATGTTGTTTTTATGCCCCTAACTTGTTTTGTTTTCATATTCTTCTTAATTACTGTAAAGCTTTTATGACTTTTAGGATTTTATTTTTACTTGTAAGCTGCCTCAAGCAGGACTCTGGAAAGGCAGTATATCAATTCCTTAAATAAACCAATAAATACATTTCTGGTTCATACATGGTGCAAAATCTAAGATGGGCAGTCAGTGAATAGTTGCAAACATGAGTTTGTTGTTTCTTTACATCTCCTTTTAAAATATTTCAAGTATGTGCTTATAACCTAGGACAAGTATTTAATTTTTCTTTAAGTGCATGCCAATCAAACCACCTTGCATGAAGATATCCACACAAGGCTCAAGTAAACTCTTTCGCTACTTGGAGCTGCTTCTTCTTTTTAAGTATTGGGTCATTTGTATGAACAGCAAGTTATATCAGAAGCTCCAACATTGGGGTATTGCTAAACAGCCTTCAGTGGGCTTAGAAAGGTGCCTTATTTAGGATTGCACTGAAAGGCTGTTTGCACCTCCTGGGTTAAAAACAATCTGCCAGCCATTCTTGGCTGCTGCAGGATGTGGTCCTAGAATCACCAGCATGTAGGCAGAGAATCAATATATGCTCGTTCTTTTTAAAAAAGCTCCTTCCTGGTGTGCAAAACTAGGCCACAGGGATTTTGGACTGTAACTTTCCCCCCTTATTATGTTAATGTTATTTCACTTCCAGGGAGTTTTTTTAACCTGAAGATAGTTTCAGGTAGGTAGTTGGTCTGCGGTAGAACAGCAGGATTTGAGTCCAGGGGCACCTCAGAGACCAACAAGATTTTCAGGGGATAAACAGGAGTCAGAGCTCCCTTCTTTTACCTGAAGGAGCTTTTTTTTTTTTAATGGCATTTTCCCTTCTGCAGAGCGAAGGGTTAGATCTCCTTGAGTCCCTTTACGAGTCCCTCTACGACCTCATTCCGAGGCAAGTGTCGACCCGGCCTCACACGTTACGCGAGATGAAGGAACTGACGGAGAGAAAAGAATTCCGCTGCCTCATTTTCGACTGCAGCCGAGAGGAAGGCGAGACCCCATTTCTGAACATCCCCGCACCTTTTTACAAAAGCCTCCCCGCGAAGAAACGAGCGCCCAGAGGCGTGGCGCGGGCGTGGCGCTAGAGGGCGCTGTGGCCTCGGCGCTGGGGCCGGCGGGGGTCCCAAGCCAGGAGGACGCGCGCCCGGGGCTTGGCGTGAAGCGGCGCTCAAAAGTCTCCGCTCGGCTGCCGGAGGGAGGCAGAGGACGCCGCAAGTCTCGCTCGGCCCGGCTCGGTGCGCGGCGGCTTCGCGGGAGCGGCCCCGGGACGCTGGAGGACTTCTCAGCGGGAGGGGACGGGCTTGCTTGGCGCCCCCCGCTCGCGTCTGAACGAGCGGGCTGAATTGTCTCCCTTTGCGAGCGAGCAGAGGCGCGGGCGCTTCCCCTGTCCGGAGCCGGCGTGCCGAGAGACGCGCCGCCTTCCCGCGGAGGATGGCCGGGTCCCCCTGGCAGGGCAAGCGGCGGGGTTTCAAAGTGCTGGTGGCGACGCTTTCCGTGGCTCTGGCGTACTCCTACAACATCGAGCTGGAGCAGCCGGTGGTTTACCAGGGGCCCAACGAGTCCTTCTTTGGATATTCCGTGCTGGAGCATTACTACGACAATACTCGATGGTGAGTATGGCGCGGCGCGGCGCGGACGGCGGGCGCTCGCCTCGCCTTGGAGGCGGCTTTGGGGCATCGCCGAGCGGGTGCCTGTGTGGACGCTCTTCCTCTCCTTTCACTCTTGAGCTAACGGCTCCATCCTATGAATTAGGACATCTTGAAGATTTGTCTCCAGGTCTCTTTTTTTTACAAAGACTTAGGCCAGTTTGAAAGGCGATTTTCTGACAGGCCCCCTCCCTTTTATAATTGTGTGTCCTATGACAAATGCGCTCTGCACGTACCCAGAGGCAACCTCTCAGTTGCCTGGTCTGGACCTGGCGCTCTTAGCGAGCTCAGAGTTCAGTTGGGTTTTCTGAAGCAGATTCTGTGGCTTGAATGAGTGGGATTTTAAAGTGTCTATCATAACAGTGGGAGGGAGAGAGTGTGGCGCTCCCCAAAGATAGTCTGCCTTCTCCCTCATGATCTGAAGAGAGCACTCTTTGGCTGGGGTGGCAGAGAAATCGATTCCAATCCTTTGCGCTGAGTCCATCCCCCAGATGCTTCGGCTGCAGCAGGGGTGTATATGTGACAGCTGGGTAGAGGGGCTTCTCACAAACCAGGATAAATATTTTCCTTCCCTCTTGGTATAAGAGGGAATATCTCATTTTCTCACCTGGGAGGTCATCGATTTCTAAATCCGTACCTTGGGAATGATAGGTGGGGTGTGGCAGTCTTGTGGGGCACCTGTGACACCAGGCATCGGGTAACCGGGGCCATGCAGCATGAGAGAACTTGATGGGGTGAACTTTTGGGTAGACAAACTGGCCAGGTTCCATGGGAATACACTCCTGGTTTGTGCTGGGCCCTCGGAAGATGACAGACTCCGTCAGGTAATCTTTCCTTGTAGTAAGACCAACGCTTGCTCACTGAGGAAGTTTGCTCAGAGTGGCAGTGGAGTCTCCTTCCCTGGCAGTTTTATAAATAGATATCTGCACACGGAGAATTTTTTAAAAAATGTGTGGTGTTCGTGAGTTTGGATATGTATGTGGGGCGCACATGAAGCCAGCAGAATATATTCACACACATGGAGGAGGAGGGCCAGCACATGCTAGCCTTCCACCTGTCTTCTTTGAACAGAGGCAGGGACGACTGCATGACTTGAATGGGCTATGCCTTCTGCGTGGTCCAGCGTTAGCTAAAGACAGAAGGAGTGCCTTCCTGGGTCGTTCATTAAATCCAGTGTTCTCCAGCCTTGGAGAAACAACTGCTGCTTGCTGACCCCTCTTTCCTCTTCTTTGTCCCTGGCACCTGGTAGTTTGTAGTATACTTCCTCTGAGCATGAGTAGGTTCCATTGAGGTGTTACAGTTTATAGCCGCTGAGGATGATGACATGGGATTCTTCATGTATCACCTTGTCTGTGCTTACTTTATCAGTTAAACATTTTTCAACTTGTTTAAATGAGTGTTTATCAAAGTGGCTGTTTTAGCCACAGACGGGCTCTTCCTCATTCTCAGTTAAATGCTTAGGACTGGTTGAGCTGCAGAACTTCAAGTGCTACATGGAAAAGAAATTTGCCCCAGTGGTGTTTGTGATGGCATTTGAACATGAATCTGTCTGACTCTCTGTTGGAGGCAGAGCTGTTGCCTTTGCATGGTGGAGATGGCCAGATAGATGCCTATTTGGGTGACATTGTGGCCAGATCATCAAAAGATAGTAATATGGTTTTAAAAAGCTATTTCTGGCTGTGATGTAGCTTCCATTCATTGAAACGTGGCTGCACAAATTGGACCCTCATCTGGATGGCCCTGGATGGCTCAGTCTTGGTAGAACTTGGAAGCTAAGCAGGGTTGGCCCTTGTTAGTACTTGGATGGGAGACCACTAGTGAAGTCCAGAGTCACTATGCAGAGGCAATGGCAAACCACCTCTGTTTGCCTCTTGCTTTGAAAACCATGTGGGGTTGTTGTAAATTGGCTGTGACCGGATAGCATTTTACAAACATACAGATTGGAGATGATTTCAGATCAAACTCATTGATGCATGTGCACAGACATTGTATCATTTCTATGATGGGCAGCTGAATATGTGAGTTGGCTCTATGGAATGGTGTTATGTTTGAATTGATGCTGAATGATAGTTTGTCGCTCATGAACACACATGAAGCTGCCTTATCTCAAGTTAGACTGTTGCTCTGCCAAGGTCAGTATAGTCTGCTTAGACTGGCAGTGGGTCTCCAGGGCCAGGCAGAGGAAGTCTTTTCACATCACTTACACCTGATCCTTTTTGAAACTGGAGCTCTGGGACTTGCTATGCAAGGCAGATGCTCTACCAGTCAGCCACACCCACTCCTCGAAAGTACTATCTTCCAGTTCACCACCACAGAGCTCCTTTGGAGTTTGGATCGGCTGCTTTTGAATGCATGGGAAAGTCTACTAAAGAAATCAAATGATGAACCAACTAACTACTGCATGAGAAATTAACAGATACATTAAAAAAAAACTGCATCAGCCAGAAGTCTGTGGTGGTGGTGAATACACAAAGACACATGCGAGTCTTCTCTTGACATTGCAGTCAACAAATGATGAGCAGGCATATATGGACTGGACCAAAATTTAAGGTGGATTTAAACTGAGTCTCAAAATACCCTCTAATTATACTATTTCAGAGGATCCATCCATAATCATAGCTGATGCGAACAGAAGATGAAGTAGGACAAAGCGATGCCATCTGTCACATTTTTATCCTGCCCTCCTTCTAAGGTGCTCAGAGGGGGTGTAATTGATCTCCAGTCTTTTGTTTTCACCTGCTCAATGATGCTACGAAACATGTTATGCTTGAATAGTGGCAGACCCAAGTGAGCTTTATAGCAGAGTCGGGATTTGAACCCCGCTGACTTCAATGAATGTCGAAAGGTGCGACTCTGCTTAGGATGGCACTGCTAGTGTCCCAGCTTCTATTGTGAACCTCTAGCTATTACACCATGTGGACTACCATACAAAGATATCAGGGAAGGGTTAGTTCTCAAGCAGTATTGTTGAAGGGTTAGCAGACGTAGGTCAAGTTCTCTCTGAGATGACAAATTTGATTGTACCAGTTTAGTTTGTGGTCTGGGTGTCATACGGTAGAAGACTCTCTCTTAAAACAACCTTCTTCTCCGTAGTAAATTGGCCTGTGGGAATGAAACTGAAGCTGGAAACTTTCTTTTCAGCATCTAGTTCTGTAAGTTCAGAGGGTTTTTGTTTTTGGTATGGAGGATCATTCAGTCATGTGAACTGCCCACTTATAGTCTGACTCACAAGTTCCAATTCCCATGTTATGGAGAGTACAGGTCGGGGCCAGGATCCCCAACCTGTGTCACAGGGTGGAAATACATGTTATTAAGTACCTAGGGATGCTCAAGTGAACCCCCCCCATTTCACATGTCCTCCCTCCAACTTTCCATGCACTCGCTCCCACAGTCACCCTCCAGTTTGCTCCATGTGAATACATTTGTGTTCGACACCCGTTCCTCCTCAACTTGTAAAAGTATCCCAGTTTCCCCCACATCCATTCATTGAAATGCAGATCTTGACAGTTTCTCACACCTTCAAGAAATGCAAATTGGCAAGTCAAAGGAACCTACAGTATTTGTTCTTGCAAAGAAAATGGAGTTAAATTGGTGCTCTGCCCTCCGGACACACTTGAAGATGCAATCACACTCCCGTGAAAGTGGCATTCACGTACACAGAGCAAGAACAGCCTGCACATGAATTGAGGACCACACATAAAATCCTGCACTTGAGCATCTCCGGGTAATCCACAATGTGTATTTCCACTCTCAGTCACACATGAGTTGTGGATTCTCCTCAGTTCCTGGGTGCATGGTATGTGGTTTGGATCTCAATGGCAGCATGCATCTGTTTTAGCTTTCCACCCTTCACCATTTTCTTGACCTGCTACAGTTGTGAGGGTGGGCTGTTTGGCCCACAGGAGAAAACCACATGTACCCTTGTGGTTCAGTTCAGATGTGAGTTTACCGCTTCAGTGAGAACCAGGCCAAGTTCTCGTTGCCTTAGTTCACATGAAGTTATCTTAATGGTGGCGATCGAGATGGGTGGAAGGTGAGAGTTAAAAGTTCAGAGATGTTTTGAAATGTCCCACAAAACCGTAGCATTCTGCTTCAGATAAAGTCTCCCTGTTTGAACTTGGCTAATAATTTTCTAATATAATTCTCTGAAAGTTTAGGTGGGTAGCTGTGTTGGTCTGCAGTAGAGCAGCAGGATTTGAGTCCGGTAGCACTTAAGAGACCAACAAGATTTTCTGAGTGTAAGCTTTTGAGAGTCTGAAGAAGGGGGCTGTGACTCTCGAAAGCTTACACCTTGAAAATCTTTTTGGTCTCTTTAGTTGCCACTGGACGCAAATCCTGCTCTTCTCCAAGGTCTCAGTCTGAATACCTTCAGAAGTCAGGTAGGCAGTTGCCAGAGACAGGGCCTAGTTGGGAGTGAACTGGAGCTTCTTCTCTTGAGGTACCAGCATGGCATCAATGTTTTGATGAGTTAAAACGGTTTTATTTGCTTGGGCTTTTGGCTGTTGGTTGCATTTACTGCTAATTGCTTATTTTATTTGCAATGTTTTGTTGGTGTGTAAATTTTAGTTTGTGAATCACCTTGAAGGCTCCTGAATGGGTTACTGATGGGTTACATGAGTGTTTAGTTCTCATGGCCCTTCTTACATGCCCAGGGTAATGCCAATCGCCACCTTGGGGTCAGGTAGCAATTTTCCACAGGCTAGTTTGGCTAGGGATCCTGGAGGTGTTTTGCCATCTTCTGGGCATGGAGCAGGGGGTCACCGGGGGGAGATTGGGGTGGTAGATGTGAATTTCCTGCATTGTGCAGGGGGTTGGACTAGATGACCCTAGAGGTTCCTTCCATCTCTGTGATTCTATGAAAGATAAGGTTAAAATATTTAAAATAAGAATAAACAAGGTGGTTACAGGCGCTTCATCATACTCAGTTAGTAAAAGTCAAGGCTTAATTTTAGCTACAGCTCAAAATCTGATTCCACTGGCAACATCTGGACTTAGATCTGGAATGTATGATAGAGGGCAAATCCACACTCACTCATCTTCCACTTATCTTGTGCTGTCGTGGCAATCGCCTTCATTCCGCTACCAGGCTGTGCATCCTCACATCCACCCTTCCGGTGCGTCTTCATGGCGCAATCAGTTCTCCACACGCCACCGAGTAAAGCGTTACCATGGGCGGTTCCATCCTCTGCCGTCAGAATTGACGGCGCACATCAGTTCCCTTTTTTTTTTTAAAAAAAGGGTCAATTATCTGGTATACCGATATCTTGACTTTTGATAACTGGCAATGTACCCTCCCCCTTATCTTTGATTGGCTCGTTTTTTCTCGTCACAGAACACTTTATTACGTCGTGGGAAGTACAGGATTGCTCAGCTTAGCACCTCGCACTCTTGAAAATTGGGGAACTCAATAGGGAAACAGTCCCCGTGTGACATGCACATGCTCCGATGACCGTTTCTTTTCCCGTGCAAACCGCTGCTCACTATGGTTGGTTTACCGGTATACCGGCCATTATACACTGTTTAAAAAAAAGGGAAGAAAACAGATTTCTGCGAATATCATGTGGTTTGGAGGGAAGGCACAATAGTGGCGCGGTGATGGTGCTGAACATGCGGAATGGGAAAGCGTGTGAGTATCTGCATGAATAGCGTGCCAATTGCGAAAAAGCCGCGGAAACAAATAGGTAGTGTGGCTTCGGCCATAGTAACACTTCAGGAATCACAGTGGACTCCTCCACTCCCACTAGCAGTGCCATTCCCCCACCCGGGATTTAGGATCCCCTTCCCCCAGCCCCCACTTACCTGGCCAGTGGGGGAGGCATGCTCTGGGCGGCGCAGCATGCTCCCATGTCCACAGAGGCCCGATTTGAACTGAATCGTTCCTGCAGCGGGTCCAATTCTGCCCCTTGGTGACTGCAGGAGCGCTTCCAGGCTGCCCTTTGACCTGCGTGATTACATCATTTCCTGGGAGTGACGTCATTGTGCGAACAGGGACACAAGGGCGTAGAAAGGTATGTGCCAGGCTCCTGATCTCTTGCTGGGGGACTCGAGGGACCTGGCAACCCTAACTCCCACTGCAATAAAGAAACATGGCTTGCAGCTCAGAAGATACGCCTTCCAGTTTTGAATCACGAGATTGCTTTCTTTTTTAAAAATTAAGCACTGGTAAAATGGTAGAAACTGTCATGCTTCACAGCAGTCATTTTTGAAGGGTTCCATTAAAAACTGGGTCATGAGAATTCTGTCTTTTCCTTTCTCTTGTGTGACATTTAATTTGGTCTTCCAGATAATTGAATTTAATCCCCATCATGTAGAGCTGAGGTTGTCAGGGACAAGTTTATCATGTATCATGTATATTTTTATCCATTTTCCTGTTTCTGCTCTGGGAGTATTCAGCCAGTCACATCTGTGTGCTTCATGCCCATTGATCTAAGACTTTTAAGGTCAACCAGTGCAACATTCCAGTTTATCACAATAAGAGACCATTGTCTGTCCTAGAGGCTGAAGCTGCTTGCTGGGCGGGTTTTAGATTCAACCATTAAAGAGGTACATTGTGCATTTGTGTGTGTGTATACATACCCAATTAACTTTGGCCTATCAACCTGTACTGTGTAACCAATTGAAAAGGGTAGCAAAGACTGCCCTTGGCAACGCCTTGCATACTCATACGCTGCTCTTGAGCAAAAAGTCCTCTCTTTGCAGCCGGACAGTTGTCAATTAAATCTTGTCTTAATTATATTTTTGTTGTTGCAGAAAAGCTGCCTCTGTAGCTGTGGCTTGGAAATGGCAATGCAAGTTGGCATTAGCTGTTAAGCCTCCGGTGTAACTGAGGTCACTCAATTTATACTTAGAGAATGTACACTGATATTAAAGTAATTTTGCTCCATCTTGGATGGATGTGGTGCGGTGGAACGAGTTTTGACTATTCTTGGAAACTGCAAATTACCAAATAATATTTAGCAACAGCTCTCTTTTATTTCTCTCTTTCAAAAGCTTAAATGGTAGTCCTTATTGCAACAATCTCTTGTAATCGTTTATTAGTTTTCAACTAATGTTTACCTTCCTTGATTCAAACAGAATGGGATCAATTTAACCCATGGCAGAATCATGGTTTTTGAAGAAGGTAGTTGAAAACCAGGCCTAAAGTCCTTTTGCATTTGGAAGTAATGTGTTGGGAAGTCAGGATAAAGACCAACATGCTTGTGTGGTGGAAGTGGTTTGAAGACTATTTACTATCCTGAAATGTCATGGAATGCAGCAGATGTGTATTCTGTCTGTCTCTTTATCATCACCCTGGTGACTGACAGACCACAAGGGCTCAGAAATGGATCATTCTTGCCCATGCCTAGATCCTCTGCAACAGGAAAAGAAAATGTGCATGTGTTTGACTTGATGCCCATTATGCAAGTGCAATTTAAAAAACAATTTATACTTTCACTTGGACTCAGTAGTAAAGTAGTGCTATGTATAGTTGGGTTAAGGAGATCAGGATTCACCTCCCTGTTTAGCCATAAAACTCACCTGGTGTCCTCAAGTTGATAAGATCAGTCAGTCTCTTGCTCTTTCTCAGCTTAACCTACCTTATAGGGTTGTTGTGAATCAGGAAGGGTTGAAGAACTATGTACACTGCCCAGAGTTCTTTTGAGCAAAAGTGAGATAAAATGTAATAGACAATAGAGGCGTAAACTACAGCTGGGCAAAGCCAAATGCCATATCAGCCACAGCCATTAATATTTGCAGTACTGTTGTTGGATATCCGCCAACATCTCTTATTCATCTTCTGACTGAAAACATCTGCTTTGGTCCAGTTAGCCACTTCCATGTCCCTGAATAGGTATCTTGGAGACTCTGAAGGTACCACTGACCTCTCTAGGGAATCCTATATGAAGGCTGCTTCCATACTGAGAAGATTCTCAGTGTTTTTCCCAACGGCAATGGAGAAGTTTCCTCCATGCTTTCCTTGCCTCATTCCTCTATAACTTCAAAAAGAAAAATCAGTAATAGTTATCATGCTACACCAATCTCTTGCAACAATATATAGGTTCCCGAACTTTCATTTTTTTTTAAAAAAAATTAAGTCTCTAGCTCTTTGGTTGTTGAGTTATAAGGAGTAATGTGCAGCCTATATCTTGCCCTTTATAACTCCAGAACCCCAAAGTCTAAAAACTTTCTTTTAAAAAACCTGGGAACAAGTACATTGTGGTAGCTGATCGACCTGGGAGTTTCAGAGCTTTATCTCTTTATCACGAAGCTCCTCAGTTAACCCAGGTTGGGTGGGAGAGTTTGGAAAGAGTTTGGACTGGAGAGTCTCCAGGTTTGGTGGGAGAGTTTGGACTGGAGTGTCTGTACAAGCTGCAGAAATGCTTGAGGATGTCCCCTCTTGGTTGTGTCTTCTGTCAGTGAAAAGCCAGATTGGAGGCTGCTCAAGCGATACCTCAATGGGCTGGCACTTGCCTTTGGTGTTTCTTGGCACTCATTGCTATTCTCTTTCTGAATTTCCCCCTTTCTCTTCGCCTTTGAGAGCCTTCAGGTAACCCATCCAAGGTCACCTTAGCCTCTTCATTTTTCGTTCCACGTGTGTCTGCAAATGATACTGGGGCAGCTCCCCTCCTCGCTTCAGCTGGAATTAAGAACATAGGGGACTGCACAGGTGCTGAGCTGAAGTCCTCTGGTGGACTTCACTAGCTGTGTGGCTGACATGGAGCAGTGCAGGTGCCTTTTGCACCTGGCCTGCAAGGATGAGGAGCAAGGAAGCATCTGTAACCTGCCTGCCCTACCCTTCCCAGTTGTTGAAGAGGTGTATTGTTTTACTACCTTGCTGCTGTTGGATGGTTTATGGTTTTAAATTGTATTTTGTACTTAGTACTGTATTATCAATTTTATATTGTATTTATTGTGATTGTATTTTAACGATGTTGTTACCTGCCCTGCGCCCGCTCACGGGGAGGGCAGGTTAGAAATACAATAAATTAAATTTCTGATCTCACAGAGCTGCCTGACGCTGCCTTTAGTTGAGTGGGATTGTATTTTGTAACATGTTCCCTCGTTGCTCATCTTGTATCTCCAAGCCCTAATAGGAAGAAGGGAGGTTTTATTTTTAATGTTTCTGTGCATTTGTTTGTCATGCAGAAAAATAGCCTTGGCATTGGTCTTTGTAACCTTGTGGGAGAAGTGGTTGAATAATTTATTTAATAGAGCACTTCCCTCCCCCCCCCCATATGCATGTGTTGGTGTCCTTGTTGGTGGTAGTGATAGGTTTTCACCTGGCAGAGGCATTTATGAGAATTCTTCCTTGATACGTAGGGAGCTATAATACTTTGCATGCAGCTGAGAACAAATTATGGAAGGAATCAGGTATCTCATTTTTATCTATCCTTTCCTCCAAGCAGCTCAGGCTCTGTGATTCTCTTCTCCAACAATAATCCTGCAAGGTAGGTTAGGCTGAAAGAGAGTGAGTGGCCACAGGTCACTCAGTGAGCTTTTATAGCTGAGTGGGGATTTGAACTGGGACCATACTTCCCCAATTGTAGCCTAATCAAAAGGAGTCCAGCAGCACCTTTAAGACTAACCAATTTTATTGTAGCATAAGCTTTCGAGAATCACAGTTCTCCTTTCATACTGAATGTAATGTTTTGTATAAATAAATCTGAGTGTATTAATGTGGGGTTTTTAATATTTGTTACTGTGGGTTAAATGCAGGCCTCTGGAGTAAGAGGGAGGGTGGCTGGATGAGTGAATGGAGCGTGCTGTGAATGGATGGTAGCTGTACCCTAAGAGGTGGAGTGAACTGCAGGTTTTTAGTCAGAGTCCTGAGGGAAAGTGTTCATTCTATCGAGTTCAGTGAATCTGCCGAAGTTCTGAGAAATTCTGGCTAAATCAGGCAAATTGTGTGTGGGCCTGGGTCAGCCTATGTGTACCTCAGACCGAGGTTGTTCTATCTAGGTCAAGTTGTGTGGAAAGGCCTGAGTGAATCTATGACTGTGTGGATGAGAAGAGTGTTTATTATGAAAGTGAAGATCTCTGTGGAAAATTAGCCTTTGTGACTGAGATTTGTGAAGATATAACAACTTTTGAAACCACTGGGCTTAGGAGCTATTCTGAAACCAGTATGTTTATCAATACTATGCAACCATCACACTTATGTACTTATAAATAAATTCTACTTTGAATTAAGCAAGAAAGGAACCCCTTCCCCCTGCATAATCACCCCTACCTACATGCTGACCATTCTGTCATACTGTCATCTATAAAAAGCCTTCCTATGATACAAGTTAAACAGAAGAGATCTGAGGTAAAGGTTTTAGTTGCAGTGGGAAGCAGTGATATATAGGACACATAATCTGGGCAAAATGCCACAGGTAGGGTTAGCAGTGGGATTCAAATGCCAAAGGGAAGCTGTTCTCAAGGTTAAAAACCTAGGTAAGGTAGAGAACACCTGAAGCTCTCTGTGTAGGAAGAAAAAATGAGCATTGGTTGTGATCAGAGCCCTCCTGAGGTAAAAGTTTAAGGTAATGTAAGCAGGAGCCCCATGGTGCAGAGTGGTAAGCTGCAGTACTGCAACCCAAGCAAGCTCTGCTCATGACCTGAGTTCGATTGTGGCGGAAGCCAGGTTCAGGTAGCTGGGCTGAAGGTTAACTCAGGCTTCCAACCTTCCGGGGTCAGTAAAATGAGTGCCCAATTTCCTGGGGGTAAAGTGTAGATGACTGGGGAAGGCAATGGCAAACCACCCCGTAACAAAAGTCTGCCAAAAAACGTTGTGATGTGACGTCCCCCCATGGGTCTGTAATGACTCAGTGCTTGCACAGGGGACTACCTTTACCTTTTACCTAAGCAGGAGCTGTAATACTTTGGCCGTTGCTGTTGGCCAAGTGAGCAGTATCATTAAAGTATTAAGTAATAATGGCCCAGTGCAACGTTAAAGCCAAACAACAGAAATGTTACTCTGAATATCTGGTTTGGAAGTCAGGACAAGACAATTTTGTTTAGAGTATAAGCCTTGTTCCCTGTCTTTAAGCATATGTTCTCAAATTTGCTATTTTTATTGTTTGGTTCCTTGGAAAATGTTCAACCTCTAGTCCTTCTGGTTTGCTGGAAGGCAAAATACCTCTCAGCCATATATTTGCTGGTAACAGTGGGGAATAAATGGTGCAATAACAGCAATGAAGTGGATAATGTTGATGTTGCGATCGCCTCTGTTTTCCTTATTGTGTGCTCTTAGAATAACTGGGAGTCAAAGACTTCTTGTGGTTTCAGCACTATGGGTCATGTTTTACTACAAAAAAATTCTGCTGAGACTTGAAATCTAGCATAGTGGTTTTTAAAAGCATCATAGCTATTCCCCCCAAACTGAGGATCATTAGCAGCCCATGACTATAGCCACAGAAGTATAGGCTGGCACAATGAATTGACCCTAATAGATCCAGCCGCTTGTTGGGATTGAGTCCAAGTGCCAAGTTAATGAGCTACTGCCTCACTCGAGCCAGTGTTCTCTTTTACAACGACAGTCTGGATTTCGTGGCTAAGGGAACATGTGTGTACCTGTCTTTTTTGCATTGTGAAGTAGTTCTTATATTTTTGCTTGTTGAAAATACCTACAGTGACTATCATCTAGACATCAGATGTCACCTATAGGACATCTGTTGTGCTTGATGGAAATAACTCTAGCAGCCTTAACATTGGGAGTGGGAACAGGGTATTCATTTCCTGCTTCTGCATTTTTCTAAATGATTAAAGGTGGCCTTCTAAAAACATCTCCTGGCCATAATAAGAGGAAGAGAGAAACTGATACATGCATTTGTAATGCCTGAAGGGCTGTCACATGGAAGAGGACACAGTCTTGTTCGCTGCTGTTCCGGAGATCTAATGGGCTTACGATACAGAACATTTGGAGGTACTGCTTAATGGTGAGACCAGTTGGACAATAGAACCAGATTGGTAGGGTGAATGGGCTCTTTCTCACTGGAGGTCCTCAGGCTGGACAGCCATCTGTTGCTACTCTTCCTTTGGGATTTCTTGCATTACGCAGGGGGTTGAACTAGATGGCTAGTAAGACCCCTTCGACTCTATGGTAAGCAATCTTTGTTTTAATGAATCGCATTTTTGTCCAGTGCTTCTCCAAGGACCACAGGGCTACATACATTGTTCTCCCTTTTATTTTTACAACAGCCATGTGAAATATGTTAGTCTGTGTGAGAATGACTGGTCCAAGGTTACCCCATGAGCTTCATGTCTGATTTGCACCCATGAGTCCTCATCTGAGGACTCCAGTGCTCTAACCACTCTGTTGCACTGTGTGAATTGTTTCAGGCTGCCTCCTAACATTGACATGTTATCCTACAAACCAGGGAAAGTGAGCGAACACTCTCTTTCCACATGTATAAGAGGCTCTTAAAAATATTTTTCCTTGGCTCAGATGAAGCTAAATTCACCTGGAGTCCTTTGAATGAATGAATAGTTGATGCCAGTAAACCTTCACAAAGCTGGTCTGTTATCTCTCTCTGATAGATGGGGTTCTATTTCCTAAAATGCTGGCTTGGAAGTGTAACACACTGTGATATAAATAACTTCATTCAGGCTGGATCCAGGCTGTAAAATGAACGGTGTACAGGCTCTTTGATTCCAGAGCACTGGTACTCTTTACATTTCTGCCTGCTGACTTGCCGCAGAGTGATGAAAAGATCTTAATATCTGGAAAGAAACAAATGGGAAGAGCTGTTTAAAGTTATTGAAGAAATTATTGGTATAGTAAGTAAGTGAAATGAGACGAGAAATGCAAAGTTAAAAATGGTTTTTTGATATTGAGTCCAAAAATAAAAAGAAATACATATGGAGCACCACTTAGAAAATAGTACGTGTTGAGCTACTGTGCCAAAGATGCTGTCACTAAAAATATATAAAATATAAACAATGGTCTTATTAATACCAATCCCTTTAGATTATTTAAAAAATAAACCTCCTCCTCAGTTAAATTTCATACATTTCTCTGCACAAGGTTCAGGCATCATATATGTCGCCTGTGCAAAGGCTGTCTTTCTTCCATATGTATAAACGCTGCTTAAATCATATTAAACAGCCCTTTACAGACTTGTTCTGACCGTAGAACCATCTAAACCTGATTCCATTGTGAGACTTTTGTCTAATGCTGTCCTGTGCAAATATATTTCCTACCATTCCATTTACCCTCTGCCTGTATCAACAAACACATTTTAACAAAAGCCTCGAGGCACCTTGAAGACTAAAAAAACCTTTGTTCCAGCATTTACTTTTGTCATAATATATCTTTCTCTTGAATGCTCAGGTTGAAGTAGGGTCACCAGGCCCCTGCTGGGAGTGGGGGATCCCCAGCCACTGCCCACTACCACTGTTCACCTGGCTGGCAACTGCGAAATGGGCAGTCTAAAGAGCTGGCTCACCCGTTGCCAACTGCCCAGGAGATTTGGGAATTTTTCCTCCTGGAGCATACTCACCCATCGTTGGATATCAGCGGAAATCCTGCCTAAAACCAGAAAAACATATCAAAGAGACAATTATTGAAATCAACAGATGATTGACACTTACCTGAAAGGGACATTGTGACAAGAGACAATTATTGAAATCAACAGATGATTGACACTTACCTGAAAGGAACATTGTGATAATTGACTAGTAATGTGATTTCTCCACAGGCTCTGGTTGTGATATGAACAAACCATTGCTTAATTGTAGTAGAAGGATATTACATTATTATGCTTTGACCAAAATATTGCTACACTTGGTTTGACCTATCAATTGTATTTATTTATACTGAGACAATTTTCATTATTGTATTAGTGGTCTCTTAGGAATTTCCTCCTTTGTTTAGTGTGTATTGTGGACCACTTTCCCTCATTGTTATTATGCTTACCTTTTAAGGCCAATTACTGTTTCGGCCTCGGGTAGTTGGAGTGCCTTCTTCTCAAGGCTCCATTCTGATCCTTATGATCCAGTAATTTCTTTGTGATTTCCTCTTAAACTAGATTGGTGTTAATTGTTTTCATTGGTTTTTTATTTTATTTTACACCCCATTTTGAGAACATTAAATGCTACAAAGGAGGCTATTTTTAAAAAACATATAACTGTAGAATCGTGTTGTAAATAGGGTAGCCACGGCCCTCAGGGGCCAAACCAGAGGGGCAGGGGTCTGGGTTTGGGGGCAGCGGGATACTTATCTCCCCTGTGTCCCTGTACTTCCCAATCATGTCAGAAAATGATGTTATTTTCCAGCAGGATGGAGGACCTGCAGGTTACGCTGAAGCCAGAGTAATTAAAAATCTCCTGTTTGGAGATGATTTTTAAGAATCTGGCTTCAGTGTGACCTGCAGCTCCCCACTGCCTCCCCTCCGCTGGCCAGTGAGCAGGGCTGAGGGGTGGGGGTGGAAGCAGGGGTTCCCTTTCCCTGGGCTGAGTGGTGGTAGCAAGCCAACGATGTTTACCAGCTTTCCTTGGCCCTACCTCTTGCCCTCCCCTTTATTCCCCTGCATTCTGATTGGTTGAACAGCAACCAATCCAGGTTTTTTTTCTGATTTTTTAAAAAAAACTAAGTAGCATAATTACAATGTTGGTGCCTTAAAGAAAAAAACCCTTTCTGCTGCGGGGGTGGGGGGAAGGGGGGGGGAGGGGAATGATTGGTAGGTGGGAATGCTGCAATACGGCTAACACAAAAACTCTGCAGAGAGCCCTGAATCCCACTTGATATTTTAAAGTTTTCACCTGTGCTTCCTGTACTTTTTAGTCCATTATTTTTTGGCATTTTAATTTTTTTTTAAAAAAACAGCAATGTTGCAATGTTACAATGGGGCCAGTAAAAAACAAACAAACAAACAAACAAACAAACCCTTGTACGTTTCCTCAGCAATCAACTGAGGAAAGGGACCTGTCCTGTAGCACCTTTAAGACTAACCTATCGTTGTCGTCGTCGTCATCATCATCATCATCATCAATCACCATCATTTTCATTCATTCATTCATTCATTCATTCATTTATATCCCGCCCTCCCCGCAAGCGGGCTCAGGGCGGGTCACAACAATAAATAAAATATACAGAGATAAAATCACCATCATTTAACACAGCCTTCTAATAAAACACCTGCTCACCGTATAAAAACCATATAGCATCTGATGGAGGTGGAGGTGCAGCTTAACCACACATGGTTGCTCATATATGGGAGGGGGGTAGATGGTCAACTAACTGGACTCTTTATTATTTTGTGATTACAGACTAACACGGCTACCTCCTCTGGATCTATCATCAACTAAAGAAACTGATGAGTTCTCAGTGGATTGGTTAATGAAACTGACATGTCCTCAAAGTGCACAGCAGAAAGGGGGGATTTTTCTAGTGTAGAAATAAAAACCAGACACCAGTCTGACTCTTTCCAAGTGTAGAATTAAAGAATCAAAGCAGAATCGATGAATAAAGCAGATCTGTTCCTCGTGGGCTGAATACGCAGAAAGCCCGACGTAAAGTTCACGATGAAGAAGAGGCCCACACTTAAGAAGTTATATTTCTGCTAGTTATCATAGCACAGAGATTAGATAATAAAGCAGTGTTTGAGTGATGTCTGTCTGATTGCTTTTTGGCACTGTTGTGGGCAGATGGGCTTGTTTGGCCTCTTTTCTGTGCTCTTCTGTGCCATTCATCATTCCTTAAAGTCCTCTGCTCCCTGCTAAATGCAGCACATTGACTTCCAAAGCTGTTTATCCTGAGGGCTTCTCAGCATGTAGGTGGCAGGAGGCACATGTTATACAGCTACTAAGCAGAGGGGAAGAGGTCATGGAGAGAAGGGTTACATTGAAATTAAGCGGCTGGATTTACCGCTGGTCGGGCTGTCATGCTGGGAATTCGTGTTCTTTGGCTCCTGAGGTGGAGGAGTATGAACCTAGGTATGAACATTAATACACTGGCCATGCTGTGGGCATGCTGTGCTCTTTGCAGCCAGATGGCTGCCGAGATAGGAGGCCCTGAAGGTTTGCTTGCAGAGATGAAAAGTAGACAATTCTTCGTATTCCCCCCTACCTTACTCCATGCATGCCAAGGAACTTTATCTTTTAATTAGCACATTTTGATGGATGCTTACGGCAACAGTACATCATTCTCTTCTGGTACTGTTGTACCTCCTTAGAGTTTGTGTGTGTGTGTGTGTGGGGGGGGATGCATGCATGCATGCAGGGGAATACTGCTTGTAAACTGTGCCTGGTATGGTTTAAAGGCCAGGCAACAATAACTTCATGTGAAGCAGATCCAGAGGACTTAGCTGTGTTAGTCTGTAGTAGCAAAATCAAAGAGTCCAGTAGCACCTTTAAGACTAACCAACTTTACTGTAGCATAAGCTTTCGAGAATCACAGTTCTCTTCATCAGATGCAATGCAGAAACCTCACCTGGCCCTGCCCAGTTTCTAAAAACACTTGGTGGACTCCAGGAAAGGTGTCAGTGGGCGCATCATGCCCAAAGGCCCCAAGTTGGAGGCCCCCTGCCCTAACCACTACACTACACTGGCTCTGCACTCTCTTTGTGTGAACCAAATGAATAATGGAGGCCAAATTAAGGCATATGAAGTCCTTCCTTTCTCTTCCCTCTCCTTGCTTCCACAGTGAGCTCTTGCGCATCATGTCCCCGCCCCGCCATCCACACTTATTCCTTCATTGGTGTGTATAAAGATGCTGATGAGACGGGAAGAGAAAGATATCATTATTCATTACCCCTGTGTTTCCTAAGTCACTGCTGATGTTTTTAGAGACATGTAAAGGAACACACTGTTTGACTAATTTTTTCCTATTGAAATCAAGATGTGTTAAAGGGCTTAGCTTTGCCTGGGTCACATCTTGGGTCACTTACAAAGTTGGCTGAGTAGATTCTAAGATATTTGTTGAACAAGAGATATTTGGGAAAGTACAGAGATGCATCATACTGTATTTTCAGGCTCTCTTTCTCTCCATGGACTTTAGAACCTGTTTGGATAAAATGTATGTGAGAGATGTCTCTGGAGGTAAAACTAACTTAAGAGTTTGGTCTGGGTGTTTCATGGCTGTCTCCGGATTCTTGTGCAAGAGGAGGCCATTTGCTTTTTCAGTCCCTTCACTCCACCTTACTGCGAGTGCCCATCAGACAAGAGGAGTCTCTCGCAAGGATGGGAGGCTGGAGATGGGGCCTGAGAACCTCTTCCAGTCACCTTCCCTTCCCTGCCGGGTGAAGATCATCTTTAAGCTGTGAGGGGTTTTTGCTGCGAATTCCAAAATGGATGACAAAAATCTTAAGGCGTTTACAATTGTAAAAAAAAGAAAAAAGTAATTTGTTTCTTCTGGGTTTCCTTGTGCATGCTTTCCCATAGAAATCCCAGCAAAAGCGAAACGTCTGGCAAACTGTTGTGGGTTTTGACAAGGCTTGTGAAAATAAATAGCATTCTTAAACAAAAGCCTGACTAATTGTGACTAATTCAGTTAAATGAAAAACAAATGGAAGACTCCTATTTTTTTTTTTTAAATCAACATTGTCCTAGCATCAGTCTGTACATACTGATATGTGTCAAAGGCAAAGATAAGCACTTTGGGGAACAATCCTAAGTAGGTCTACTTGGACCCAAGTCTCATTTTGTTCAATGGGACTTTATTTATTTGCTTCATTTATACCCTGCCCAGGGCTCATTTTGAGGGGGAATGCACAGTTCCGTCAGTTCTCCAAAGAGGTCACATGTCAGGTGGCCCCACCCACCTGACTCTGCCATTTTGGGCCCATTTCATCCTGGATTGGGGCGGAAACAGCCTGGATCGGGCCTCTGATGGGTGGTGGATCACTCTCCTGCTCAGCGGCAGCCCGATCCTGACCATTTGGGGCCCCTTTTTGCCATTTTGGGCCCAATTTTGGCCCTGAATGGCCAAAATTGGGTCCAAAACAGCTAGGATAGATGATGTCAAGGGGTGTGGCATATGCAAATCATTTATGCCAGTGACACATTTCTGATGATGTCAAGGGGCGTGGCATATGCAAATGAGTTATGCTAATGAGCTCCTCCCGCTCTTTTTCTACAAAATGACCCCTGACCCTGCCTTCTTCTCAGTGGGATCCCAAGTGGCTTACATTGTTCTGCTCGCCTCCATTTTATCCTCTCAGCAAACTTGAGAGGTAAGATTGGATGATGTTAGGGCCCCCCCCATTCTATTCCTTACATTTATATTCCACTCTTCCTCCAAGGAAATAAAGGCAGTATACATGATTGTACCCATTTTATCCTAACAATAAGCGTGTGATGCAGGTTAGGCTAAAAGAGAATTATTAACCCAAGGGCATCCCATTCTCCATACCCCTAAAGTGGAAGTCATACTTACCACTGGTACATTGCCCAAAATTCTGAATTCCTGGGTTGACCAGAGGCCCTGTAATTTGACCCCCAATCTATTTTCTCTTAGCAGTAATGAGTAGGATTCCTTGAAGGGCATGCCTTTCCACTTATCATTAGTTCGAAATCAGCTATAAGCACCAGGTTGAGATGTTGAGGGATTCCTATTCTTCTGAATTGTGCAACCTTAAAACCGGGCCTATAATACCTTTGTTAAGACTGAGCCATAGACACATTTCCTTATCCGACACATACTTTAAATTGTTGTCCCAGAATCTGCTAATATCTCTTCAAGGTTTAATTTTTAGGAGCTCAAGGATATTGATAAATGAACGACATTCATTCATGTTGCGTTGCATGTATGATGGAGATGATTTGCGCTTTAACTGGAGGTTGAGAGTCTCTTGCGGGCCTCTGTCTCCAGAGCTGCTTGTTTGGTCTCCCTTGTGCTTGCTTCGTGGTGTTTGCTGGCTTTCTATTTTTTTCCTGAAATGTCGGTATCTGGGCTGCTAATTGTTCTCACTTGTGCAAACATTGGTTCCGTTATAGACGCTAGCCCTTGTCGAAATCCTGTGATTTGACAGCTTAGCCTCCAAAACACAGGAGAAATCGAACTGTTAATTTAGCCTGGTTTTAAAGTTTGTTTTAAATATCGTCCAAGTCGGTCAGTGTCAAAGTAGCGGTGGAAATGTTAGTGTAAGAGTTAATTTTCTGATTAAATGCACACCTTAATATATAACAATATCCTGTGTCTCAAAATGCATTTATTTCCTTCAGGGTTTGGAAGAGAGAAAAGCAAACGTTTTCCTTCTCCATTCATACAGAAATGATCTAAAAGGAACAATAGTAATTTCCTGTAAGGTTAGAGTGACCTCATCTTCAAGCCTAAAATTCTCATGTCAGAACGTAGCTGCTAGTATGAACTTGTGTCCTGGTTTAGTTTTTTTTCATTACCACACTGAAAGTCTCTCTACACGAGACATCTTACACGATGATGCTCAAGTGAAGGGAGACACAATGTTAGCCGGGAAGCGTAGTTTAATTTCACCTCTCTACGGGAGGGTAGTTTAAAAAGACAGAGCTGGCAGAGATTGCTCCTCAGAGGGATTGTTAATTTCATCTTTGCCTCCCTTAAGGTTCTGTCAATTTCACTTCCCCTGTGAATTCACTGTTCATTTAGGGCTGAGCTGTATTTCTCAGGAACATGGAGCATTTGCTGAAAATTGACAGCCTCACATCAGGCTTCTCAATTCTCTTCCCTCTCTGTAACACCTTACTTCATGTTGTCACACCACTGTGTAGTATGTTCTCCCACACCGTGTCCATGCCATTGGCTGCTGCTAGTGGGGGTAAGGAAATATTTAGCCTCGTGAAGCTTGGACATATGGTAAGTTGTGTGGTACATTATGGAGTGGAAAGGGGGACTTCTACCCAGGTTTGCTCTTTTGGGTGGCTACTCCGTGATTCCTTGTGTGTCATTCTTCCTTTAATATCAGACAAATATAGCAATTTTCCTTTGCCAAATCTTGGAGAGTGTGCATGGATGTGCTACACCGTTCCATAAGTACAAACACAACACCATCATTTGTTACATATTTGTAGTGAATATGCTGAGGGGGATTTCTTCTGTGTGATTCATTGCATATGTCCCCTAGCAGATATTGTGATGCACGCCTTCCAGTTAACTTAACCCCTAAAAGAAGATGCTTATCTATATGGGCTGTTTGGCATGACAGCCCTTATATTTGTAACAGAAAAATATTTATGTAGCTGTTCTTTGTTGGTGCTCAGTCTTTTCACTGAAATGTATTTTAAGGGAAGGGTAAGAGGAAAGACCTGCTACAGCACTTCGAAGAATTAAATGCCTTGATACCATGAATGGGGACATCCAGCTGGGATGATAGATTTTCCCATGAAGTTTTGGGAAGCTAACTTGTCAAGGAAAGAGCGTCTAAAACTTGTTTTCATTGGCTCTTATGATATTAATGAAACTTTACAACACTCTTGATTTCCAGGGTCTTGGTTGGGGCCCCCAAAGCAGATTCCAAATACAGTGCCTCTGTTAAGTCCCCAGGAGCTGTGTTTAAATGTCGTGTTCATACCAACCCTGAAAGGCGATGCACAGAACTGGATATGGGTAGAGGTATGTATCTGTAAATGCTCTTTGTATTATAAACTTTGAAAACAAAGTCTCTTCTTTCCAAGTGTCGTGGACCTTTCATGCATGGGAAACGTCCAGTGAACCCACTCTGGATTTGTGTTGAAACTGGTGTGCAAGAAACTGCTTTTATGAGAAGAAAGCAGATGTGAGATGGCATGTCAATATCTGGCCCTGAAGATTCTGATGGTTCCATAAGCAGTGGTGCTGTGTTTATCTTGAAGGTATAGCTGGAAAGTTCTAATGATCGGTGGGTGGGTCCTTGCCACACTTGTCAGGAAGTTTCAGGAATGCTGCCAGTCACCTGGGGGTAGGGCTGAACGTTATCCTGAAAGAACAGCTGGAATGCCAAAAGGGGCAGAGCTCCAAGACTTGAGTGCAATCGGGCTGGAACTGATGCCCCCAAATGGCCATGCCCACAGACAGCACCAGCAACCCATACAGAGCAGGTGGGTGATCACCAAGACTGCCAAGATGAAGTGGTCTTACAGTGTCAGGGAAAAGAGGGAATGGAATGTCAGTAATCTGCTGGACAGGGCTTAAACCCCTGCAGCTTGAGGCTGAGGAGGACTCTCTGACAAGGCCACAGCGGGAGGGCAGGAGCATGCAGGAGGGAAGAGGAGGTTGCATGGGCTGGTAAACTCCCTCCCTCCCAAGGCCGAAGGGGAACCAGTAAACCTGCCACAGATGCCAACAATCCTCCCATTGTGCAGAATATACCCTTATTTTGCCACTCCCAACTCTCTGCAATGGGGGGAAGACCCAAGTGAGGTGAAAATGGGCATGTTTTGAATCAGATGTATAGCCAGCTTCCTCCTCCTGCCTTCTAAATGAACAACATCTTTGGACCCTTGACTCAGTTGCTCTCTGAACTTGATTGGGGAAGCTGAACTCCCAGCTCCTCTTGGGACATATGTCCCCATTGCTTCCGCTTGCCTTCTGGTTATTGCTTCTGGTGTTCATGCAGCACTGGAGTTATTCCTGCATGTCTGGGCATCGCTGCTGCTGGGAATTTTCAGTTCCATTTGAGATGTCTCTGTTGGATGAAAAGCTATAGGGGACAGAAGAGGTTCTTTCCCAGCATTTCCCAGTAAGATGCAAACTGGCATTAGAAAATGGTGTAGAAGTTGACCTCTGTGCTATTAAAGAGCTCTTTAGACATGATGATACATGATGCTGAAACACTCTTGGGTTCATCACAGAAGCTGGTGGGTTCATTTGAACTATACATTGAATGCTCCTATGCTGGAGGCTGTATTATTGGCAAAATAACAGTAAGGGCCAAGCTACAAGTGACGAATTGCACTTGAATGGCAAGTGAACAGACTCACGTGTATTCCCCCCTGTTCAGTTGCGCTCCACTTGTGCTCCACTCAATCATCTACGTGATTGAGTGTAGTGCAAGTGGAGCGCAAGTGAACAGGGAAGAATACACGTGAGTATGTTCACTTGCCATTCAAGTGTAATTCGTCACTTGAAGCTTGGCCCTGAATTATCTCCCCCTAGTGATTACTGAAGTGTTACATTCTTCTGATCTCTCGCCTGCATTTCTTTAAGGTAATACTCGAGGAGCGCCCTGTGGAAAGACCTGTAGGGAGGACAGAGATGATGAATGGATGGGTGTAAGCTTGGCAAGACAGCCCAAGGCGGGAGGAAGTATACTGGTAAGTCCATCCTTCCCTTGATCTCCTTGAAGTGGGGAATGTCTCATTGTCACTGATGCTCTACGTGCCTTAATTATGGGGCTTAATTGATGACTGGCAAGGTCCAGCTAATGAGGCGATCATTTCCTTTAGGAGACAGGCAAATTGAGTCTTAAGACAATGCTTGCTTATGGAAAATTAGCTTCAAAGCAGTTTCACCTGATTCTGTCACCCCTAAGGGCTTCCTTTTAAAAAAAATTGTGAATGCTTAAAGACTTGGAGCAGCATGAATAGCCCTTTGTGCTCTTATGAATGAACATGGTTCCATTTCTTTTTTAAAGAAAACAACAACAACACAGGGTTAGAAGTGCACACACTTAAACATTTCATGTAGAGATAAAGATGTATTATACTACAGGTCATAATTTTACAGGCTATCTTTATGTTTCAGCTGTATATAAAATATTTGTGTATTGGCTTCAGTATGTTTGTAGGCTTGCACATGGAAGAGAGAGGTGGTTTTTGGTGCATGTTTTTATGACACCATTAGTGAAGTATTGAAATTAGTGGGAGATTTTGGTTTTCTGTACTTCAAGGATATGAATTATGATGGTGGCTGGTTGGGAAATGGATATATACATAACTGCAGACCAAACAGCCCTTGGCTGTCATTATCCAGGCTTGCCATGTTGTTAGCACGTATGCTGCGTGCTTGGCTCCTGTGAATGACATGTACAGCTGATCCAAAGTGACTGCTTTTTGGAGAAGATTTTCAGTGGTGCTGAGAATTTCACCCCATTTTTTGGCACTCCTTGCAAAAATGTCTTTGAGTTTCCATAACTCTCAATTGGGGCTGGCATCAGTATACCCTAAGGTGGGGCTGCTATGGAGGTCCAGGGTTTCTGGTAAAGCCCACTGCTGCTGCTGCCTCTTGCACACTCACTTGCTAGCATTCCACTACCCATGCGGCACACATTGCCTAGTGTCACTGGGAAAAGGCCTGCAGGCAGCTGTGAGTATGGGCAGTGGGAGGGCTTGTAAGTGGACAAGGGAAGGGCACACATGCAGCGGGGGGGGGGGGGAGTGATGGCGTAAATGTCTGATGGTGGGCAGAGGAGGGGAGGAGGCCCTGGAAACTCTGTGCCCAGAGCTCCCCCCCAAAAACCTGGAACTGTCCCTGCTCTCAATGGCTCCCACTTGCCCTATTTGTGTGAGTCTTTTAAAAAAATAATAATAATAACATTCGATTTGTATACCACCCCTCAGGACAACTTAGCGGTTTACAAAGTATGTTGCTATTATCTCCACAACAATCACCCTGTGAGGTGGGTGGGGCTGAGAGAGCTCTGAGAGAGCTGTGACTGACCCAAGGTCACCCAGCTGGCTTCAAGTGGAGGAGTGGGGAATCAAACCTGGCTCTCCAGATTAGAGTTCTGCTGCTCTTATCCACTACACCAAACTAACTCTCTTTGTGTGGAGTCTGTGGTATAAATGGCAACCTCTATGTGAAGGAGGGCCTTGCCAGGTAATAGTTGTTACTGGCCTAGATAAGTTTGACCCAGGCCAAAATATATTCGGGGGAAGATTTCTATCCATTAAAACTGGAGGATATTCAGTCCATTTCTGAAGCCATTTTCAGTGGGAGCTGATCATGGTGAAGTGCATTTAGTAAGCTTCCCTTGTAATAGTTTTAAGTATTGTCCTAAGGCGTGATAAAGAGACAAACTCAGAAGTGTGCTGGCTGCTGTTGTATTAAACTGCAGTCCTGTTCAGTCTCAGCCTGGGGTAGGAGGCTAAATGGAGGACCAGAAATTAATTAAGTGATGACAGCAGAAGCTTAAAATACAGTTTTAGAAAGTCTCTTGGATTTTGAAATATCAACATGAGAATTGGTGTTTGTATTAATGTAAGTGTTTCAATAACACAACAGAAGTTCCCAGTTCCTCTCGTGTTATGACTGCAAAAGCCGTTCTCTCACTTGTTCTGGAAAAGTAACCTGGGGATAGTACATTAAAAGTTGGAGACGAGCCTCACAGACGCTCTTTCAAGCACCTGCCCTATTTATCATGCTTCTTATTTTTCCTTCCTCCTCCTCAAAAGTATTGCCATTTTTCACTTTAAACGGCCAAATGACTGCCCTTCTAACCTTACGTAGCTTTCCATCCACCATAAAATGACTTGTTTTCAGATGCCACATTGTATATCAAACTTTGCATCTGGATTTAAGTCCTGTGGTGATCTCTTTGTGCCTGGATATCTGATCTCGCATAAAAACCTCGTTGCCCAAGAAAACATACAGGACCCGGAGATTGACCTGGGAACATCGTGTTGATGCTGTGTTCCTGAAACTAAGCAGGGCGTTTGCTGGGATGGAAGAATACTGGGAGCTGTATATAAGATTAGGATAAAAATATATTGGCTTGGATCTGAAATCCCCTTTTCTGCTCATGGTAGGCACTTCTGCTCACAGAAGAAGGGGAAGGCAATCTTCGTCAGCTCCTCCCCCTCAATGCAGCCCCCCTGCTTCTGTGATATTTTGTGGGCTCCACTAACCAAAGGTGACTCAGTTTGAAGGCTCTGCTCAGGCTGTGTAGGATGCAAGCCAACAAACATTGAAGATAAAGCTTATAAACTGAGGTTCATCAGTGTGCTCCTCACTTCACTTTGGCTATTTTCCAAGGGTCAAACCAAATGTGCAGGTTTTTTAAAGATTTGGGTCTGGGTTCCCCAGAGTTGGATTCCCCAGACCCAACTCAGCCCCACAGCCACTCAGCACCAGTGGGGAATGTCTGTTTAAAAATAAAGTAGAGCCCAAACGGCCTCAAAATGCCACCAAGGGGGAAGGAAGAGCTCCGCCCTCCCAAGCGGTTTCTCATGTCAAAATAACACAGGGGAGGGGATTTCCCTGTTTTTACTGCTCCACATGCGCAGAATGCTTCACGTAGGGCAGCAAAAATAGAGACCCCACCCTTGTTATTTTGGAAAATGGATTGAGGGAGGAGGCAGGAGCACTTTCTCCCACTGCAGTGGTGTTCTTAGGCCGTTTGGGCACTTCTTTATTTTTAAACAGCCATTCCCCACAGCTGCTGTGTGGCTGCGGGGAACCTGAATTGGGTCTGGGGAACCCACCTTGGGGAATCCAGACCCAGCTCTTTAAAAAGCTGCATGTTTAGCTTGACCCTAAGACACTCATGATACTGAATCACTGAGATCCCATGAGAGCCAATATATTGTAGTGACTAAAGGCCAAACCGCACAACAATATAGAGGATTAGTGATGGCATCTCCAGATGTGGATTTTAGCTGCCAGGAGGCAGCAATTGGAAGCTGAACTGTAGAATTGGGGAAAGTTGGAAAAAAATCCTTCTCTATCTGCTTTAAAGGGAGAAAGGCATGGATATACCCGTATTCATTTCTGACTTTCCTCCCTTTTGTTAAAAGCAGTTGGGGAAAATGGGGCGGGGGGCAGTTGCCTATGGGGGAAATGACAGTAGGGGAAAAATTAATTCCCCAGCACTGTAGCCCTGATTTATAGTGGACCCTTCCATAGCTGCTTTTTTGCAGCTAGCATATATGTTTGGAGATACCCCAGATGTCATGTGATCTCGCCTTCATGCCTCTGGTTCAAATTTCAGGTGGCCTTAGGCAAAGCTAGAGATTCCTTATCTCTTGTGAGGTTGGCCAGAGCAGATATTATACTATTTCTCTTTTAATCACAGTTTAGAAATAAGGAGCCTGTTCTGGGAACACGTGCTCTATGTGCAACATATTCCTTCAATCCTTTATCTCAATTCCCTTTATCCCAGTATCTGAAGTCTAATTCATTGGTTCTAGGGCCAGTGCTAGTATTTCCTTTAACAACGGTAAAGGCCAGAAGTAGGGTTGCTGGGTCCCCCTACCCACTGGGTGGGAGAGTGGAGGCCTGGCATTTACCTTCTGATCTTCCCTTGTGCATGCACAAAGCGCCAGCTCCTGGCTTGCATGATGATGTCACTCCTGAGAAGCGACATCATTGCACAGACCATGTGCCACCCTGGCAGCACTCCCATGCTCTTCAGGGGGCTGAATCAGGCCCAAATTAGGCCGCTGTGGAGCGCGGGAGTACTGCTGTCCTCCGCAGTGGCCCGATGCGGCCCGGGTTGGCCCTGAGTCAGGCCGCTGCGATGTGCCTTGGAGTGCTCCTGCTCTCCACAGCTGCCCAAGGGACTGTGCCGTTCTGCCCAGGAGTGCACCGTACAGCCCAGGAGCACACCTCGGGAGGCACATCCCCCCCACTGCTGGCCAGGTGACCGGGGGTGGAGGGTGGGATTGGGGGATCCCCCACCCCCAATGGGGAACTGGCAACCCTAGCCAGAAGGGGGAATTTCCTTCACTGAGGGGGACGTGTAGGGGAGGGATTGAATGTTCTCACAGTTGATATCTGATCGCTTACCCATTGTTTTTGAGTTGTGGGTGTCGGTGGCTCTGTTTTAGAACTCTAGCCCTGAATTTTGGCATTCCCGGAACACACTGTTCCTTCCCTCCTCCTTTCCATCTTCCTCCTTTGGCCCTCAACTTAAAATCTCATTCGTGCTTGTGCTGGTTCAAATGTTGCTGATCCTCCCAATTCATCTCAGTCATTTATTCTCCTTTGGGAGAGCTGAAGTTGGGTAATTGATGTGGGTCACTGGCAGTTTCTCCAAATGTACAAAATAAATACATTAAAGGAACAATTAAAAGCATGAGGTTTTATTTACATTTGCCATCGTTTAAAAGGAACCTTTAGTTTCTACAGTTCATGTCAGATATAAATTTTCTTTGTTTTCAAACTACATTCCTTTCTGTGACCTGTTCTCTTCTCTTGTTTCCTAGTGAGACTTGAAGAGAGTTAAGCTTTAGTGCTGGGTATCTGTAGGACACGCTCTCCTCCGTTAAAAATGTATATCCGAGTTTTGTATTCATGGTGGAAATAGGGCATGTGAGAAGCTATTTCCTGAACTTGTTGGATATAAGTATTGCATGTTTTTTTAAAAAAAAATCTGAATGAAGAGCATGTAGGGAATTGAAACTATAACTGGGTCTACTTAAAAGAGCAAATAACAGGGTTCAGTTTCTTACAAGCTTCCTTGCATACATCTGGCTGTCAAGCCCAATGCCATTATAAACAAGGCATTCCTCATTCAGATATCGGAGGGCTTCAGAGAGTTACTTAAGGCCAGGAACATCAACAGGCCCATATCTGAGTTTAGTAAATAAATAAATTCATGTTACTGTACACATTATATTAGAAATAAACCAATAGGAAGCTTGTAGCCTGACTTGATAATAGTAACAGTTACTTTGCATACCACTCTTCTGGACAGATGAGTGCCCCACTCAATGCGGTGAACAAAATCAGTGTTATTATCCCCACAACACAGCTGGGGAACTGAGGCTGCGAGGAGTGGCTTGCTCAAGGCCACCTGGTGAGGTCATGGCAGTAGTGAGATTTGAACCAGCGAAATGCTACACCACACCAGGCTATAATAAGGAAAAAATACACTGAAAACGCTTTCTGCGCTGCACTTTTGAATCTGTTCAAGGCTGATTCTGCACACGTTGGATAATGCACTTCCAATCCTCTTTATAGATCATTTGGAACGGATTTTTTCGTGTGCGGAACAAAAAATCCACCTCAAACGATTGATAAAGTGCATTGAAAGTGCATTATCCAACGTGTGTGGAATCAGCCCAAATTAGGCCCTGCTGAGAAAATAGTATTCTCTACAGAAATTTAAATTGGCCCTGCTCAATTGGGGGGAGCAGCCACCTTCTCCTCCTTAATAAGAACTCGGTTGGGGGCCAGTTTTTCTAGCAGCAACGTTTCCCTTAACATAGCAGCACAAGTTACAGGAGATAAGAGACTCCCTTTCGTGGTGCCCGGTTTCCTCTTCCATTGCATGCTTCACCTTCAAGTTGCTTTGGCCCTGGCTTGGGGCGAGCCCCTGAGACTTGACAGGGCACAACTTCTGGGTCCACATGGCTTACGTTTCAATTGACCAGAACAATGAAGGACCATTTGACTGCCAATGTGCTGAGCTGGTATCTGCCTTGCCCTGTAAGGTGACAGGGGTTTTGTTCATGGGGTTGGGATGTAGCCACAGAGCTATATCTGTGGAAAGAATTAAGGCTGGGCTGCAGACAAACAGTCTGCTGTCAGAAAGGAAAGAAGAGAACCATCTTTTGAGTATTGAAGATAACACAACAGACCCAGATGCTGTCTGTGCTGTGCATTGATTTTGTTTGTTGTCTGTTGTCAAACAGGGTTTGCATCTTTTTGAAACACAGTGTTGATGCAAAGTGCAACTATCTCACTATCCTCCCTCCCGCAACCCTATGAAAACTCTACCATCTGCCTTCATCCCCTCATGTTCTGGATCCAGGTGTGAAATTCACTTTCTTTTGGTCCATTCTACCTTAGGCCTGTGCACACCGTTGGAAAAATGTCTACTACGAGACAGAGTACATCCTTCCTCATGGCTTCTGCAATGTCATTCCACCCAATCTAGGGTCCTTTGGTAGGAAGTTAATTCCGTGCTATGAAGGTAAGAGAGTATCTTTTGCCTCCTTTCTCTCTTTTGTCCTCTATTTATTACTTGAAATTGAGTGAGTTGAGTGTGGTGAGGTGGTGGGAGGAGGGTTGGGAGGCAGTCTGGTTCCCACTTTCACCTTGTAGCACATCCAGAGGGCCATCTCCTTAGCACCAATGCAAGATTGGTCTGATTTTAAACTGCAGTAGATAAGGAAATGTGAAAATCTGTCTTACTAACCCTGCTAGGAAATGACTCCATCCAGTTCTCTCCTGCAGGCTCATGAGCTTGACACGTTCTTCTGTAATGGCTAGATAAACCTCTCCCTTTCTGTCCTTCAAATTCCTTTTGGTATAACCCCCTATCTCCTTATTTAAATATAATTAACACATCAAGATGTGTGACTCTTCAATTAAGAAGGGAGGATGGGTTGTTCTCCAGGCTTTTCAGTTAGACAGTTGCAGAAATATTCTAGAAGACAGTTTGGATCCGTTTCAGATGGTTTGTTCCTTTCTCTTACAAAAGCTCTAGCTCTCTTTCCCTTGGAAAGCTGTGAGGCTGAGATGGGACAGTCTGCTGTGAACAGAACTTCCCCGTCCTTTCATTTTCAGCTCCAGTGACAGACACTGGGGAAAAATAGCACTTAATGTCTTTATTAGCTGTTTTTTATGATTATGGATATGCTCAAAGCTACCATGCACATGAAAAGGTAGATTCATTATGTCAGCGAATGAAATGTACTGGATTAAGTTTAGATGGGGCTTAGATATGGGTGTTTTTTCTCATGATGCTAACTTCATAGTTCTTGGGTTTCTTCCCAAACCAGAATGCATTCAGAGAGTACGAGAGAGAGAGAGAGAGAGAGAGAGAGAGAGAGAGAGAGAGAGAGAGAGAGGAGCAAAACTAGTAAAACATTGACTTAATAGGATTTTGCAGTTGGCAACAGACAATTTGTATAACCCTTCCTCTGTGCCTACTGGGTACGCTTTTTTTTTTTTTAAAAAAATGCAAAACCAAACTTTTTGGGAAAAAACACAACTGCATCTGTCTAGAGACTGCAATTGTTTATAGTTCAGATCATTTAATAAAGTGTTTGCAGACATAATAGCTATTTGGGGGAGAATTGTCTGGTACTGTTTCCATGTTTAGGCTCATTGCAATAAAATGAAAGGAAGTCATAAAATCCTCCCCCTCTGAAATAGTGCATTGTCTTGTTTATACTGTGGATGGCTCATCCTTGAGGGACAAAGAATTATTGCATGCATCTTATAGTATATACAGTATACATTGATATACAAGGAATCTTGTAAAAAACCAAAACAGAAGTTCTCTTTAGGGGTGTGCAGTTTACGTCGAAATTCAGATTAAAGTACTAAATTTTGGCTGATTTGGTGAAAACTGGGTATTCTATATCAAAACCCAGGAATTCTGAATTTTTACTGAATTCAGTAAAATTGGGCCATTGTTTCATATGGGAAAATCAGTCGAGGGACGTTATCCAGTGGGCTGGGTGGGTGGGCCATTTGTCAAGAAAACTTCACCAAATTTGCAGGGGACCTACTCCTGACCATCTTCTAAAGAATTTCCAAGTTTAAGGAAGATTGGACCCTGAGAGGCAATTCTATGGCCTCCTGAAGAAGGTGCCCCCAGCCACTCCATTATTTCCTACGGGGGAAAAAGTCAAAGCTAACTCCTACTGCAGAAACACATTGTTGCAAGGCTGTCATGGCCAAGGCACACTCCCAAGTGCAATCTGAGCTCATCCCAAAGAAAGCCCAACAGAACCAAACTGAAACAAAGTAATGGAACGCTCCATCCCCAAACCAAAGTGAAGCAAGAGGACCAACATCACAGCAGAGAATCACGTCCATTCTACTGAAACCAAACCGAAGGAAAGGGATACTGTTGCAACCTATCCCAACATAAGCAAACCGAAGCAAGGGAACAGAATCCTCCCAGAACCAACATGAAGCGAGGGGAACAACATCACACTTGAGAACATCACACCCATTCCACCCAAACCAAAATGAAGCAAGGGACACTGCTGCAACTTAGCCTAGCGTCATTCACAGTAGCCACACTCTGGGTTCAGCCAGTGGTGGAACAGCATAGAACAGAACCAAGCAGTACCCAGCCATAAGTGCAAGGCATTCCCTAGCTGAATCGAACCAGAGAACCAGTTCAGGGAATTCTGATTATTTTTCCAGATTTGGTACATTTTTTTTTAGATTTGCCTAATTTTTTTGGGTGCACACCCCTAGTTCACTTCTCTCCCCCGCCCCCAACTCTGGACAAGATACTAGCCAAGAATTGTTACAAAAATAGAGAAATGTTGATCCAAGATCTATGAAACAACGAGTGGAAAATTGGCAATTTTGATTCATTACAGTTCATTCTGTTGCAGAGTGGAATGAGCACAGAAGATGCTGTAGGTGCATGCCTGTGACTGGCCATGTACACTATGGCATGAGGCGGTTGAGTTTTTTCATCAGTTGAACTCTGTGACTTTCCACTTAGAATGAAGTTAATGAGCTCTGTCTTCTCAAAGAGATGGCTACACTCCATCACTGGGAAGAAGCCGTGATTTAAATTGACTGGGCTACTCCCTTCCTATAATAATCCTTTTTAATGTACCCTCCAGAAAGAAATAATGAAGTGCTTGGCTGGGAGACTGCAGCCAAAGAAGAATGTGATGGAAATCAAGGGTGGGAGAGATGGCAGCCCAGACAGGCAGTTACTGACAAAACAGTGGTTTGCTGCTGCATATACTTGCTGGTTTTGAACAAGATGGATTTGTATGTACTATTTGCTGTGGAATGAAAGTCATCTACCGCTAACACATTTGTATGAATTTTATAGATAAAAGAGTAGCTGTGTTAGTCTGTTGTTGCAAAATTACATGGGAGTCAAGCAGACCCTTAAAGGTAGACAAGATTTATTTCCGCACAAGTTTCTGTGAGTTAAAGCATGAAGTATACAGCCATTGAGCCTGTTTCTCTGTCTCTGTCTCTGTCTCTGTCTCTGTCTCTGTCTCTGTCTCTGTATGTGTGTAAGTTAGTTACAAAGAGTAAAACAAGGCCAATGTCAAACAAGATCCAGGTATTCCATTTGTACATAGTGGGTCGGAGACATTCCTAACTGGCTGTATAGCAGTAGATCATATTGCTAGATAATCATATGTGACTGGGCATTAAACAAGGCCATTGGGTCATGCAGAAACTAGTGGGGTTTGAACTCTAGGGTCTCCTCTTGTAGTACAGCAAGATTATTAAGGAAGAGATGGCAGCCAACGCTGAGGAAGATAAAGTCAAGGAGTGGGAATAACCCTGGTTTGATTGCCATGGCTGCTTTTTATTGATTGGTTACATTTTTATCCCACCCTTTATCCAAGAACCTCAGCACAATGTACATCATTCTCCCTTCCCCATTTTTTCTTCACAAGAACCATGTGAGGTCCTTTAGGATGAGAGAGAGTGACTGGCCGAAGCTTTATGGCCGACTGGGGGGTTAAACCCGGTTCTCCCAGATCTTAGTCCAACACTCTTAACAGCCGCAAGCAGCTATACCACACTGGCTCCCCTTCCCCATACAAGAGCTGAGCTGGTGGCTCCACTCAGAAGTTTTCAGCATTGTAAGTTTTGAGTGAAGTTGGAAAAAGAGATTTTGCTTGATAAGACAAGACATATCACATTCCCGATGTAGCCCACATTCCAAGTGTGATTAATTTGTGCTTCTGAAGTCACCATGTCTTATTGCTGTCTGTGTTGGCTCACAGATGCTTCAGGACATCTTTGTAGGCCCAGAGTTAGAAAATAGAAGAGATGAGCCTGGGAATTTAGAGTGAGTTCATACATCACAGCAGCCATTGCCACAGCTATACTACAGACACCATCCAAAATACTTCTGAATTTCTCTAGACTTCCCAGAAAAAAACAGATGCCTGGGACAGAATACCACATTCTTTAATACTACCCCCCGCTATGCCTGAGATTGTTTATGCAAACTAAATGTGCTCTATCTGCTCGTACAAAGCATATCTGTTTTAAAAGGCTCTTGCTTGGCTTCGTTAAAACGTGCTGGAGGCCCAAGCTTCTGCCCCCTTTCCCCCAGTGTAATTTCGTAATTGCTTTTCATTGTTGTAGGACCACTGAACTTCTTCTACAGTTTACGTAGTGGTGGTCTTAACACTTAAAATGCTGCTCTGTTTCCATCTGCTGGTTTCTCAGAATGACGAGTTTGAAGATGACTTTAATAAGATGAACAGGAAGCACAAGATTAATGGAGGGGAATAATTCTCAAGTTCTGTTGGCTAATGCAGAGATAGCAGGGTGGGGGCAGGGAGAGGATACACAAGGCACTGCATTTCCTGTTCCTTTGTATCTTTTTTTGCACAGATGTTTTCTTTGTTGCTTTTTTGTTACCTTCTTATCAAGACAGTTCCCAAACAAATGTCACATTGAGTACATTGCATGCCTTTAATCATGTCTGTTGGGGAGCTACATTCTGGGACCTGCTCTAGGATTTCCCCCAATCTCTATGGTAAAGACCATAGAAACTAAGGGAAATGGTCCTCAAATTATCAAGGGCAGAGGATTAATGGCAGGGGATTACCTGCTGCCAGTGGGCAAATGGCAAGCGTAGTGGTACCCATTCTATTTGAAAACCCTGCTCCAGCTTAAGAACCTTGTTTGTAAGTTTGTGGGTAATTTTTTTTGGTTTTTTAATGCTATTTAAATTTTGTGCCTCACTTATTTAAAGACACTGAAGAAATCATTGTTCTCTTTAGTATGGTTTATTTATTTTATTTTTCTCTATCTGGCTTTCACTACCTTTGACCTGATTTCTGTCTAAAGGTACCTTTTGTACCCTTATCAAATAATAATCAGTGATACTTCAGGAAAGGAATCTGTGATAGGTTATCCTTGCAGTTGGTGAAAATGAGGTCATATGACTTCAGAAGGCAAACAGTAGACTAGTAAGGAAGATGTAGAGTTTATCTGAAACAAATCAAGTGGTTTATTGAAAGAGGGTAAAGGAGTACAAACAATACATTCGTGAAGGAAAGAAGTACCTGTTTACATGGAAAAACAATTGAACTGAACTGACAGCACTGATTTTTCCTTCATAAATATCTTCCTGCCCTTTCTCATTTAAAGCTAAGTTATTAAATTATTCTAGGTCTGTGAAGCATAGCTACCGATTTTGAGGTCTTGGGACTTCTAGATGGCTCCAGCGGATCTTCAGTCTAGGTATTCTAGATGCTTGATTAAGCCCATCCAACCCACTGCCTTTTATTCATTTTTCTTGACCATGGTTAGAGATAGAGGTATGAGCATCGTTTTAGTTTAGTTTAGCGTTCTCTCTTTTCCTCAAAAAGGCAACAAAATCCCTAATTGTATCCAAAACATTACGCTGTTTCTCCTCTCGTATCATTTGACTTGGTTCCTCAAGGTGGGTGGTATGTTCTTCCCGGCTGGCTTCCTTTCCCTCTCAGGATTGCTTATGTCAACTTGATTTTTGGTCTTTTCTTGTGCCCTTTTCCATACTCAGTGCACCCTTTTTGAATCGGGGGTCCTCAGGTAACTATTCATTGTAAAAGGCTCTGGAGGTATCCTTCCTGTAGCCCCTCCCCCCGCAATTATTTAATTAGTGTTCTTCTGTGATGTTCTGCATAGGCCAACTAAAAGTGTCAGCAGTTCTTGGGATCCTTCTGGGAAGTAACAGCTCCCCTCCTCACAAAACTTCTTTTTTTAGTCACTTGTCTTCTGAGCTACTTTTTCATTCAGTTGTCAGAATATGAACACAAAACAGCAAGTATTTTATTCTCATAATCTCCCTTCTCCATTGGCAGCCTTATAGTCACCCATCAAGACATGGATCGTTGACTTGCTTGGCTTTCCCAACATAAAAATTTCTTGTAACCTCAGGCCCTTTTCTATCCACGGTATGATTTATACTAATTTTCAGTTTTATAGATCTTTACTAAGAGAGCCTGACTGCTGTGAAATGCAGATTTTCTTCCATTTAATTTACAGTGGATGCAGGATTTTATCCAAGACATTGTTATATTTGTTTAAGGTGGAAATAACTGCTGTCCTGTCCCTATTTTTTCTTCTTCTTGAAAAACTGAGAGTTTCTGTGGTAAGACTAGGGATCGTTAAATTCTTGCGGTCTGTCAAACCATGAGGAATACGTTTGCTTCCAAAGAGACAATCTCCAAAATAATTCCATGAACATTCCGTGTAATTTAGCATTGGATAGGTAGTTGGCTGTTCCGGAGTGTTGCCAGGCTACATGGTGGGTGTTTTCAGAAACTAAAGCACACTGTGTTTCCCTGAAATCCCAGTTATCCTTAGGAACATGTTGCAAGAAGCAGGAAGTGGGAATATTTTGCAATGATACATTGATTTCTTTGCCAGAGCCTTGTATATGAAGTTCATAAGCTGTTCAGGCAAGGCATAGCGCTGTAAATCTCAGAACTGGACTGGAGCCTGAAACACAGTTACACTTCACATTTAAGGTGGTTTCGTACTGATTTAACTGTGATCATTTTGTTGAAATAACTATGGCATTATAGATTTGTGAGTAGTAGAAATTATTGAAGATTATTTACCAGTTCCTTCGCAGAAGTATAGCTCTCAAACTTCCTTGGTCTGTCATAATTACATTTATGCATGTTTGAAACTTGGTTCAAATTTGCATTGCAAGTATACTATAGGCTTCTAAATTTCTTTCCAAGGCAAATGGAAGTGACACAGAAAGGGAACTAATATAAAAATATGTGCCTTACCAAAAACGGTTCCATGGAATCCTTGGGATGACTAATTGTTGGAAAAATAGATTTTAAAAAACCCATTTCTTGGATTTCCTGCAGCTTCCCATTTTCTTGGATTAAACCGTGAATCCAAAACGACACTAAATCTCTACAGGGTAGGGCTGTGAGCCACTGTTGAATAGCGGTGAGAGTGGTGGACTGGGGAGATCCAGGTTCATATCTCCACTTGCTGCATAACTTACTGGGCAACCTAGGGCCATTCCTTCTCTCTCAGCCCAACCTACCTCATAGAGTTGTGAGGATAAAACAAAGAAAGGAGGAAGATCTGCGTACGCTGCCCTAAGCTCCTTGGAGGAAGGGCAGAATAAATTTACCACATAAACGAAAAACAAATACATGTAGGTAAGACCAGTATGGCTTTGCTTCCTGGTGGGCAACATGATGTTCATACTGAAGGATGAGAGTAGCCGTTCAGAGCTGCAAACCCCAGTCCAAACTCCCTGGTGCTGGGAACAGAGACCTCTAGCTAGAGTGCCTGGCTTCTGCTAGTGTTGTCTCCCTGGAATTCCCTTTGCTTCTGGTATTCGTGCCCACTGCGGTCTGCTCCTGTTGATGTTCATATAGCACTTAACAGTGTACGTGATACATTACAGAGTAACATAAGCAAAACAAGACAATAAGTCTTTGCCCCAAGTAGATTACAGTAGGAAAGAGAGAAGGGAGAGTAATAGAGGAAGACTAGGAGAGAGATGATTGTGAGTAGATACAGGTACGTGTACAACTTTATTTTGTATGAAGAGGATTTAGAGAGAAGCCTGTTAATATCTGATTTGCAGTTTTAGTTTTTTTATTAGTTTGCTGTACGCATTTAGCTTCATTCTCTGCCCTTTTACTGTCCCCCTATTCTACAGAGCTTTGTTTTCTATCTGATTTAGCCAATGGGGAATTGTATCTCTGTGTTATGTTGCCATTATTCTTCCTCTGCTTGGTTTTGACAATATTTGTGGCCACAGAGCCTGGATTTCTGAGGTTCTCTGAATTCCAGAGATTTCTTAACTTGGACTCTGCTGTAGGCCTCCTACAACTCAGCATCTCGCAGCTCATGCAGAACGAATTGAACTTGGGCAACTGTGAACCGCACACCTCTAGCAAGGACTGACATGTGACTGTGTGTTCTCCCACTCTTTTGTTCTCATCCTGCTTAGAATATAAGAAGAAATATGGGGAAGAGCATGGTTCTTGTCAGGCCGGCATAGCAGGATTCTTTACGGAGGTAAGTAACATAGCTTTGGTGTGAAGTTCCTTTTGTGGAAGGGTTTTCCTGCTGAGAATAAAGAAGGAATGCTTTTAGCTTTTTAATTTCCACATACAACTCCGTAACTTTAATACTGTCTTTATGCTGCAATTTGTCACATGGTGCTAGGTAAGAAATCTGTTTCTTTATTGCATATGTGACGTCATATGTCCCAGCTATTTATTTAACTTACTGTCTTTGCATCCCTTTTTTAATGGAACTCCCTGAAGCAGCTCATAACATGCAGCAGATCCCACCAATATAAATATACACCCCTCTTTTGCAGTTTAACAATTAAAACTAAAGAAGAAATGTGGGTGGGGGAGAGAGAAAGAGAATGCTCTGGGAAAAAAAAGAATTTTGAAATACTGACCTCACAAGCAAAACAAAACTCAGAAACAAATCTAAACAAACACGAGACTCTCCCACACAGAGAACAGTTTAGTTCTTCTAATTTGGGGGAGGGGAGCAGTAGAAGGAACTCTAATTTAAATCTGTATTGGCCACATATTGGTATCTTCACTTGCTGTCCTTGTTCTTCAGGCTCTTTATTACAGGGCCTTATATGGCTGCTGTGGTAAGAGAGTGGTAAGTCCATCTGAACCAGGAGCTAGCATAGTACCCATTTTCTCAGCATGGTTGAAGGGTTGCCACATTTCCCTTGAATCCATTCCAGGTCCACCTGTGGTCCTGTCAGTCAGATGTATGCTGCGAGTTCCATGCTCAGAACTCCAATTTGATGCAGTGGTTAGAGTGTCAACTAGGATCTGGCAGATCTAGGTTCTCATCCACACCTTGCTATGGGAGCTTGCTGGGTGACCTTGTGCCAGTCACACACTATCAGCCTAATTTACCTCTCAGTGTTGTTGCAAAGATAAAATGGAGGCTAGGAGAACAATGCAAGCCACTTTGGGTCCCATTGGGGAGAAAAGTGGGGTATAAATGAAGTAAATAACCTCAAAGCACATATCGAGCAACAGGATCCTGGGTGGACCTGGGGAAGACGTGAGAAAAATATAACATGTAATCATTCCCCAGTAGTATTCAGTGCTGGTCTCAAAGGCTTACCAGTTGCCCACCCATGGAGGGCAAGCTCCTGTCCCCTTCTATTAACCATGCTCAAGCATTGGAGCAGCAAGAGAAAAAATGGAGAGGGGTAATACTAACATCACAACCTTTTCAGTGACCCTCTAGGAATTTCCCCAATCTCTGTAGACTTTACCATAGAGATTGGAGGAGTTCCTAGAGCTTTGTGTGCCTATGTGAGACAGCATTTCTGGATTATCAGCTGCAAGTGAAGTCACAACGTTTGTGACATTCCCCTTCCCTATGCCCCACCCATTGAAAGCTCCCGGGATGTCATGCTTAGCTGGACGTGTGGGAAGCATCATCTTTAAAAAATGAGCAGAATTGCACTTTTTGTAGAGCACACTCACATTTGGACTCTACCTCCTATGTCAACCCTAGTGCTTTAGATTCTGAATCAGTGTATGGAGTCACACAGTCCCTGTGGCTTGAAGGTTTCAGGAGCACTAACTCAATAAAAATTTCTCCCTTCATCCAAAAAGACTCTAAGGACTGTTTTCCTTAATTATGTGTTACAAACCCAGGTTTGCCACTTCATAATTCACACCACTGTAGTCCCTAATAATTTTCCAGTAAGAGGGCATCTGGCTGCTCCCCCTTAGGCCATGCCCCAAATGTGGGCAGTCCCCCCACCAGCCCAGTGTTATCCTTCTGTTCCAGGCTTCTCCCTGGAAGTCCCTGCTACATGCTCCTCATCTGGTGCCATGAGAGATAGGCAGCATAGGTGAGTCCCCTTTAAGATAGTGGGAGGCCAGCATGGATGGTATTCCCCTGGGCAGAATGTCTGTGATAGTGTGGGGCTTACCTGGAAGTAAATGTTCAAAAGCTCCAAGGAGAAGGGAAAGCAGGGGGAAAGAAGGAGGAAAAGGACTCCCAGAATGGGACATCTGTGTCATTTACAGAACTGATCCCCTGAGAGCCACCAGCGATGTTAACTGGCTGCCCATCACTAAATAAAAGACAGTACAGAACTGCACCAGTTGTCCCTTGCTATGTTTGTCTGGGGGCTTGGCAATATGACATTCCCCTACCCCCGGGGGCATCACAGGGGCTTATAGATGTACACTCAGATAGCTGTACCCAATTCCAGCATGCTGATTCACTGTCCCTATGCACCTATGTTTTCTGAACTAACATTTTCAGTTGTACACTTAATTTATCTACTTCAGAAATTTAATTCACAGAGAAGCTCTAAGAGAACGACTGCTGGTTTATAATGAAGTTTTACTGAATAATGGAGTGTGTTCCCCTAACATTCCTCTTTGGCTTTATTACCAGATTTCTTGCTCCATTGCTAAATTTAATTGACTGCTGTGTATGTGACGTCTTATTCTTGGGAACAGATTCTTGAGGAAAGAAACAACCAAAGAGCATAATTTATGAATGGTGCAGATTCCTCCCTCATGTGCACTTTCCCAAGCAATAGCCACAATTTATAGATGTGTGCCCCAATTACAAATGATACTAAGCATATTCTTTCTTGGGGAATAAGCAGAGCGGCATGCGTGCTGCATTTTTCTTCCATAATTGCGCTTTGCAGGTTTGGATGCAAAGCTCACTATCTTGAGAAATCTCAACTTTAATGTTCCAATAAAAGTTCCTAGTACCATTCCTGCTCCTCCTTATCATCTGCCAAGGGTAAGGGATGGGATACAAGTTTCATTTCCGCACAAGGCCATGTTGCGGGTTTGGGCGGTAGCCCCATGTGTTGTGTAATGTCTAGTTCTGCCTTAGGTAAGAGCGTAAAAGATTACTTTTCAAGACATCATTATGTTTGGATCAAAGGGTTTAATTGCCCTGGTTCGTGTAAGCAACACTTGTACCACAACGTACAAAAAAGATTCAGGGCTCATTCCAAGTTAATCTGGTCTGGGTGGCAACGTTTGTGATAACGTTTTTGATCATAGGAGCCTTTTGTCGGCAGCAGCTGTTTCCTGACTCCTCTGCTATACCGAGGCTGTTTCTTTTCCCATGCTCTGAACTCCCTGTGCCTGCTTCTCATTCAAAAGATGGCTTTGAACTTTGAGTACCCCAGCCCTAGAGTTCAGCCATTTCAGTATGAGCAGGAAATGTAGATAAATGAGTTCTGGGTCAAACAGGCAAGCACCTAATGTATATGTACTCAGCCTTTCTAATGCTTGCTGTTTTCTGTTGAGAGACAGGAGGGGGTGGATGGGTTATTTGTTTATTAAAATTTATTTCCATCCCTCTTTCTCGAGTAACACGTCTGCTCAGAGCAAATGTCCCTTCAAAAAACCCTTCAAAAACATCAGTAAAAAGCAAAAATATAAGAGAAAAACACAACGGACCAGCCTTAAAAACAAAGGGAAACTAAAGTAGGACAGACAACAAAATAGCAAAGCTGATCAGAGTAAAACAAACTAACCCAAATGTATGAAGAAATAAGAAGGTCTTTGCCTGGTACTTTAATGCCTATAACGAAAGTGCCAGGCTGACTTGGGGGAGGTTATTTGAGAGAGATAATAAAATCCAGCCTGGGCTCTTGTGAGGGCTTGTTGTAGATATTCTCTAAGAGTTGTGAGGAGAAGTTTTGTAGATGGTAAACACAGGCCATCCCTGTAAAGGCAGCAGAGTTTTTTGTTACTGTGCCCTATTAGTTCATTGTGCACTCTGTTTAAGTTAACGGCAGCTTTTTACTTCCTCTACATGGATCACTGGGTCTACCAGTTCCAGGCAAATGGTGAATTCTGGACCACCTTGCCACCAATGCAACACCGTGGCATAATAACAGCCAACATCCCTTAGTAGCTGTCCTCAATGGAAGAGGTGAAGACATTTGCAAAAAAAGGCATGAGTTCTTCTCAGTGGCTGTCTCGTTTCATGAGGCCATCACTGTTGACCGCAGCAATGAGGGAAGTTGGAATGATCAAGCTTTTGGTTGCCAGTCAAAGGGGAACATCCTTGCTATGTAGGTGGACACAGGATAAAGAGCTAACACAAGTTCTTTGGATGTCAGAATGGGTCTCAGCTTTATTTAATACAGGGGACCCTCAGCATGCCAATCTGTTCTTTGCTGTATAAGATCAGCAAGGTGGAATTTTAATATGGTGACCCTCTTGTCTTTGGTAGGACCTGGTTGTTATGGGAGCTCCTGGGTCTTTCTACTGGACAGGAACCATCAAAGTTCTGAACCTCACTGACAATACCTATTTTAAACTGAATGATGATGCTGTGATCGCCAAACGGTACACCTATCTAGGTAAGTAATGTAGATGCTTCAAATTTTTAATGGTGGTCTGTCTTCATGTAGCTTTTTACAGTGGGGAAAATTGATGCAAATCTGGTTGCTTGGCAACTCTTGGCTGTATAGTCTAAGCCAGTAATTCTCAAACTATACTGTGTGAAGACTGGGATTCTGTAGAAACTTAGGAGGGCTCAGCAAATGAAATTAGTTATGGCATATCACATGTTTACCACTATTAGTCTTTCCCTGGAGTGGTGGAGCACAGAATATGTTCTGCGGTAGGCTGACAATTCACATAGGTAATGGTGAGCTCTAGTAGTTATCATTGTTTCTCTTTCAGAGTATATCTAGATTACAAACTTAACTGTTACATTTTTTCTTCTCCTGTATCTTAGGAATTATTGTTATGTTCAGTGTGTGTGTGTGTGTGTGTGTGTAAGAGGTAAATCCTTGTCTGGGAAGAACTGGCACCTTAGGAAATCAAAGTATTCTGTATGGGTTGCTCAGTTTTCATTTTTGTCATTGGTTGGTCACACGGTGTTTGGGAGGTAAATTCATTGCTAAAGATATTTTTTATTGATGATAAATTGTTCATAAGAGAATACACCAAGATAAGGATAGAGGACATGGCTGTTCATTAATGACTTCGGTTCACAACGCAGCAGGTTTCCTCAGAGAAATACTGTACGTGTAATGGCTTCTGTCTGGTCCCTCATGGCTACTTGCTCTGATTATGAAAACATTGACAGACCTTCACTTACGTGATTTGTTTAGTGTGTTAAGCTGAGGCAATGCTTTTAAAAATCTCAGACTGACCTCTTATATTCTTTAGCCTTCAGTCCTGTACTTTTTTAAAAAAAGACCACTTAGAGAAAGCCACTGGAGAATAGTTAAGTGGGAGGTGGGCTATATATATTGAAGATATAGAGGTTTTGCTTTGAAGAGCTCTGAAATACGGTGTTTAGAATGCTGATAAAGGGCCAATAATTCACAGTGTGTGTGTGTGGGGGGGGGTTGTTCTATTTTCCCTGGTATCATAATATATCATTTTAGTGTAGCAAATAGGAGCAAATTATTGATACCCCTCTTTCAAATAAACCCTCTCTTTGATAGATTTTTCAGTTTTTGAGTTCTTACCTAAGAAGATGGCTTGTTTAAAGCATTTACTCTTTATCATTCCCCGCCCCTTGCCCACTGCCTTTTGTTTTTCAGTAAAATTGGTGTAGCAGTTCCAGCTGAGGGAGTGTTGTTCAATTTGGTGTATATAGAGGCTGTTGCTTACAGGCATGAACGTTATTGTAATTTTTAGCCTTGAATAGAAAGCTGGCTACTTCCTGGTATTCTGGACTTTTTGCCTGATGCTAGTACATTTACACCCAGGGAGGAAGAAAGAAAAATCCTGCCATCATCCAGATGGCTGACCTGCTCTTGTAACCAGTTTCCTTTTATACATTTGTTACTTTTCTCCTTTTGACCCCTCCCTGATCATCTACCCCGCTACGCCCTGTTCAGGATATGCCGTGACAGCAGGTCACTTCTCTCAGCTGACGACCACAGACATCGTAGGAGGAGCTCCCCAGGATGGAGGCATTGGAAAGGTGTAGTTCTTAACAAAAATTTGACGCCCTTGTTAATGTGGCAATGAGAGACCTATTGTGTCGGTTCCTGGAAACATTGATGAACAAGAGGTGTGGGGCTACTTGCTAATTTCAGCAAAGCCCCTGAAAGGCATTTATTGGCATTACTGTCATGTATAATTTGTGGCAGCATTTATAAATGTGCAAAGCACTTGCTGTGATATTTATCTCATTTGGCTTCATAGCAGCCAAGTACAAAATTATAAGGCTGCCCAATGTTTTCAAACGTCACTATAAACCAAGGCTTGTTTAAACCACAGTTTATTGAATGTTCCCTATTTAGCTTACCAGATGTACAGGACAGACCACCTTAGAAATCCCAGCCTGCTCTTTGCATCATTTCCAGCCTCCAGCAGCATCCCCTGACGTTATCCCAAGCTCCCTTGCATTATCAGGCAAAGTTTACAAGCTGTGGTTGAGAACCCTAGTCGAGCACCTATGAAGATAGCACAGATTGTGAAAACTGTGTTCGGATATCACACAACCCGTTTTACAAATTGTGGTTTGTTATGATGTTTGAATGCAAAAATCCCAGTTTGTCCAGTATCACTTGTCCTTTTTTACCTGCAGTGCACACAGAGGGAAGCACAGACTCAACAGGGAGCTTCTAAGAACTTTTAATCCCTCCTGCCTCTGGCTACTCTGTCTTTGCCCCTTTCCCTGCTAGTGATATTTCACCGAGCAGGAATGTTCCCCATAGATTGCATCCTCTCCCAGTAGAGACGTCTGAGGGAAAGGACTGTCTGTAAATGATCTATTTTTTTCAGAGTTTAAAACTTCAGCAACTCCATGAAATGGCTAGCTAGAAGAGGGCAGTGGGAGAGAGGCAGATGATCCTTAGTAGGAGTGAGGAGAAGGCTTGGCTTGCCCTAGGCTTTGCTGCCCTTGCCCTTCACCTCAGAAGGAACCTGCAACACATGCCACAAGTATGCTCTGGGCTGCGTTGGTTCTTAACCAATATGCCTTAAGGCAACCTTTTAGCTTGGTTTGGTGTTCTGATCAGCTTCCCCTCAGCTCTGAGTTCCTCAAGTTTCAAGTTGTGACAACCAAACAGAGTGCTCTTAAGATTTACTTCTGCAGCCCAGATGTAACTACTGAAGCCTTGGGCAAAGGACAATACAGAGTGGGCAAAAAACATTCACTTCTAGCCAGTGTGGAGCAGAAGATGTCAAACATCACACTAGAAGGCAAAAAAATTCTACATTGTCCTTGAGTGTCCAGCCTGCACCTCTACTGCCACCTAAAGGGAGGGAGGGGGTGGGTGGGTGGTAGCTGAGTCCACCAGTAAAAACGGCTGCATGGCACATTTCCAGGGGATAAAAGTCCTCTGGCTCCGTCTTCCTGACTGAACGTTCTGTCGGGCAAGCTTGCAGTTGCCTATTCCTCCCCTGGGGACAGGGTAAGTGCCCCTTTTCCTGGTTAATCAGTGGAGAGGGCAGTTTCTCTGCCTGTTTGTGCTGCTAACTAATAGCAGGTGGGCTGCATACATGGCATCATCAGCCATACAAGACAAAAGAGTTTGGGGTAGCATTTGGGGGTTCAGCTTGGAGGTGGGTAGGAAAGAAGACCAGCAGCAGGACTAACAGGTTTAAAACAAACTATGGCCTGTTAGGTACATCTGATAAGACTAAACAGGGTTTCTGCAACACACTGTTTCTAAATAAACCATGGTTTATTGTAATGTCTTAGCACAGCCTGGATTTTTCTCATTAATGCTGAATTGAACCCATTGCCTGTCCTACTGTTGCTTACCCAAACTTTTGATGGCTTTCTAAGGTTTCTTTGCCTCAGACTGGCTCCTTAATAATGATGATGTAGACCTGATGTGCTGATGACAGCCCACCTTTTATGGACATGAGTCAGAGTCAAGTACTACTACAGCAGTTGCTACAATATATATGAATGTGTGTAGTCTCCCTCCTCCCTTACCTCTCTACTATGCTCTAAAGCTCTCCCTAGCCTCCCACTGAATTGAAGGCAGCTCACCAGCCTCATATGGAGACCCTATAATGGGCTCTGTGAATAACCTCCTTCTGCTGCCTGCCTTGCGCTACTAAAGCAAGGTGAGTTGTGGAACACTTTGCAGACAGTGGGTTTGTGTTTGGCCTGGTGGGGCCAAGTGCTGCACACACACTTTGGTTGCTACTGCACAAGGGAGCAAGCAACAGCAGCCCTTTGCAGAGCTATAGCCAGCCTTTCCTGGTCGCATCCAGGAAACTCCTGATCTCTGTGTTGTCATCATTTCATTTATTACGATAAAAGATCAGCCAATATCAACTTAACAGCACGGTCTAGATTTCTGGGTCAGTTGAGGCACCTTGCTGCCCATTGGCCATCTATGCTACATTCCCTGCTTAGTATTTATTTTATGTACTGCTTTTTGAATGTTTAAAGCACCTGAGTAATCCTTATAGCAACCTGATTTTGAATGTTGGGGACTACTACATTTTCACTGTTGTATTGAATGCATACATATGATCAGGGCTTTTTTTCTGGGGAAAGAGGTGGTGGAACTCGGTGGGTTGCCCTCAGAGAAAATGGTCACATGGCTGGTGTCCCCGCCCCCTGATCTCCAGACAGAGGGGAGTTGAGATTGCCCTCCGTGCCGCTCCAGCAGCGCGGAGGGCAGTCTAAACTCCCCTCTGTCTGGAGATCAGGGGGCGGGGCCACCGCCCATGTGACCATTTTCAAGAGGTTCCGGAACTCTGTCCCCCCGCGTTCCCCCTGAAAAAAAGCCCTGCATATGATACCAGACTTCAGCAGTTAATAATTTCATATAATATATGTGTGATGAAGTTAAATGTTTAATTTTTTTTGTTTAACTTTTTAGGTGTACATTTTCCGAACTGATAGGAGGTCTCTTTCTCTAATAAAGATTTTTCAGGCTTCAGGTAAAAAGGTGAGCTATCCTTAAGTGAAACAAGGGTTAGTTGTTCCACTTAGGGCCAAGCTACAAGTGACGAATGACACTTGAACGGCAAGTGGATTGAGTGGAGCACAAGTGAACAGGGAGAAATACACTTGCCGTTCAAGTGTCATTCGTCACTTGTAGCTTCGCCCTGAGTATGGAAAGAATACCACCTGCTCTCAGTGCTTCTGACTAATTCTGATTCCATTTAGACTGCTCAGAAGTCACAAGTATGTGTCTGCTAGGGCCACCCACGATTTTGTCTCCAGCCAGTTCCCCTTCACATGTGACGGTTTCCCACATTGTCTTTCATGATGGCACATGGCGAAATAGACTATTTGTTGTATTTGAGCATCCATTATATACAATGATGCATTTGAGGAGTGATATTTGAGTGAGAAACTGTTGTGTAGAATGGCCTTCAATCACATTGGTGAGTTCTGCAGATTCTATAGAAGCAAAAATACAGAATATTTGAAGAAAGGGCACTTTTGTTTGTGAATTGTACTTCTGAGGTGCGCCATTTGGTGAGAGTCTATAGGAACCCATTGCAGCATTGTTTTCTTGTGTCACATGATTATTGACGAGTTGGTAGCTGCAAGGCTGTCCACAGACAGTGATGGGTCTGTTGTGTAGCACAGAGCAAGGCAGTGGCTCCCTCTTTTGCTAGGATCACTCAAAGAGTGATATGCTTGATCCCTCTGCAATGCTACCCCTTGGTGGGGGTGCCTGGACCCTTACTGGCAATTAGAAAAGATATGAATAAAAGTAACCTTTAATTGCTTATTTATTTGAAACCTTTAAGGTGCAATTGAACCGGGATCTTGCATTTCTATATCAGGTACCAATCATGAGGGATTCACAAGGCAGCTCATAAACATAAATAAAGTCCGTGATACCAGAAGGGAATAGCAAAAAAACTAATGTTCTCATAGTAAATCCAGCTGGATTATGCCGCACACAAGTTAGAACTGAGTGTGTCAGTGGCCTTGTAGCGACCCAAAAGATGCTGTTGCCATTTTGATTTTACAATGCCACGAGGGCCTGCAGCATGGCAAAATGAGATACTCTTTTCACCTCCCGCACCTTATCAGCTGCCAAAATGGCCACCCACAGGTGTTTCAGCATTTCAAAGGTGCAGGGGTTGGGTGGGGGAAACGAGAGTGCTGTGAATCCTAATTAGGCCCTTGCAGCATTTTAAAATCACCTTAAAATGGCAGCAGTGCCCCTGTGGCAGCTACAAGGATGCTGTCATGTCAAGTTTGGCCCCCTACACACAGACTTGCTGTAGAAGAAATACTACCCCTTTCCCGTTAGAAACTGCCTAAATCCGCAATGGTACTGTTCAGAGATGTATCCAATGCCTGCTATTGTGTGTGTTAAATCTAGCAAGCAAAAATTCACAAAAGAAATACGAATGTGAAATATTTGACTATAAACTCTAAAGTCAAGTACACCAGTACACCTCTTTCAGTAGCTTGTAAACAATAGGCACAGCATTTCTGTATTAAAAAGTCAGTTTTAACTAAATGATGATAGGTGTGGTTGCTGCTGCCTGACTGATATCATCAGTTGGCCTGATTGTTTGGCTCGTCTTGGTCAAAGACAAACTGTGTGACCAAATTAAGGAGGGGAGGGAAATGCAAATGTTCAGCCAGTAAACTTACGATGGGGTGAGATTCATAATATAAATTCAGTTCGATGTCTTGTCATTTTTTGATCACCGCTTATTAGTCGCTAAACTTGCATGTTGTTTGCTGCCAGATTAATGGTGTATAGTCCAAGTATCACAGTGGATAAATAGACACAAAATGTCCACAAGTGGTTGTGAGTGACTCCTCAGCAAAAATGTGATTCAGTGCATTCTCTCACCTGGCTTTCAACTGGAAACAATGATAAATTATTCTGTATGGAGGTGACCATGATTTATGAAAATTGGTTATTGTATTGTATGGAAAGTCTTCATGTAGGTGCTAGCCATACTAGAACTGTTGTGCCGGTGTAGGAACTCTGCACACACTGGAGCCAATCTGCATGTTGTGTGGCGTAGGCTTTTCGAGCTGCTCCATAAAATTTTGTCTTTGACAGACACATTGCGGAAATCAGCCCCTACTCATGACTTGTCTGCCATCTTGACTCTTCATTGATTTAACAAACCACAAAATCAGCACTTGTGGTTTGGTGATTCAGTGAGGAAAGCTCAAAACGGCTGACGTAGTGATTGATGGCCTGGATCTGAAGCTGAGAAGAGACACTTCATATATCGAGTAGTCTGTTCCATCAAGGAAAGTTCCCTTAGGCCAGAGGAAGGCTCCAGTCTTGTTTTCAATGGTGTGAAGCAATAAATATTCCTTGGTTTGGTTTGTATACCTTTCAACAAGGTAAAGTAAAGATTAGTTGAATTTTCGAGTGCCCTTTGGTCTGTGAAACCAAGTTGGGAAGGCCCTGTCCAATGTCCCAATTGTGACATTGTTCTGAATCCATTCACTTGTAAAAAGATTTGCAGCACGATGAGGCGAGTCACAATCTGCATGTGTATTGTAGGGTTCACAAAAGCCCACGTGTTGATTTCAACAAACAAAAAAAACCATGAGTGTTCGTGGGCCTTTCAAGAGAGCCAGTGTAGTAGAGTGGTAGAGAAGTGTTGCAGAGCAGTTAGAGTACTGAACCAGTACTACTTGAGTTCAAATGACCACTTGCCATGAAACCTCCTGGGTGTGACCTCATGGAAGCCACGCTCTCTTGGCATAACCTACCACATAGGATTATTGTAAGGATAAATAGAGGAGGGGGAAACTATGGATATTGCCCATAGCTCCTTGGAGGAAGTGTGAGATAAGGATGCTCAAAATAAAATAAAGCCATAGCTTTTGAAGCAAAGCAATAACTTATTTTAAGATCCAACTGGAGGTGTGATTTTTATTACTTTGAGGAGGGGAAAACCCAAGGCCACTGCAGTTGCCAAAAGATTCCCTTGAGACAATAACTAGGAGCTGCTGGTGTTAGATAAAGTAGCAAGTTGCTACTTCAATTACAAACAAAGAAAAGCATAAATTATTTCCTCCTGTGTGTGGGCAGATACTGAATGCTTTGTTGTGACTCGGCTTGGTTGCAGATGGGCTCTTACTTTGGCTCCTCCTTATGTGCAGTTGATCTGAATTCTGACGGACTTTCAGACCTCCTGGTGGGAGCGCCCATGTTTTCTGAGATCCGGGATGAGGGTCAGGTCACTGTCTACCTCAGCAGAGGAAATGTGAGTATGGAGCTCAGCACTTGAACTGGGGGAATCCTCTAGCAACCTATTGTACAAATGGATGTGGGGTGTTTTGCCCATTTGTATTCAAGATGCCAACTGCTTCCTAAAATACTAAGCGATAATTTACTCATCTTTAAGATATGTCAGAATATCAAAAAATCCAGTGAATATTGACTACGCTTTCAGAAGCAAAGCCATATTAGTCTTTTGTAACAAAAACAACAAAAAATACTTTTTCACTGAGACAATCACATTTATTGTGGCATGAGATTTCAGGGGTTAGTCTTGCTTTCTCAGACTCATAAAGGGGACAATGAAGTCAGTGGTTAATGTATATATAGACAGTTTTACAAAGCAGGGGCCCAAAGGCCAAGAAAACGCAAGAGAAGCATTATGGCAGTTCTGTGAAGAGCAATGAATATAGCTGCCTGTCGTGGTAGAGATGGGCATGAACCGGGAAAAACCCAAATTGTGCGGTTTGTGGTTCGTCACGTTGCATGAACCACAAACCATGAACTTTCACGAACCTTCCCCGGTTTGCGAACCAGTTTATTTGGTTCATGAAAACGTTGTTTCTGGATCAGCAGATCCTCACTTCCGTGTCAGCAGAGGGTCTGCAGAAAGCCCATCCCCTGTTGCCTAGGAAACTGATTGGCACCAGACTGTCTGCAGTGATGAACCAAAAAATAAACCAAATGAACCAGCCTAAAGTTTGTGGCAGTTCGTCAGAAATGGGCTCTGATGAACTGCCAGTTTGCGAACCACAAACCGGCCCAGTCCCTGCTGAATGTTGGTTCGTATTTCGGTTCGTGCCCATCTCTAATCCCATTCATACTGTCAGGGATTCTGTGGTTTGAACGCCAATCCATGAGACCTTGTGTAGTGACTTGCTGTGGACAATGTGTGTTCAGACCTTCTTCAAAAGCAGAAGGGAATAAGGGAGATTTGACTGATTGGCAGTAACAAACCTCTGGATGGACCAGGCATGGAATAAATATTAAGAGCTTTGCTTTCTGTTTTTACCTGGCCGACAAAACTGTACCTTCCCCTTACTGTAATTATTGTACTGTGGTTTCTCTAATTTAAGCTGTTTAAGTCACGGACTTGGTTTGTAGAACACATCCTTCAAGTCCAGATTTGGGTATAGTTGGCCATCAATGGCTCTGGCCTGGTCTAGAGACATCCATGACAAGAGGTACCGAAGCAGCAGCAATTTAGTGATAAATCTTAATGATGGAAGAAATAGCCCAGAACATGACATTCTTTGCAGTGAGAGAGCTGTTCTCAGGGTATTCGAAACTCAAATACAACACTGTCAGATTTACTAAAGAATTCTGCAATTTCCTATGGAGCTTCCAGCATGGTGTAGTGGTTAGAGTCTTAGACTAAGATCTAGGAGCGTTATTATTTTTTTCATTATTGGGGTTGTTGTGGGGATAGCATGGAGAAGAGGAGAAACTATTTCTCACTGAGACTCAAGGTGGATTACACAGTGCAAGTTAATAGGAACAGCCTCTAGGACATTCAGTGAAAAAATACAATATGATCAATTGCTAGAACATTTGGTAAACATTGAATTATGCAATTATTATGTAGCATAATAAGAAGAGCCCCATGGCGCAGAGTGGTAAGCTGCAGTACTGCAGTCCAAGCTCTGCTCATGACCTGAGTTTGATCCTGGCGGAAGCCAGGTTCAACTAGCTGGCTCAAGACTGACTCAGCCTTCCACCCTTCCGAGGTCGTTAAAATGAGTGTCCAGTTTCATGGGGGTAAAGTGTAGATGACTGGGAAAGGCAATGGCAAACCACTCCGTAAAATGTCTGTCAAGAAAATGTCGTGATGCGATATCCCTCCCATGGGTCAGTAATGACTCAGTGCTTGCACAGGGGATGACCTTTACCTACCTTTTACCTAGGTAGAATATGTAGAACCACCTTACATAAGCCACCTTGGGTTCTTATTGGAGAGAAAGGGGGAATATAAATAAAGTAAAATAAAATTAAGATTCTCTTTTTAAGCATAGTGACTTTTGGAATAGCCATAGTATCTTTTGAGAGAGATAGAAATGTTTAACCTATAACTTAGGCAAAATGGAGAGAATAGGTACCTACGTAGATTTTAATTTTGTTAGTTATTAAAAAAATCTCTGGTCAGGACAAGAAATGACTGGAGGCTTTGTTGCCCAACTGTACATTGCACAACCACTATGACCCTTCACTGAACAAACAGTAGCCTAGAGAGATAATCAACATAAACTTCCTGTGCTCTGAAACGACCAGGGACTTGTTTCGAAAGAACATAAGCCATGTGTGTTTTCTCAGAGATGCTTCTGTTTGTGAAAATGTCTCTTTTTCCAAATAAATGCTGCTTGAGCATTGGTTTCTAACATATGGGTCTTAGACCATGACCACTTAGGTCATTTCAGGTCAAACATGCTCAGTAGCACCCTGCTCCTTTGGGTTGTTCTTCAATTGGTTGAAGAAGCATAACAGCATATTGAGGATTTGGAGATCAGGAATTTGATACTTTGAAAGGCTGTTATGGTAGAGAATAAGTGATGAACGGAGAGCCCTTCAGACTGTGATAAAATAATCTTGACAGACATTCAGCTGTAAATGCTGAACTTTGGAAAGATGGATTGGTTCCTGGTTTGGCTGCACAATGCTTTGACTCTAGCCAGCTAAGTTTTCTTTGCCAAGCATCTCATCTGCAAAATTATATCCCTCCGTGTTGTATTTTCCATATTGAATACGTTTTGTGTCCTGCTGTTCTGTAAGGTAGTGTACAATGGGAAGGCCCATTCATCCTGACAAATAACCCTGTGATTAACTTAAATAAAGCTTTTGGCTGGGCTGAGAGAAAGTGCTTGGTCCAAAGCCAACCACTGCACCCTGTGCTATTGTGATTTGAACCCAGTACTTGGTCATGAGGCAAAAATTGGCACAGAAATAGGAAAGGTACAAGAGAATAAGAGACATTGCGCCAGAATAAAAATATCATACGATTTACCAGTTGGGTTCTGTGAGCCCTAAAAATATGGTGCATTAATATAAGATTATACTAATTTCTAAATGTATTAGTTGGTAATTCCTACCGAAGTTTTATTTAAATGAATGCCAGTAAGAAGCATGCTCTTGATCTGTCACTATAACCAGAACTACTCAGTTTGATTCTCACTTAAAACCACGTAGTCTTTTCTCCGGTTACTTGCAGTCATCCCGCACGTGCCCAAAGAGAGCAACTTTGCACGTATAATATTAACTGTTCTGTGTGTGGAGCCTTAGGGTAAAATAAAATTGTTCCTAGCGGTGAACACTGAAGAAAAGAAAAACACCACAAAAACAGAACATTTCCCTCTTTGTTTTTCTTACAGATTCAGTATGTAGGATTTTCTTTATGTCAGCAGCTTTCTGTAGGACCCCCCCCCCCATTACAATTTCCTGGACTCCCCCAAAACATTTTATTACAATTTCCCGAAACCAATCTGTTCTCATTCACAAACAAACTGAGAAAAGACATCTTGAGAATGTTTAGAGCTTGTTTAAGTAACCAGGTTTCGTTTATTCTTTCTCAGAAAGCATAGGAATAGATAGCAGAAACTAACAAATCCAAATATAAAAAAATGGCCTTTTTGTGGCAATTCTTGTATAACAACAACAACAACATTCGATTTATATACTGCCCTTCAGGACAACTTAATGCCCACTCAGAGTGGTGTACAAGGTATGCCATTATTATCCCCACATCAAAACACCCTGTGAGGTGTGTGGGGGTGAGAGAGCTCTAGTGACTAGCCCAAGGTCACCCAGCTGGCTTCAAGTGGAGGAGTGGGGAATCAAACCCAGCTCTCAAGATTAGAGTCCCGTGCTCTTAACCACTACACCAAACCTGATGCTCTTAGATTGCTCTTGAACATTAACCTGTCCGCATTCTTAAGAATAAACCACTTACCTTTATTTTGCAAAGTGATTTCTTTGCTTCTGCCGCCCTTTTGCAGCCCTCACTCCAAAGTATGCATTTTTTTGCATGAAATATCAACCCAAATCCTTCAGGTATGAGATGATACTGTGAACAGGTTTGCCAAATGTACGGCAAATCATAAGGAGAGAAAAAGAGCTCTGCTTGATCAGACCAGCGGTCCGTCTAATCCAGCGTCCTGTCTCACACAGTGGCCAACCAGTGATTATAGAGGACGAACAACGGGACATTGAGGCTGAGGCCTTCAAGTCTGAAGTATGGGCTAATGTCGCTCCTGTATGTTTTCAGCTCTCTTGTGCTTTGGTATGATTTTTGTATCTAGTCTCCTGAGCCAGGGAGCAAGCAGTTGTACTGAAGGGTTGACCCTGTACTAGCCCAGCTGTGGTAGACCCTTATCCTTTTGTCCAGGAGAGGGTCGGTCTGGAGCTGTTGATAGTGCTGATTTCAGCTTCATGTGTGTGAATGAATTCAGTGGTGGTTGTGCCTAAATAACCATTCCTCTATGACCTGTGCGCTTCAGAATTTCCTTCTTGATGGTGGGATAAAAACAGAATAAGAACACTTAAATGTGAAGCAGGGTAAAGCAGGTCTGTGGCTTTTTGTTGCTGTGTGTGCGTGTGTGTGTGTGTGTGTGAGGGTTGCATCATTTGTTTATGCTACATCACCCAAACTCACGTGCGCATCTACTTCAAGAACAAAAAGCCATCTTTTCAACATGTTAAGGCTGCGTTTGGCTACCTGCTTTTCCTTACTGAAGTACATGAGAATAAAATAGTTTAAGCTAGTCTGACAACTTAATTTCTTTGATTGTCCTACAATTGTTTTTAATCACACACACACATATGTGTAACACACACACACAACTTCCCTCCCAGCCCGCCCCCCCCCCCCCGCCCGAGAATTGCAGTGTGTTGCCTGCTCGTGTCTCTCAGTAGCTAGACCAGTATTCTGCCAAATTCAGACTGTCCTTTCTAATGAGGAACATGTGAGGGATATGCCAACCAGAATTCCCACCCACGTTTTCTGAGGAAGGATTATTACATGGGATGTTGGCCACATTTGTGCTGTTCTAGGATTTCATCGTATTCATTCCTTTGAACAAAATAGAAGTGACTGAACACTTGTTGGGTTCTTTTCTCACAACTGTCAGAGCCCTTCAGTTGTTCGTGGATTTTACCCACAATGCATAAAAAGTGACAGCCTCAGGTAGTTCTTCACATGTTATAGATTGCCATTAATTGGTCTGTTCCTCTGTCCTCCTGTCTGGCTGCTTCCTTTTCAGGAGCAATTAGGTTCCTTTTTAAAATGCAGAGTGTTTCCTTTTGTAATACGCGGGTTTTACTGCCCTCATTGAAGTTCTGCTTGGAGCCGTAGCCCCGTCAGGCTCCAGGTGCTTCCTGAGGGACGTGTGCCCCAGTGTGTTCCAGCAAAGAGGCCATGTGTCATTTAACACTTACTCTGTTTTCCTTAGCCAGTCCTATTTCCTGTTTGCTAGGGAGTCCTGGAAGAGCAGCTTGTATTGAATGGTGATAATGCCTACAATGCACACTTTGGGGAAAGTATGGCTTCCCTGGGGGATATCGACGATGATGGATTCCCAGGTCAGTGTGTTTCCTTTTCATACATGCACTCTTTTTGTTGTTGCTTCAACATGATGCAAAGAATGTTGGGGTGGGGTGGGGTGGAGGGATGTTTAACATTAAGGATGTTTAACAGGGATGTTTAACATTAAGGATAAAGGATTCTTAGTTGATTAATTCATTTGCCTTTAGTACGTTAATTTAAATATATTTGCATATTGCTAATCCTCCCTGTCGATACCTTATTGCAATATTAGTGGACGTGTAGGAAATTTTCAGTTGAGGATTCACTCACACCTACACATCTCAAACAGAGGACTTAACTTCAGCCATATAGTATTTCTCTTCTGTATTGTCCTCTCTGCCAGTCAGGGGGCAAGTAGGTTGTTCACTTCTTACTGGTAATTCCGCCCTTACTGAGGTGAAATTCTTTACAGAACTGACTGCTAGAATAAGATGTTGTTGTTTGTGAGGGTACATGCAAGCGTACTTTTAATAAACAAAAGCAAACTTACTGTTTTCTACTCCATACCAAAATTATAATGTATTCCAAAAGTTTATTTTTAAGTCTCAGCTTCACCAATTCAGTTAAAATCTGCCCTTACTTATTAAAGTTGACCCCTGCTCATTAATCAACTGATTGATCTAATTGTAAACAGATTAATGCTCACAACATTAATTTTAAGCCAACTTTATTTTTGGTGTTCTGATTTGCAATCTTGGTAGTCTAGTCAATGTAGATATATAGAGCCATACAATGAATGTGAATCTCAGTGGATTCCTTTCATCATTGACTTGGACCATCTATTTCAACTTGTATCAGATAAAGACTTTGGAAACTTCATATTCCGAACAGATACTTTCAGTGGCTGTGGGATGGAGTAGCATGTGCTCCATGTGCCAGTGCCAATTTTGTGCACACACACTGCCTGATTATATTTCACTTAAGATAATAAAGCATGTGAAGACCTGCAGTCATTCTCCTGCATATTGCTGCTGTTATTGGTAAAAGCTCAAACATGTATTTCTTGAAATAAGCCTGGGAACCCATGAGGATTATGGAGAGGGAAGGTAAATGACTGGGAAGTTTCCCTGCCTGACCCAAATCCCTCTTCCGAGATCCTGTCCATCATTAGGAACTTGAGCAGGCCAATTTGCTTCTTTCCTTCAGTTTTTTCTCTTTACCTTTATTTTGTTTAGTGATTAAAATGTTTATATCATTTAAAATAATTAGTTTTGTTAACTGATTCACAACATTCAGAGGGCACTGAGCATTCTTGATCCGCATCAGCCATGTTCCCCCCTCCGCCAGTTTACCCACTAGTATTTTCTGAATATCCTTCTTCCCCCAAGTATGCAGACACTGCTCTTTGTATAAAGGCAAGCCAGTTTCACTCTCTCCGTGATAGGCTGTTGACCACGATGGATTTAATAATAATAATATAATAATAACATTCGATTTATATATCGCCCTTCAGGATAACTTAATGCCCACTCAGAGCGGTTTACACAGTATGTCATTATTATCCCCATAAAAAAATGGAAGAAATAAATTTATGTAACATTTTCTATTAGGAGGAGTGATATTTACTGCATTATGCAGGGAGTTGGACTAGATGACCCAGGAGGTACCTTCCAGCTCTATGATTCTATACGTTTTAGGATGCTTTCAACATCGGCTGTTTACAAAGTGAGGCACATTTTTCTGTCCGATATCTGCAGATCAGAAGTGTTTGTCTCTATGATGAAGCTGACTAGCTGCAGCTTCCTCTTATTGCAAAGGGCAAAAAGACTTGTAAAGTGTTTTCTCATTTACATTGTCTTGAATGCCTAGATGTTGCTATTGGTGCCCCTAAAGAAGATGATTACGTAGGAGCAGTCTATATCTACCATGGACACACTGGTGGCATTGTACCACAGTATTCTATGGTAAGTTTTGCTTCTGTGACATTGTGGTATTCTTTAGACATGTGCCATAGTGTATATGCAGTTGGTCCATATCTAAGACTTGGATGTTGGCCAGAGATTTGTGTTGAATGAGGCTGACTACTTGCCTTATTTTCAGTTTTAAAAGGTTCCTTTCCCTGCACACTACAAGTGACTTGCTTTTTCAGGGTTACCCAAGACACCTTTGCCTAGGTAGCTGTCTATTGCATTGGTTACCCTGTAGTGCGCCACCACACCTTTGTGGCCAATTTCAACTCAGGCCAATATCCTCTTCATGAGGTTGTTGATGACTGATGATAACAGACACTGATCTATCGGGAGTTGCCACAAAGTGACTGATTCTAGACGCTTCCATGGTAACACTTTGAGAACCAAAATGCATGTTACATGTGACACATGTTGGGTCATGGCGCCCAGCTAGACTCTCAGGAGGGGATTCAGGCTTCTTTCCCACACCATTTTCACCAGCAGAAATGGATGTTGAAGAGCCTATTTGCCCCTTCTTTGGGCTCCACATGTCTATCCGAGGGCTGGTGAAAGGGCCAAACAGACCCTCCATGGCTGTTTTCACTGGTGAAAATGCACAAGAGGGAAGCCTGAAGCTCATAGTGTTTGGAGCAATAAGGAGTGATGGAGAAGTTTCTCAAGTTTAGTCCCCAGATGAACAAGTGACTGAGAGTTGAGTTGGGTACCCTAACTTGACTTGTGTCACATGTAATATGCATTTTGGCCCTAAATGAATGCATGTTGGAAAATGTGAGGGTGGGTTCAGAAAATATAAGCTCCAAATAAGGCTCATCTCTTCATTGTAACCTAATATGAGCTCTCAGCTTTGTATGAAAATCTGGTTTCTGTCTTTGTCAACACATTGGTTACTACAAACAATGGGTTGTTGATTCTGTTCCCATGGAGGAGTTGACCCACACAGCTTTCCTTCATCATACACCTCAGGTGATAAATGACAGAAGGACAGTGGACAGGTGGCCTTGGACACGATGGTTCAGGTCACATGATTCTCTTTCCCTCCGTTTTTGAGAGAGAAGAATCATACAAATGCAGTTTTGTCATGTGCAACCTGCATGAGTGAAGTCCTCATGTCGTACAATGGAGTGGAACAAAAAACCGTGTGTTTAGTATAATAAACATGCCATTTACCTTGTTACTTCCATTAAAGAGTCCTGAACTGTACCTTTGGAAGGAACCTGAGGTTTATCTAGTCCTGCCTCCTTCAGTGAGTTGGAATCCATAGGCATACAAACTAACCAGATTTAAATGATCTGTAGATCACTGCATCAGCTTTTGGACCAGTTTGGGTGGTGGTAATTTTTTTTTTTGGTTTTTGGGACTTCTGTTTTTCCTTTTCCTTCAGCTGTTTAAGATTCTGTTCTAAATATTTTGTTTTGTTGCTGGGTGGGAGCCCATGCAGGATGCTAAGTCAGAATTTTAGTGGTCACATTTGAGATTTTTTGAGCAAGCTGTAGCTGATTAGTTCTGCTGTTTGCTGACTGCTTAGAATACATTAGGTTTTAGAAAAAATTGCCAGTGAAATCCCTTTTTTATGATGCTTTTTATAAGTGATAATTTGCAGCATATGGAGGACTCTCTTTCCTTTGCACAGGGATAAGATGGGACGAAATGAATGAACTGGCGCAAGTACGAGCAGTTCAGATTAGAATAGATGGGTACTTTATTTTTTACATATTTGAAATAATATCAGTGTTTCATAAGGAGACAGTAACTTTAGCAAACAGGAAAGTTGGCTTCTGTCTCTTACTAGATTAGTCCTTAGCTTATATGATCTTCTTCATGATTTGTTCCCGCTAGCTATTTTCCATTACTTTTCATTGGTCTTTCTCTTTCTCTCTCCCCCTCTAATGGCTGTGTTTTAATGCTGCATCTTGTTCACATGGGGTAGGGCTGAAGGTCAGCCAGTCATTTGGCCTCCAAATATATCAAACGGTTTCAGATGTTTGCGGTGTCTGTCTACCTGGCCTCTGTTTGAACCAATAACCTTGAGGTGAAAGGCTTTGTGTCCTGTTACTTTAACACTGAACCATCCAGATGCTGTGACTTAAAAACCAACCTGTGTCTGTGCATATATTGAATAAAGGGCCATTTCTTTACAATAGATTTTTTTTTATTATGAATTGCTGATTTTTTACCTCTGCAGGTACAAAGGAAACAACTCAATGGGCTTGCAGATAAATGTGCATACTAAATAAATACTGTCAAGCTCAGTTTCAGGGCCTTAGGTTTTGTTTGCTGTTCTTAAAGCTGTGTAGCATTATACTTCAACCTTTTATGCCCTAATCGCCTGCAGATGTCTGTGGGATATGTAGAGCCCTGGTTTGCCACCCTAACAGGGACCCCCCACAAAAGCCTAGCCACGTTCTCTTCTGCAAATGTAATTTGAGGAGTTCAGCTGCTTTTCGTTGCGTTAGTGTTATCGGTACAAAAGTGGGAAAAATTTCTTCATTACTTTGTGAGATCAGAGTTTTAAGAGTTCGTTTCTTTCCTTTGGGCTTTGAACTTTGCCTCTTTCATTTCATTTCCCATCTGACTGTTGGCCAATATTTCCACCTTTTTAATGGATTGAAGCAAAAAGTATAAGAGCATATTTACCTGGAGGTTTTTGCGCACTGTAGGCTTGGTACTTTATCTCTAAACCAGAAGTACAAGTACCATCTCCCCTCCGCCTATGGAAGCACTGTAAGTTGCTCTCTCAATTTAATTTTGCCTCAAACTTACTGTGAAACTCGTCGATAAGATGGTGCATCACAATTTTTAGAAGGTGATAGTAAAGGAGGAGTTACTGGTATAGAGTTCATGAGTTGGAAAAATTAGCAAACAATATGATAAATTGTGTATGGGTAAACTCTCTGTTGTACCATACCAAATACCGTAAGAAATAACAACTGTCCTTGTAAACCGCTCTTCTAGACAGATTGGTTCCTCACCCAGAGCGATGAACAAGTTAGTGTTGTTATTATCCCCACAATACAACTGGGGAGCTGAGAGGAGTGGCTTACCTAAGGCCACATACTGAGCTCATGGTCATAATGGGATTTGAAACAAGAGATTTAATATTAGTCAGCTAAATATAGTAAGTGGGTATTGAGATGGCAGTAAGCTAGAAAACCATGCTGTTGTTATCTTTTTTGCTTGTTGTAATCAGTAGTTTGACCAAGATGAACATGTGGTTTTTCTAGGGCACAGTTCCTTCCAAACTAGTGAGAGATTTGTCTTTTGAGTGCAAGGACAAGTTCATCAGTAACTTAAAACTTTTCCACATTTGCTTGGTTCTGTTGACTCCAGTTCTATGTTGTCTGTTACAGAGGATATCGGGAAAACGGGTCAGCCCAAGGTTGCAGATGTTTGGCCAGTCTATTTCTGGAGGAGTTGATATGGATGGAAATGGTTATCCAGGTAGGCTTGCAATACTGGTTAGAAGAATAAAGCAAAACAACAGATACGGTTAATGAAAAAATGTACAAATTGTGAATTGAAAGTTCGTGGGTTGAATGTTTACATTTTCTTTGTTCTTTCAAAAATATACTGTCATGACAAGCCTGTTTCAGAATGTGTTTATCTGCTGGTAGTTTGGTTTTGTGTTTAGGGCAGTTTTGAGTCCCCCTCCCCCATACTTAATTAAGAAACCCTCTAGGAAGAGCAGAAAAGAGAAATATAGTTAATGTGAACTTATACTACTAACAATTGTATCTCTGAAAGAAAACTTGTAACTAACCTGATGACTTCATAGATTATTTCTTTTGTTAGTATGGGCCAAGTTAAGGCTCGTATTGTAATATTTAGTAATATCCCACATGGATATTAATGGAGTAATTTTCAGCGGGTGGAAGAAAAGAGAAGGGCTCTTTTTGAACTCTGAAGAAAGTAGGCCAAGTGTTGTGGGACCCACATAGCTGAAAGCCATTATCAGTGCTGTGGTGAGGTGGGGAACTGGACAAGATTGCACCAGTAGAAAAGCTACCCAATCCATTAACTGGAACCATTACATTGCAAGAGAACAGGTCTTCCTTTTTTAAAGGCAGATATTTAATAATTTTCATGCTATGATGTATTATGCAGGGATGTTACTGTGTATTTCACTCTTCTTTATAATTCTCTAAATGTTACAAAACCTTGCTTTCAGATGTGACAATTGGAGCCTTTATGTCAAACAATGTGATCCTTCTAAGGTGAGACCAAGTTTATTGTTTCCTCTTTAATATGGTATCTCTTGCCTGGCCCTTGGAACTTCTTTTCAGTTCTCCTGCAGATATTTTTTTGGGGGAAACCAAGAGTGCTACTAGGCCTTTTCCACTGCATAGTAAATTTCTGTTGTCAGTGATTGCACAGTAGCCAAGAAATAATAGCAGTGAGACCATGTTAAAGTTTCTGTGATCTCCCAACCTTGGCGACAGTGGGAATTGTATCCTGGAGACAGGCAATAAACACTGATGGTGTACTGCTACTGGTATTGGGTTAAATCTAGTGATCTGTGGGCACAAGGATCCCAGATCTTTCCTATGTTTCTCTCATCCCAACGACTCTTTTCCTTTGGGGAAAGCTGGTTCCCAGGGTTGTAGGGCCCACAACCCTGTAGGCTAACAGTTACGTGAGTTAGGGAGCGAGAAGGGGTGAAACCTTCCTCTCCTCACTTTTCTATCATTACAGCTGTGCCAACAGAAGAGGCAGGAAGGGCATTTTGGCTCCTTCCTTCTTTCATGCTGCAGCCCCAGGAGACTATTTTCCTGGGGTTAAGAGAGGAATGCAGGAAAGATCTATGACTGTCACTTTCTTCTGCTATCGGACTGCTGAATTCAACTCATTGGCCTGTGTGAGAGAGTGTTTCTATGAACAGTGCTGTTTAACTGTTATCCAGTGCCATACTTTTTGTTTACTGATGCTATGTGTTATGTATGAGGTAGAATAACAACTTCCTGTATGGATGCCAGTGGAGAAACAGTTCTATCAGGACTATTTTCCTGGTTGGTTGCCTGAGCTCTTAAAAATCATCTTCATGCTGAGTGCTCCAAGAGTCTAGGAGTTTTTAATTTAGACAGAGCAGAGTTGGCAGTAGTTAGGGAATGGTGGCAGAGCCAAAAAGGTTATCAGAGCAACGTGTATACCAGGCCTTTCTCGTTTCATGATGTTTCATTTGCAACTGGGGATCCTATGATTTCATTTGTTTAAACTGATAGTTTGTGACGGCAAAATCAGGAAAGGCAGCAATGGATTTTTTTTTTACTGTGGTTTACAAAGAAGGCTTGCGAGAGGCGGTGTGTAGATGATCTAATTAGAGGAAACAGCTTGAGAAACATGCTCATAAAATGAATGAAGCAAGTGTGGTGGCTGTGATGGTGAAAGAATGTGAAACTGTTTTTCCTCTGGCGTCTTTATGGGGCCACTCATTACTGTATCAGCTGACGCCTCACAAAAACCGCTGGGAGGGCATCCTTAATCTGATTAGATCCCACTTTCTGCTTCTTGCTGGATCTCTCCCTCTACAAATGGACTTTTAAGATGGGGGGCTCTTTATATCAGCAGCACAGACAATAACTCAACCCACCTTTCTCTTTTCACGATGTAAAGGGGACACATTTGCAACTGGGGATCCTATGGTTTCATTTGGTTAAACTGATAGTTTGTGGTGGCAAAATCAGCAATAGATTTTTTTTTTAACACTGTGGTTTAACAAGAAGGCTTGCGAGAGGCGGTGGGTAGATGATCTAATTAGAGGAAACAGCTCAGTCCCTTTCTTCATAGCCTAGGCATAAAAGCTAAAAATGGAGGCTCAGTGTTTGGAAGAAAGCTACCTATGGCTACTAGGTATCAAAACAAAGGTTGGCTATCAGAATAAAAGTTGGCCCGGCTCGTCAGCCTTCCTGGGGAACCTGGCTGGCCAGTCTCTGCAACAGAATGCTGAGAAACACTATTGATCTGCTGTCAGTCTAATCTAATCTATCACATTTTTATTCTGCCCTTTCTCCAAGGAACTCGAGGAGATATACACAGTTCCCCCTTTATCATTTTATCTTCACAACAGCACTGTGAGGGGATAGGTTAGGCCAAGAGGGGGAATGCCCGTAGGTCACTTGGTAAGCTTCAAAGCAAAAAGGGGATCCTGAACCTTTATCTCCCTGTTCCTAGTTTAACCAGTGCAACACATTGTCTGCTACCACTGCACTTCATTGCTTTTCCAGCTGCACCCTTTCTTTCAGCCTTCATGGTAAATGGTGAGAGTGTTGCCCACTAGTCGATTGAGATGGCAGTCCTTGCAACAATTGCTATTCCTTACAGTCCCACAAGGCATGGAGAAAATCAGGTCAGCTTGCTAAATCTGTTGTACTGTGTGTTCACAAGAGAGAAATTGGGCAGCTGTGCCTCATCCCTTCAGGCCTTCTGTGCAAAATGCCTGAAATAACTTTAAGAGCTTCCACCTCGACACTTTGCTTCTAGTGTCCCCTTTGGATTATAATCTCAGGTTCTGGGGGGCGGGGGGGGGGAGATCCCTCATTAACATCCCTCAAATTCCATAAATTGAAAGTATCTGTAGCGGGGTGGAAAAATCATCAACTGGAGTATTCCAGTTGTCACTGCTAGGTTTCTGCTTTAATTTCTCCAAGTTTACCTGCAGATAGTAGAACATTTTGATCATTTTATCATGCTCAGAAGGAGTGATGGAGCTAAAGGAGGAGAAGAGATTATCTTATATTGCATCTAGTGCCACTTCACCTGGGCTCTCAGTGATGTCCATCTTGGGATTAGGGGCACCAGGTGTGGTTGGGTGCACTCTATCTGGAGACCCTACAATATGTTCTTGAAATCTGATCATTTGTGCCTTCCCCAGTCAGGGTTAAATGATTATCTGATTTTCTCCTTAGCCTTCAGACCCAGAATTTATTGCTTAAAGTTGGTAACTTTGAAATGTTCTCATACTGAATCAGATACTGGATCAGAGAAAAAACCTCGCTACCACTATACCGAAAGTCCTAAGTAGACACGGGCATGAACCGCATTACGAACCAAAAACCCCCACGAACCGCCTGATTGTCTGTTTGCGAACCAGCAGTTCTTGAGGGTCCATGGCCAACGAACCAGCGTTCATTGGAAGCCCGGTTCGTTGCGTTCGCCCGCAGTTTGGGAAGCCAGACAGTCAGGCACCATCAATCAATTCCCTTGGAAACGGAGCTGGGGGAATGCCTGAACTATGTCTGCACTCCTTCTGTTTCCCTGGAAACCCGAATCAAAGCCCAGTTTACCTTGATCGGCAGGTCTTCCTTCCAACCATGGAGCTGCAATTTGGTTACAATTGGTTACATGGGAGAAGACACCCGGGGGAGGGAGGGGGGAGGGGGTGTTCTGTAGCCATGGCCACTCCAGTCTCATCCCTGCAAACCCTGATAGGCAGTTCTGATGGCCAACCACTTGTACACTGGGCCAACGTCAACTGGTGGCTCTAATTGTATCGAATGGGAGTTTCCTGGGGGCCTCAGATTGGAGAGGGTATAACTCCAAGATCCCTATTGCATTCTTGACCAAATTTGGGTGCTGGCTGGAGGAGAGCCTGCTAAACACTCCCTGGGAATATGGGCTCTCTAAGCCCAACGGGGCCATTCTGAGGCCCACGAACCACAAACCTCGAACCGGTTCATCAGCGGGAAATGTTCATTGCAGTGTGCTGGTTCAGGTTTGTCGTCAGCACCGAACCACGAACCGCTGGTTCATTAAATGTTTTTGGTTCGTGCCCATGTCTAGTCCTAAGCCTTTCCTCTTCTGCCTGAAGCAATGATGGTTTTCTGGGTGAGTGAAAAGAGAGTAAAATCCTGTCAGAACGGACAACACCAGGCACTAGCTCTACCCACTTTAGGTCAACATAAGTTCAGAAGGAATTGAAGGTGTTGCCTAGCTCTCCGTTTAGGAGTCCAATTTATAATTTTACCCTCATAGGGATAAACATTCAAAATAACAGAATGTCTAACATCATTTTTGGGCTTAACAAGTTCTTCCATGACCATTGTGGGAGTCTGACTGGTTTCTGGGTATGAAAGAGGGTCATCATCTCCAAGGTATGCATATTGGCTACAGCGAGTGATCGTAGAAAGAGAACCTCCTAGGAAGTTATCAATCTTGCTTTGTTTTGTAGATGGAGCTAAGGTATCCTTAAATGACCTTCTTTTAATCCCCATACTGAATACTGAAATGACAGCCCACGAAGAATTCTATAGATCCTGGTAACTGTTCCAGAGCTATTCCATAACCCAGAACACCGATTAAAATAATTAAATAATTAAATATAGAAATGTTAAATATAAAATAAAAAATAAAGGTATCAAATATAAGATCCTTAATCAGTACAATATAAATAGGATATATACAGTATGTAAAATTTAAACCATGTAGTTAAGTGCTTCCCTTCTCAAATACATCAACATTGAATACTTTAAAACTCGCTAGCCCTTCCCCACATTCATGAGAAGGAATATACATATAATAAGAGTAAGACAAAGTGGAAAAAAGTCATTAACAGTATTCTCTGTCAAACTTCTCTGGTTATCAGATCTCCCTCTCCCTTTATACTTAGTTAAACAAGGAGGGAAGGGCAGAGCAGAAGGGACCCACTGCCACTACGACCACTTCCTACAGATTGCAGATGCTGAGCACAACCCGAGAGAACAGAAAACATAAATCAACAGAGGCAGTGGCAAAGTAGGAGAAAGAAAGAAAATTAACAGTACTTGATAGAGAATAAAAATAAATGAAGTTAAACCCCTAAAAAAAAATACAAGATAAACAATGAAATCAGCTCTTCTCCGCCTCCCTGCTACTAAAGCTGAGAAGAGAAAGGATAAAAGACACAAGCAAGTATAGAACTAAAGCTAAAATAAAACAGACTGAAATTAAGGGAAGCAGCTAAAACAGAGCGAGGTAGATGAAACAGGAGTGCTGCCCAGAGACCAACCCCTGCTCTGCCTACTCTGTAATTCCCATAACAAAACAAGAGAAAAGAGCAACAGGATAAAAGAGAAAGAAAGCGACCAGAGCAAAGCAGATAATAAAGCTTAATTAAACAAACAACAAAAGATAAATAATACCATCAAAATCCACCAAGATGGAATAAAGAAATTTAAGTTAGAGTGCTCCCAAGCACAGCCTCATACTGCCCGCTTGCTCAAGCCAGAACCCACTTCTCGTGTCCATGTTCTCTCCTCGGAGTCCCTGCTGTTTCCCTGCCAGGGCATACGGCTGACAGAGGAGACTGTGCATCAAGGGTAGGCAGCTAATCTCCATGATTGACTTCCAAGTTTGAGAGTGGCAGGGCACTTTGAGGGCATCTAGAGGAGAAAACATAACCCCTCCCCCAAATCCCATTGTAAACATCTATACTGTATCTATTTCTGTATATGTAATACTCCATTTCTATGAAGAACAGGTTTGTGGTGCTTCCCAGGTTCCTGCACCAACTGGAAGTCACCCACTGAATACCATTGTACCAAGGTATTAGTGAAAAAACTGACATGCATTTCTGAAAATCCTATAGAGATCATTTGCTAAAAATCATTAATGATTTACCATGCTTTTCACTGTCTGCTAAATGTAAACAACCTTTGCCTCAATTTGCAGTTGATGCTACCTTGATACGTGCAGGTTGCATTGACCTCCCAACAGGGGCTTGGCAAACAATCCCATTTTGCAAACAGAGACAAATACATATCCAAAAGTTAATAACTGCCTCGACTATTTGTTTGTTCTTTAGACCCAAGGCCCTCTTCTCTGATAGCTGTCATCTTTAGACAATATGCTAGTCTACCTTTGGTGGCTGCATTGATTGCTCAGCGAACACTGAGTCTGACGTATATATACTATGTGTCATTAGCTGACAACCCTGAAGACTGCCCATTGCACCGATTGGCTCCAGTCCTCTGTCCTCCTGCATACACCCCTCTCCTATATAAACCATGGATCCCTAAGATCCATTAAGATCACACCCCTCTCCAGAGGACATCGTATGCTTGCTGTTGCTTTGCTGTGCAGATCCTTAGCTGGTAAGACCATTGTATGTGATTGTTCGCCTTGATTGTACCCATGTTTAGATCCAGGGTTGATTTAGGAATGAGAACAATAAAGACCATTCCATTGGATTTCTTTCCATCGCCTTTAGAACAACTACAGTTATCATGGGATGCCTTACATGATAAATTGAAGCAGGCTGATGAGGGTGAGGTTTTCCAATTTCATCTCACCCCTGCTGCTAAAGCCTACCGGGCTGTGTGGATCTTGGGGCCCATTCTTGCAGTTTTGAAAGTACAGATTGAACATGAATCAAATCTAGCTTTTGCAGAGAATAAACCCCCAACTCCCTTGCCTAGACCCCCAGGCATTTTAGGGTCCACCCCACTTCCCCAATTGAGAGCAGCTCAGGCTCCTGTCTTGAAGGATTGGCCTGATCTATTTGACAATGTTCAGTGCAATCCTTTGGATGTTTTTAAGAAAAGACCAGAGCTTGATGGGGCAGGGACTGCATTAGCTTCAGTTCAAGCCAACCTTGTCTCATTGGGTTTGGGCACGGAAGCACAGCGTCAGGGCTTAGTCAGACCTGAAGCTTTCATTCCAACATTGTACACAGTTGTTGCTTATAAGACCTTGATGGAGAAATTTGAAGAACACCGTAGATTGCTCTGGTTTCATACCATGGTGCTCCTGTGGGGGACCAATCCGGTGCTAGAATATGTTGCCAAATTACACAGCTGGTTCAGAACCCCCCAGCAATATAGAGCAGCAAACGCTCCCACGATTGAGACAATGTTTCAGTCCACACAAGTCACCTCATCAGCTGCCTATGTTGTTGGGGGAAATGGAGGATATACTAGACAGAAATCTAGAAGATAAGAAAAAGATTTACGTTTCCAAGTTGCAGAGATCCCCTTCTCCGCAACAGAGAGGAAGGTCCAAATCAAAGGCTCCCACTTGCTCAACCTAGAACCATGCAAGGTTGTGAGACCTGCCAGGGTTATATGAGAACTTCTCAGACAATTATAACTCAGATTGGCAGATACCCAACATAAAACCTTCCCACTTGGATTTAGCTATAACTTCAGAAATTCCCTCTGATAGGTGGAAGCTGATATTACCGGTTCTGGCCTCATAGGGTTACAATAAATATCCTGATCATGAAGGCTCCCATAAGAACTTAGTCAACCCTATTTAGACAAGCTGTTTAGTGCTTGGGTACTTTACAGGCATATCAATGCACGTACTTTGGCTTATCATGGGATCCCATATCTTAGGGACCTACAGCCCTCTGAACACACTGGTGATGGCCAGCACTCAATGCAAACAAACTACCTATGAGTAAATTGCCAACAAGGACACTATTCTTCTGATAAACGAGCTATACCAAAAGCTTTGATTACCATGGCAGTCAAGACAACCCAAATCTCTGCTTCTGAAACAACAAGCGGCAAAGGTGAAAAACATATTTCCTCCAGAGCACCAGTTCCTAGCAGAGGCTTTCATCCAGCATGGATGGCAACTCGAAAACCCAGAGTTTGCCAAGTCTTGCCTCCGTTCTGATCCTGCAGGGGGTCACTGTGACAATGGATGGTTCTGGGGAGCCCTGGGATACTGTGAGCCAGAAAGCAAAGCCGCTGAATGGGACAAATATGAACTGGCATATCACCTGGCCATGACCACTAAGGAATACTTAAGATGGTCTGTGTGCATCGGACAGAATGCCAGGGACAGAGTGCATGAATTAATTCTTCAGGGGGTGAATCCAAGTCTGATCACTCCGAAATCTATCACCGTGTGCACCCTGACAAAGCACAGGTTAACAAACATCACCATTTACTCGTCTGTGATGCCAGTTGTTGATGCCATAAACCACACTTAGAACATGAATTCCTCCAACAAAATGGAATATGTGTGGGAAGTGGTTGGTTCATACAAGACATACTTCATCAGCAAGACCAACGAGTCCGTGATTCCTCAAGTCTTCCCAGTAGCAATGCTGGCTTCAGCCCTGACGTATCCACCAGTGACATCTCCCCAAACCACTATTCCTTCCAACAAGAAAAAGATCCAGACCCAGGTAAAATGGCGGACACCCAAAGCTACGTGTCTGCAGATCTTGGATACCTCATTGTTTTACTGGGTGGGTCTTTCTTCTTAACAAATATAATAGGGGTGCAATGAAGTCTAGACTGGTGGATTTCTCTCACTTTTCATGAGGAGCTGGCAAATTGTGATTTCCCAAGGACTGGTGCCCAATCCACTGAATGCGGCATAAGATCATGCCCCGGGATCTGTTTCTGATGGCGAATCTACCTACTGTTTCAGGAAGTGTCCTATGGGGGTAGATCTTAGCCCCTTCAATTTTACTCTCTTCACTGTCATTTTCGCAGAAGATATTTGTCGGCACTTTAACATATTTTACTTTTCTTACATGGATAACTTCATCCTCTGTCATCCCAGCCCTAAACACCTGGCTGCTGTTGCTCATGCTGTCTGCAATTATCTACAGAGTTTTGGAATCAGAATAAACTTTGACAATCTGCTCCACAGCCTGTCTCTAACACCTGATATTTGGGCTTATGCTTCACTAATGTCTCCGTTCCTGCCTACTGCTGTAAGAAATTAAAGACAATGATTAAGGACATCGATTTAAATGCTTGGTATGACTTTAAAGCCAAACAATGGATTGTGGGAAAACTCTCCTACTGTGCAGGCTTCACTGGCTTTGGGTGGGTTTTTCTATACCCATTGTCTCATCTGCTTATTTCTCTAGAAATCAGGGCATTATCAATTAACCATGTGGTGAGGCTGATTAGTTGCAGCAGCTGCCAGCCAGGGAGTGTGCCGCATTTGTTATTTGGATTAAGATTAGGGTGAAGTAGCAGGACCTTCCCTTACCTAAAATTTCTGTAAAGTTCTGTAAAGTTTCTATGCCAAAAACAATATGTCCTGCCAAGTGATATTAAAAGCTTTTGGGGAAGCCACTTTGATTTGGATGTTGTAGGCAGGGCTTTTTTTCTGGGAAAAGAAGTGGTGGAACTCAGTGGGTTGCCCTTGGAGAAAATGGTCATGTAGCTGGTGGCCCCGCCCCCTGATCTCCAGACAGAGGGGAGTTTAGATTGCCCTCCGCGCCATGCCCTCCCCTCTGTCTGGAGATCGGGGGCGGGGCCACCAGCCATGTGACCATTTTCAAGAGGTTCCGGAACTCCGTTCCACCACATTCCAGCTGAAAAAAAACCCTGGTTGTAGGAATGCCAGCTGTTGCCCCAGGGGGTATACTTTGCTGCATGGCACCTGCTGCTGTGGTGCTCCAGCATTATATGGTATCCAATGAACAGTGGAGAGGGTTGGATAGAGGAACGTTTTTATCCTTTATTTGCAATACCTGGTCTTACCCAATGAGACTGATTGGGACAAGGTTCAAGTCAGACAAAAAGAAGTACAATGCATCATTTTGAGAGTCAGTGCGGTGTAGAAGAGTGCAGGACTAGGATCTGGAAGGCAGGGTATAAATGAAGCAAATAAATAAATCCCATTGAATAACTTGAGACTTCTGGCTAGAATAGGCCTCTCACTTTAGATACAGATACAGTGGTAGCAGTGCTGCACCAGATGGAACTTGGCCTGGTGGAGTAAAGCATTTCTTCCCCTTTCTAGGCCTCGTTTCTTACAAGCATAGTGAGAACAAAGAGAGGGGGGAGAATTATTATTGCAGGTTTGAGATGCCATGCTTTTCTTTGAAGGGAAACAGCAACAGTAACAAACAACACTTATGAAAATGTAGGCTTGATTATCTCATTTTAGAGCAGATCAACAGGAGTAGGAGGTTGTTGGTTTGATGTGTAGTCCAAAGAGGGCACAAGATTCCTGAGGATCCTTGTACACATGCCTGCATAAACTTGGTGTTGACTTGCCGTGACCTCTCAGTATCTCTGCTGCATTTCCAAGCAGGTTCCTTGTATATTTGCATCTTTTGTTTATAGAGGGAGTGAGGTTCCACCTTCAGAGGAGAAATTCCAGCACCTTCTGAATTTTTAACAGTAGTTCCGGTTACTCTAAAAGTAATGTTTCTGAATGTAAATCTATCCCAAAACCAAGACGATGCATGAATTTTCAGAAGTTGCTGATTCCGAATCCAATGTGATTATTTCAATAAAAGATGCTAAAAACATTGTGTCCTGTTACTGTTGCATCATCAACGCCTCTTTACTTTTGCCATAACAGAATGTATTCTATATGAATAATTTGTAGAGGATCCTGTAGGGACAGAGTTGGGGAGAGGCTGGTTAGCATTTGGGGGAGGGGCTAAAATTGTTGGTATCTTGTAGATTTCATTGTCCATTACATTTTAATCCTACCCTTCCTTCAAGGAGCTCAGAGCAACACAACATTCTTCCCTCCATTTTATCCTCTTAACATCTCTGCAATGTAGGTTAGATTGAGAGTGAATAACTAACCCAAAATAACCCTCAGTGCTATCCTAAGCAGAGTTGCACCCTTCTAAGCCCATTCACTTCAGTGGACTTAAGGGAGTGTAACTCTGCTTAGAATGGCACTGCCAGTGAGTGGTTAGGGCTGTGTGGAAATTGATTCCAAGACTTGCCAGTTCAAGTCCCTCACTTTACCAGCTACACCATACTGGCATCAATAACAGAATCTGGAGCTGAGCTAAGCTAAGCTGTTTGTAGAGGGCAAATTTATTTTCTAGGAACTATGTTCTTTCCATACATAAATAGACTTCATAACATGAATGTATCAGTTAGTGTGATAAGTAGAACTTAAAATATTTTCAAAAGAATTTGAAGTAGAAATGAATGCTTATTTTTGTCATTCATCCCTGATTTTATGGCCAGTAAAGAATCTTTTGTAGCACATGTTGTGCACTGTGAGATGTTTGTGATCATGAATGGGCTCTTAATTTCATAAATAATCCCCAAGTGTTCTCTAATTACTCAGTCATGTGGTAGAGAAAAGCCTTGCCATAAAGGTTATATGACTTTGACATGACTGAACTCTTCTTCAACTTGAAAAAACCCATAGCAAGAAGCCAGGGCATAAAGTGGCAGAAATGTAAATACTTCCATTCATGATACACAAGATGGGAGGAAGCAGGCCAATCTTGATTAAATTCTACTGCCTCGGAGGAATACTATCAGCCAGAGTTCATGGCACTAGGAAGTATTCAACCATGGCCTTGTTGACAACAGTTGCTGCGTTAATGTACTTATTCCATCTTGCAACTCGATGGAAAATTAATTGAGGGGTTCTTTTTTCTATAGGCTGCCCTCTCCTTGGGCTTCAGGGAATTCTGTAAAAGGAAGCGTCCTGGCTCTGGGACTAGGAAGACAGAGCTACAGCCATTTCCTGGAGAGGCAGAGTCTTTCTGCAAATGCCTAATTCCCTTCTCCACTACAGCAGGAAATCAGGGTGTCCTTGGAGCTCCCTGAAAGAGATGTCTGTGGATCCTAGGGGAAGTTAGAGGGGATGAAAAGAAAGGGACCATGAAATAGCATGAGACAGCCAAGAAGTTGGCTGCTCTTTTTTCCTTCCTGAGCCTCATTCCTGCAGAGTCCTTCCATCTTCTTACTTTGTTTTTTTTTAGCCTCCTCAGTGCCATAAATTATAATGGCTGACTGAGTCTGATGGGTGATTATCTCTGTGACCTTTAGGGCAAGGGTGGTCCAGGATAAAATGAACCAGGAAGCCCCCTAGACCTTTATGCCCTCTTCCCGCTCCCCACTGTACCTCACAAGGTAGACATTCTTTTTTTCAGTTGACGCTACCTGGGCTGAAGGATTCTGCACAATTCCTTATATAAATAGTATCCGGTGTGAATGAAAAAGATGGAGCTTTAGTATCACCTTGGGTTGCTTCAAGCAGAATGGTTTTCAGTGGAGACTGTTCACATATCTTGTCCGTAAGTCATCAAGTAAAAGGACTACAGCAGCAAGAGTGTCTTTGATCTTTGCTATTTTTCACACTGGCTGTTCTACAACAATTATATTTTACAGTTTTGTTCAGTGCCTGGCCTGGCCAAAAAAACTGGGCATGGTAGGTGCAGGGTGGATTTTTCTAAGTTAATGCCATGGGGAAGACAAGCAGGAGGCAGCAGGTGGTGGTCACCACTAACTGGATACAGCAGTAGGAGCATGTGGTAGTTTGACTCCCATGACTGCCATGAGCTCAGCAGGTGACCTCAGGTAAGCCACTCCTCTCAGCCCAGCTCCCCAGCTGTATTGTTCACTGCTCTGATTTGATCACTAACCTGTCTAGAAAAGCGGTATATAAGCACACTGTTACTAATGTTATTATGCAATGAGGGATGCTACAAGGAGGGAAGAAAAGCAAAGTTTGGGTCAGAGGTAAGATCTGACAGACCATGGACAGCTCCAAGTCAGCAGACAAGTTGTTCTCATGAGTTTAATTGAAGCCATTATATCTTAAGGCAACCTGACTGTTCCAAGTTCTGTCTTTCATTGGAGAATGTACAGAGCTTTAAAGGGCATGTTCTGGCTTGGAGCCATGCCCACTTGATATGCTCAGTAGCATTCCCGTACTTTCCTGATTTACCAGATGAGTCTGTGGTCTTGGGCAGCTGGAAAAGCGTTTCTTCAGAGGAAACTTTTGGTAGATGTGCTTAGCTCTTCTGGCTTAGAGGATCCAGGTCCTACAGCTGGTCTTCTGTACAAGGGTCCTGTGTCTGCTTCTTCCAAGAGCGAGCTCCTGCTGCCCTTGGGATGACACAGTGTCTAATACATCAAAGATAGCTACATTCATATACTCCAAAAGTGTATCTCTATGTTACATTTTTATCCGACTTTTCCACCGTCAGGGAACTCAAGGTGGTTTACATAAGGCTCCCAGGAGGCCTTGTATCAAAGCACTGATGAACCCCCCCCCCGCCCACATTTCTTAGCTGTATTTGGTGCCTCTAGCCATACCTGGATGCTGGTACATATGTCTTGACTAGTTTGATACCCGTGCTTCGCTACGGTATTTAACTACTTGGCAACCCTAGTGAACTTGTAGGGGAAGACTGGAAGATGCATTTTATCTCAGGACACATTGAACAACTTCCAACAGCAACTGCATACTGTTTAGAATGTGGTGAGTGAGGTCCAATCAGGCTGCATATGCAAATGACCTCTTTGTTCCAACTGTCTTGGGTGTGTGTGTGTGGATGAGATGTGGAATGTTGTAAGTCCCAATAAGCCCACATATGCAAATGACCTTGAAAGCTGGCCCAATCAGGGAAGAGTGGCGAGCTGACAGTGAGCAGGGGTGCAAGCCTGTCAGCCACACAGGGAAGGTGTATCCCTTTAGGAAAATGCATTTTCACCCCTTAGGGGGTGAATTTCTTAAAATCCCTTCATAGTGAGCCTCTACATCACAAAAGGAACGTCCTGCCCAAATTTCACGTTTCTAGGTCCAGGGGTTTGGGCTGGGCGTTGATGAGTCAGTCAGGACACTTGTCTTTATATATATAGGTAGATTTGTTGCCTCTTGAATCTCTTCTAGATTTTTTTCTCTCTTTGGGTAAGGAAGAACATAAAAAAAACATTTGTTAGACAGTATGAAGAATCCCCCAGTTGGCTTTAGTTTGTTTTTTTTAAAATCATGCCAGCACAGTTCGTCTTTCTGCAATATCTTGGGGAGCCACTTACACAAACGGCATTCTGTATAACATAGCATCAATATTAGTTTGGTTGGGGGACAACTTCCATACTGCTGATGTGATGTATGATATCTGTTACATGCATCTGATGAGATGTATGATATCAGTTTCAAGGAATGCATAGGACACAGGCGAAATAAGAGACATAGTGAAAATCATCAAACTTGCAGAAGCAATGGCATACTATTTTATTTAACATTTATATTTTCCCTCTCATCTTTAAAGAAATTTCCATGAAAGCAGATGGCAGTGAGAAAGATTTCACCCCCTTTGCTTTGCTACACTGGATTTCTGTTTGCAAGGAGGTTTTAACTTAGAGAATCCATCTGCAAAACAGAATCCTCTACATGCAGTCTGACATGGCGTAAACCGTTGTACCACCTCATTTTCCTGCATGTGTAAATGCGGCCTTAGCCACTGTGCTGCACTAGCTATTATGAGAATTAACATTCCCCTTCCCTTTTTTTGTTTAAGATCGAGGCCTGTCATCACACTGGACATCTCTATTTTCCTTCCGGCATCCATTGACATCACAGCCCCTCAATGCCACGATGGTTTGCAAGAGGTGAACTGCCTAAATGTCACAGCTTGCTTTCGTTTCAATGGCAAGCATGTTCCAGGAAAGATAGGTAAGTTACAATCCTGGCGTCCTTCACTATTTTGCAGTTCCAGACTTTATATATTTATTTATTTCATTTATACCCCACCTTTCTCTCCAGTGGGAGCTTACAGGGTTTCCCCTGTTTCCCCTCACAATTACCCTGTGAGGTAGGTTAGGAGTGTAACCATCCCAAAGGCACTCAGCAAACCTCTGTAGCATCTGGACCTCCCAGGTCCTATTCTGACATGTTAACAGCTACACCACACAGAAAGTGTGTTTTGTAAAATGCTTTATACTGCTTTTAGTTCCTGCAATGTTTCTACTCCGTGTCACAGAGTAAAGCTGAAATTTATAGATATGGTAGAGGCCACTGGTTGTTTAATAAATGCAGCAGAATCTGAATCCAGACATCCTTTGTTGTAGCTTTATATTTGAGCACAGGGACACACAAGACTAGTAATGCCTTTTCAAACTGCATGAGTGTTTTGCTCAGTAGCGAGGTGTATTTTATTGATTGACTGTGAAGTTTGAAAGATACCAGGAGGTTGACCTCCTCCTGTGTTTTATTGCACAAGCATGACAAGCTGCTTAGGATCTCTCCTCCTGCCCCAACAGTGAGGTGGTTATAACCCAGCCAAGTAAGAATTATGTTGCTGAATAAAGCCTCTGATAAATTTTACCAATATGTCTGGAAAGCTCAGCTTGAATATTATTTATTTATATATTTAGTGAGTGGCCTGAGGTCACCTGCTCAGTGAGCTTCATGGCTGAGGGCCAAGCTACAAGTGATGAATGACACTTGTACGGCAAGTGAACAGACTCACGTGTATTCCTCCCTGTTCACTTGTGCTCCACTTGATCACGTGAGTCTGTTCACTTGCCATTCAAGTGTCATTCGTCACTTGTAGCTTGGCCCTGAGCAGGATGTCGAACATGAGTCTCCCAGGCTCATGTCGGATGCTCAAACTGCTATTGTGCCCTGGCTCTTAGGCTGCATATTGGCCCAGAACACTGACTCCAGCACTGGCTTGCCATATTCCTCCTGGCAAGCACTTCAGGTTGCAAGGAGTGTGAGCTGGAAAGAGCTTTCCTTTGTTCCCAGTGCCCAGAACCTGGTGATCAGATTTATAATACCTTTGTATGTAATGATCCCAGTCTTCGCTATCAAGCCTAATAGTTAGTGATAGGCCACCATGTAACTTTGTTATTCAGCCAGTGCTGCTCTTGAAGTATTTTTCTTGGGAACGAGCCTTTCAGACTTCCTTCTTTTAGAGTACCTTAAAGGTTTTGGCTTGGTTTCTGAGCAAAGGAAATGATATTTTATATAATGGGATTGTTGAATATATATTGGCTTTGCCTGGCACGGGCAATGAATTTCTACATTTTTTTACCCACAATTGGTGCCCTTCAATTTCAGTTCCTGTAATGCGCTAGGTGGCTGGCTTGTGTAGATAATTGTTTTATGTGTGTGGCCCATGTTTTTCGAGCAGTGCAGCATCCGATCAGTGAGTCTTCTGTGAATGGGTGTGTCTTCATTATACTGGCTGTGTGAGTAGACTGCTTGTGTCCTTTTACCTGTGCAAATCTGCAGCCTATGAAATGATTACCTTCTTGCATTGTGAAATTATGAGCAGAAGCTCATTTCTCTCGGAGGACTAATCTGAGTCAGCTGGTAACTATGATCTGGTGACATATGCAAGGTTTTAAAAACTTATTCCTAATATTTTAGTTTTCCACTCATTGACATCATTGACTTGTGGCTGCCAAAAGGCAAAGTGGAGAAAGATGTGAAATTTACTATTCAAGATTCTCTAATGCTAAATGTCAGCTGTTGCTCAGAGAAGGCATTGCCACGGCTAGATGAGTGTTGTGATGTACAGGCTGTTCTCTGACATTTCCTGGGGTCAACATACATTTTATGGCCATCATTTGAAATTATAATTGTCACAGATGTTGTGCATAGCAGTTCACCATGGAGACTAGGCATTTTTTTTTCTTTCTGTTTGTGGACTTTCTGAATGTATGTTGTGGTATGGAGAAACTTTTCCTGTCCGTGTAGCAAGCTACTGCACAGAAGTGGCAGCTCACCAGACCTACCTGGGGGTCAAGGTTGCTGCTGGTAGGCGACGGAGGGGCATGAGGCATGGAGGCCACCATATTGGCAGGGTGGGCCCAGCTCCTCCGGGTGAGCCCAGCCAATCAGTTTAAAATTCCCTGCCACCCTATCAGGAGTGGTGATGGGGTGGGGGCCTGGCTCTGGACCTGAGGGACAAAGTCTTCCCTCCGGTCCGGCAGCCAGGTATTTTTACAACCGCAGCCCTGCCTCCTCTGCACTTGACTCTGGCAGTGAAGCCCACCCACTACTTGCCCTCATGTTTGTGCTTTGTTTCCTCTTTAGTCATATTTGCATATGTTCTTTGTCACAACTTGTTCCGGAGGTTGTTCTGGCAGATCCCTTTTGGGGGGAGGTGAGGCCTGTGTGCCCAGTCTCCCCATTAAGGGGGTTCCCATAAGGAATCTTGGGAGTGAGTCATGGTGGTGCATGCCAGCTCAGGGCTGCTGGGGCATACTCACTCCCAGGCAGCAGGGGAGTCACTCGGGGGTGTACACTCACATGATCTCCCCCTTCAGTGTTGCTCCTTGGTTTCCTTCTCAGGTTGGTCTGGAGGGATGAGGGTCATCGGCTGGCAGGCGAGTCAGCCAGTGTTGTGGGATCTGACCCGCATGCATCGCCAGTGCTCCTTTATGCTGTGTGTTGATAAAGTTGTGGCCAATTTTTTACTCTAGCTCCGTGTGGATCTATGTTTGTCGCCTGGCCTCCTGCTCTCCTTCACATTCAGCACATGGTGACAGCTACTATGTGGAGTGATCCAAAGTGATGTTCGTGAGGTGATCGCATTGCAGGACTGTGCAATTTGTGGCCCACAAAGCTGCATGAAGCCGATCAGCTGTGTAGTGTAACTTGCCAGATAACTTGATATCCACACTGTTTTTTTCCAGTTCAGCCAGGCAACAACGATTAATGGTTTGTTGATCCTTTGTTGGGCAGCCATGCTTTGCTGGTGGGCTTCATTCAGTTTAATAGGTCATCTTTTTGGCTAATAAGATAATTTTTCAGCCACATTATCCTTTGGAGGTACGCTTTGTGTTCATTACACCCCCTTCCTATAGATCCATAATAGATTCATTTACTCACACACACTGTGTCATGTCCCATGCATCTTTTTATGCCAATGGCTGTTCCAAATACTTCCCTCCTCAACTATTATCTTACTGCTCGGTGTCTTTTTTAACATACTCTGCTGATGCAGCCTTTTGTTTGCTGAGAAGCTCAAGGTGGCCATTCTGCTAACTTCTGACATCCACATTTCACTAGATTCCTTATTTTTTAATATGATTACTTGTGGTTTAGGGCTAGTAGTTCTCATGTGTGCACCTCTCAACATTTTATCTGTTTATTTTTATTTACATTATTTATTGTAAGCCTTTCTCACTGAGACTGAAGGTGGATCACACGGTGTAGGACAATATAGTCAAGTCAATGATTGGAACATTAAATAAAGAATACAATAGGGTAAGGATTACAGAAGAAAACAAGTAGAAATCTGATACAGAGCTTAAAATGGTGCTGAAACAAAGCATAAGCACATTGGCATGTCATATTACAAGACACGGAAACTATCCAGTAGGATAATTTCAGGTGAGTGGCCATGTTGGTCTGTAGTAGAACAGCAAGATTTGGGTCCACTAGCACCTTAACGACCAACTAGATTTTCAGAGTGTGAGCTTTCAAGAGACAAGACTCTAGAAAGCTCATATCCTGGAAATCTAGTTGATCTTTAAGGTGCTACTGGACTTGCATCTTGCTCTATCCTGTAGGAGCATACTTGCAGTAACCTATACAGTAATGTAGTCTACAGCAACATACTCAGTAATATAGTCTACAGTTCCTGTCTCTCCATTTTCTTACAGCACGTGATCAGCAAAGGGCCATAATACATGGTATGTGTGACATAAGTCGGGACACAGGTGCCCAACACTACTTGTCACATAGGATTGGTGTAACTCACCTTATTGCTCTGTATGGCGATGGGGAGAAGGGACTTCAAGGTTCTCTTCCACACCACTTCTACAGGTGAAAATGGTGCTGGAAAGAAGCCTGAAGCCTCTCCCACCCCTGCTGAATTTAAAGCCGCATATAGCAATACAATACTTTCAAGGTGAATTACACTGGTCTGATGTGTGACAAGAAGTTGGGTTAAGCACCATGTCCAAACTCATGTCACACATACTGTGTATTTGTGCCCTAAATTGATTGCAAAGAAGGAGCTATTAGATCTAGACATTCCAAGGTATAAGATATGTCCAACATGGCCTTTTTTCTGCATTATCTGGAGAGCCCAAAGGCTGAAGATGAACTCTAGTTAAATGAAGATCCTTTCTTCCAGTTATCCCAAATCAAACCAGTCTGAGAGTATCTGATGCTTGACCTCCCTTTCAGCCTTAAAGATCAGAGAATGGTTCTGCTATTATTAAACTTGATTGTATAAAAGTGTATTTTTCTTAGTTTGGACAAAATCAAGTGGAAACAAACACTCCCCCTCCAAGTTGTGTACAGTAAATTTAGATGAAATAATGTAATATGCAGCCTAATTATGTAAAAAGCCCTGCAGAACCAGCTGTTGCAGTCACGTATACAAAATGCCTTTTTAAATCGTTTTATTTGATGTTATCTGTTCTTTCCACATTTATATCAGCATTCTTATCTTAAAGGAAGTACGGGTAAGGTGCTAGATATTATACTGCCAAGTCCAATTTTCCTGACTGTTTATCTTTAAATGGGGAGATTGCTGGAAAATCTCGGCATGTAAAAGGGGAGTTCACTGAAATGAATGGAGGGTATACGATGGCAATGCTTTTGCATCTAAAGAACTTCATATCGAAGGTGCTGATTGCCCAAACTCTAGATAGCCTCTGTTTGATTGGCACTTTACCATGCTTTTTGATTGGAAAGGCAGCTCACAAAAGCTCACAAAGCAGGTCACAGTTTCAACATTTCATTATTTTTTTTAAAAAAACCCTTTCAATTAAACCATATAATTCTACTGGATATGAAATGCCACTGGCTCCTGAAGTGCTTTTGTTAGGTTTTTGTGACACAGAAATGCTTACATCTTTATTGTCTGTGTCTCACATGTATGTAGCAAACTTGGAAACCAAAGGCTCCACCATGAGTAGTGGATTAGTATAAGAGAATCTGGAGTATGGCGTTTTTTACACAGTGACTTATTATAAAAAGAGAGAAGGGTTTTTATCAGCTGGATTTGTTAGAAACCGGAGTTGGTTTGTAGAAAGCTGCAATATTAATTTCTGTGATTGTGTAAGACTGTGTATTTTCTTTGTTAATATAAATGAATAAAAAAGTAAATAGTAAATGGACCATTGAGAAAGATATGTGTGCTGTGAGAGAAACGAACCAATATAAAAATTTGTAGAATACTAACCTCAAAAACAAAACAAAGGACCTCCAAACAAAATATAAATAAACGAATATGAACAGTCCATCTTTGGACAAATGGTACACATTGGAGATGGAGAAGTAAAAGAGGCAAGCCTGGGCATAACCAGAAGCAGATGTGTTGAAACTTTTGTTAGCACATGCCATTCGTGGATGTCAGAGGTTTCATATACATATACTTCCTCTAACAAGATGAGAAAACTTTCTCTAGAATGGGCCTGCATAGTAGCCAGGCCAGCTACTATATGTCGGCTTCCTTTTTTGGCCTACCAAATGCTTGACAGGATTCCTGTTTTTGTAGTGCTCTTAGGCAAGCCACACAGCTAGGGTGTGTGTGTGTGTGGGGGGGTCACCTTACAACAACAACAACAACAACAACATTCGATTTATATATCGACCGTCAGGACAACTTAATGCCAACTCAGAGCGGTTTACAAAGTATGCCATTATTATCCCCACAACAAAACACCCTGTGAGGTGGGTGGGGCTGAGAGAGCTCCAGAGAGCTGTGACTAGCCCACGGTCACCCAGCTGGCTTCAAGTGGAGGAGTGGGGAATCAAACCCGGCTCTCCAGATTAGAATCCCACGTTCTTAACTACTACACCAAACTGACTTATGTGGCTGATGGAGGGCAGTCAGCTTAGCAAGGATCTTTGGGTGGAGAGGCAGTCTAAAAATATATCAAATAAGTAAGTAGGGTGTCCCGAATAGTACAAGCTTGCTCTAGAATTTTGTGGAATTTTAATTAGCGTGATTTTTGGTGGCTTTTCTATCTAGCTACGGCAGTGGAAGAAAAGGAGAGAAAAACAGTTTACAACAAACTTCTCCCTAATAAGTGACTGTTTACTTGAAAATGATATTTAATTTTTTTAAAATAGACTTGAACTATAACCTGACAGCAGATGTGGCAAAGAAAGAAAAGGCTCACCCAATCCGGGTTTACTTTGTGTCGTCCGGGGAAGCAACGGGTCAGATCACGGAGATGTTGCAGCTGTCGTACATGCAAGAAAAGTGCAAGTCCTACCTAGCTTATGTGAAGGTGAGTCTAGTTCTTCTTCCCTATCGTATTTTTGTATGACTTTGTTTTACTAGCTGTGGATTTAAATTTGTTAGCATATAAATATTCAGCTGTGATAGGTTCAGAGTATGATTGTGTTTTTATTGCTAAAGTGTCTGAAGTGAGGGCATATTAAAAGTATACCACAACTTTTTTTTTTGAGGAGTTGTGAGGAGGATGAGTACTAACACTCTTATCTTGAGGAAAGAGGCTTGGTCCCCCTGTGGTAGTGGAAAAGATGTTTAGCTTCCTTATGACAGATAAGGAGCAATGTGTGTGTTCCCTGGATTGTCTGGAAATGTCTCTAATTGGCAGCCTGATCATAATTCATTTGAATTGTTATTAGACAGACATCCCGTTTACCGTTGTTACTCCAATAAGTAACATTGCCAAGGATTCAGCTCTGAGGAGGCCACTTTTCTCAAACAGAATTTATCTCCTTGTTATCAGTGTTCCTTTTCTCAAGGTTTGAACAGAGACCACCAAGGAAATACTTGGTTCCTGATAAGGTTCTTTACTTTATGGAACTTCCTGTTGTGATGGTTGTTGTAGATAACTAGGGAAATGTGAAAAGATGTGTGGTTTGATATTCTGTTTCTTCTCTTTCGCCATTAATATTCATCATCATATCTTTGTTGATCAATACTACTTAGGATATATACTTGCTTCATAGAATTATTTTTTTGCAAAAGATCTTTTGTGTTAAAATGTTTTGTTGCTTGAGATGGTATTTTATGTCCTTGTTAGGAAAACTGTGGACCTTATTAGTAAGAATACATCCTTCAAAACCAAGTAATCTAACAATTAAGTTGTAATGTATTCCTAGATAATTCTTTTAATATTCTGTGTTTCAAGAAGATGAACCATGACTTAGTGATTTATTAGGAATTGCAGTTGCTTATGTAAAAGACACACAAAACCTAAATATATTTTGTTGATTAAGAAAAACATTGAGATAACTGGAAAAAGCACATGGGATTGTTAACTCCTCATAGGAAATACAGTTGTTGTTTTCCCCTTCTACGAAGAAAATGGTAGGAATGTTTGTGCTTGTGCTATTCAGAGGTATAGGATTAAAAATCTTGGGTAGCCTGTGCTCCAGTGGGGGATGGTGATAATGGCCATTAGATGTTAGAAACATTCAAGAGCGCTGGATAAAGGGGGTGGGTCAACATTGCTTAGTACGTGTCAGGCTTTCAGTAAGGAGACTAGGGAGGGGAATGGTCTCTGAATACCTATTTTGGTCATTTAGCTGCTGTCAGAATGTGACCTCAGATATTAATGGTTTTATGTCTGTTCTGGACAAAGCCAATCTTACTGGCCCATCAGTTCTTGCTCACTACAAAATATGGCCTTTAGTAAAAACAAAACGGTTGACAACAAGTGCAAGAGGAATTTGAATTAGTAGATTTTTAGCCAGTTAGGAATAGTTGTAGTAATAAGCCTATCCTTGCCTTTCTTCAATTAATGTGTGCCATTCATGTTACTTTGTGCTGGACAGTTCCTCATGCAACTGAATTATCATTGGCAGAGGAGATAGAAGCAAATCACCGCTAGCTAGCAGTGCAATCCTGAATGGAGTTCAGAGCTCTTCTCAGCCCATGAGTTTAGAAAGCTGTAATTCTTTTTAGGATTGCACTGCAGTTCCACCAAGTTCTCACATTGCTTCTCTACAGTTTCTGCAATAAAATCTAAAACTCGGAGTGTTCTGAACTCCTAGTGAAAGCCAGATGTTAAAGATAGTGTGAGCAATATTAAAAATGTAATGTATGGTTTCAAAATACTCCATGTTTCATTTTTAAGTATACGATGTGGTATTATAATCAATTCTGACTAAACAGGATATTGTTAAGTGAAATAGACCGTGTATATTTTATAATGTAACATCCTATAATTTTTATTAGATTAATTTGTTTCCTGGTTCTTTAATGAGATTTTGCAATTTTTAGCGGGGCTCCCAGACTGCGGGTCTTTATAATATTTCTGCTTTTGGGTGGCTGTTCCTGCCTCTTTAGTAATTGGACTTTAGAAAATAACTGTGATCATAAACTTTCCATTTCCCAATGTTTTTATTATCTGGGTGTGCCACTGCTTGATATTTTAAAAAGGATATTCATTTTATCTCTGTGTGTTTATGTTTGTCTTTGAGGCTACCAAACGTCAGCTCCAATTTTAGGGAAAAAAATAAGGATCAGTTTTAGAAAACAGAGACTGAGCCAAATCATTGGTCCTGTTTTTCTCCTTCCTAAGAACAGCTGCTCATGTTGATTTCTGTATTTATTATTGTAGTAATACAATAGTACATGAAGAAATGTCTGTTTCTGTACCATCCAGCCTGCCAGTTAAGACCCTCCTCTTGAGCCTGGCTCTCTGTGCCCCAGTGAGACAATAGCGCCCAAGGAAGGGGCATTTCCAGGGGTGACCTGTCACCTTGGAAATTCCCTTCCCTTTAAGACTCAGCTGGTCAGCCTCAACTGGCTGTACTGTCCTTTACATACTAGGCCAAAACATTTCTTTTGATCCAGGCTTTTATTTGAAGGATTCTGTCATTTTTAATTTTTTTAATGTTCTGCCTGAGGGCTGTATAAAGGATATTGTTTCAGGTTGTTAAAAGGATGTTGTTTTATGTCCTGATTAGTTTATTCTTGTTTTAATATTAGTAATTTTTTAGTGGCAGTTGGGTTTAAGGTATTTTTGCATTTTTTTTGTGAGCGGCCTCAGGTAACTGTCTGGGCAGATGGCATATAAGTGTTCTAATAAATCAATAGCACGATTAGTAAAATCAAGATTGCTTCCTTCGTATACATGCTAGCAACTTGGTTATTCTCATGCTTAAGAGCTTCTGTGGCTGTAAGCAGCTGCTGAACAGAAGTGCCTGGATATAAAGGCTGTATGCCTCACAGGTGGGATCCTGTGGCTTTACCCAGGATTCTTGTGGCCTGAATCTGAGCGCCAGCTTTGTGATCTACAATAATTGCCTTTCCTCAGAGCTCCATTCAGATATGGTAGAGAATTGGGTTGTGCACCGTCAGTGTTTGTAATTGGCTTGAAGCACCTCTGAGTTCACCAGTCCTGGTATGAATACGAGGCACCTGATATTCTGTTATTGCCTATTTCAAGTTTTGCTTACCACCTCCTGTAGCCAAGGAAGTCAGACTAGCTGAACCCCACACTCTCCAGGTCTAAGAGTGCGGCAGGAAATTTACTGTGGCTTCAGGAACTGGGAGGAAGGAGAATCTTGGTCAGTATTCACATGTCTGTGGGTTGACTACTTATTTTGTTTCTGCTTGATTTCAGCTTGAGAAGGGGATGGTTGCAGCTGATCAGCTGTTTGATCCATTTTACACAATTGGATCGTGTAAAGTTTCGTTATAGAAACTGATGGACAAAGTGGAAGACAGTACGAACCTTTTCTACTGCTGTTCGTTTTTCCTCAGCCAATTCTATCCATAGTGGTCAACCGTTGTTCGTGAAAGTCATTTGGGGGAGGAGACTGTTCAACTCTGAATCCAGACTAAAAAGGGGGGAAAGCGCATATCTGTTGTACCTTCACAGTAGTTTGGGGCTTTCTTTTTTTCTAGCTGTCACAAGGCTACTGTGGTAATGATGATCAACCTCATACAATCCTTGGGATTGGTACAGGTGACCTCTGCAGCTTTTTATCTAGTTGACGGCTGGCTTTTTATCTAGTTGATGGATAGTTGACGGATAGTTATTTCTACCAATTGTTGCTTATCAGAGCTCAAAACCAGACTCTCAAAACGAACAGCAATTAAATCAGACTCAGCATTTTATGTTGTGCAGATATTCTTTATCTCTTCAGTTTGGCAGGATGTCTTAAACAGCCCCGTGATGCCTTTTTGATCAATTATTCCACTTGTGGTTCTTGATTGTCTAATAGAGATGACGGACAAACATTACCAACCAACTTTAATCCTAAACATATACTAGATGTCCAAACGGCTAATAGGCCAAACTGTCAAGCCCCCAATTCTCTGAGATAGAGTGTAAGTCCTTTTGTATGGTGTTTGAGGAACGCTAAAGCATGGCTCTGTTTCTTACTGCTGGGATAAGGAGAGATGTGTGGGCCATACCACAGCTCTGCTGTGTGCCAGCAGTGCCCCAGTTCCCATGAGAAGGGATGCTAGTGGGCTCTTTCTCCATGGGCCGGAGTTTGTCATAATACATTGGTGGTACTGAAAGCAGCTGAGCTGCAGCAGCTCCATCAGTGTAATGCTAGACTTGGGTCTGCATCATCTTGCCAAGTGACCGAAAAGATTCTGTATGTGCATTGAATGCAGATGTTTGTTCCAATGGCTATCTTTAACAGCATCCATCCAACGTACCTGCCTGTTATAGTGTCCCAACAACATATTTACTCGAACTGTTTTTTAAACAGCATTATTTTCTATAATTAATACAACCTTGCATTGGAGAGGAGGAAACGGGCCAAGAGAATGATCACTCAAGCATTAGAAAGGTGCAGCTGTGCAGTTGGCATCTCTGTGTGTGCATACACCCATAGACATTTGTATCGATGGTTCCGTTATACACATTTTGGGTGTTTTTATGGAAAAGCAGCCTATTTATTTTAAATAAAGACTCATGCAAAATTACTTACTTCAGAGTAAATCCATCCACCCTTGCTCTTTAATCCACTGGTGGGTTACTCAAATTTCACTAAAAGGTATGCAGCTTTTCGGCTTAATTCCTTGGAAATCTGATCTTTATGAGGAAGGCTAAAGTACTGGTGAATGCAGTGAACTTTGTAATGAGCAATTTAGTCACTGTATTTCAGGGGTTGACCCAGAGCTGATTCTGAATTCCACATCTCTCCAGAGTTCAGATGTGGGTCAAAATGGGCCAACTTGCACCTTACCTGCCCTTAACCCTCACCATGACTATAATTGCCAAACTTACTGATTGTGTTTTCCAAACTTATACTGGGAGGGAATGGGCTAGGCAGCAGGGAGGAGGCATGCACTAGCAATCATAGATCTCAGAATTTTGGCCTGTATGCAGTTACTTGCAGCGATTACATTTTCCATGTTTCCCAGCAAACCTAGATTCAGCTGTTCATTTATATTGATAGAACATGTGTGGAAAATCCCTTTGCTTTCTATAGTAAAAATAGCTCATACCTTGGAAATCTGTTGTCTTTAAGGTGCTATTGGACCCGAGGCTTACTCTTCATACCCTTAGTGGTGGGCAGAGGCACCTTGGAAGGGTAAGAATGAGACACACTTCAGTATCGTGCACAGCAAAGTGTGTGTGTGTAGAGATGGGCACGAACCGAAATATGAACCAAAGTTCGTGATGAACCAGGCCGGTTTGTGGTTCGCGAACCAGCGGTTTGTCAGAGCTCATTTCTGACAAACCACCATGAACTTTAGGCTGGTTCGTTTGGTTCTTTTTTTGGTTCGTCACTGCAGACAGCCTGGTGCCAGTCAATCAGTTTCCTAGGCAACAGGGGATAGACTTCCTGCAGATCTTCTGCTGACCCAGAAGTGGCCTTCTGCTGACCTGGATGTGCAGTTTTCATGAACCAAACCAGTTCGTGAACTGGGGCAGGTCCGCGAAAGTTCATGGTTCGTTTTTTTCCAATTCATGCCCATTTCTCTGCATGTGTGGAGAGGTAGGAGTATGAATTCCTCTTTTATGCCTGTTCCTTCACCTTTGGAAACTTACCTTGGAGTGAGTGGGGTAGGAGAAAATTAATATATATTGGTTAAAAAAATAGTGAGTACAGCTGAAGTTCTAAATGGAAATTGATATGGTTCTGAGATGCAGTGTAAATATACTATTTCATCCCATTCTTGGAGCATGCAAAATAATGCCCAGTAAGCAGCTGGAGATGTGCTCAGAGAGCTACACAACTAATGAGCAGGCATTTGAAAGTGAGTGCAGTGAAAAAAGCAGTTTAAAAGGCTTTGTATGAGTATAGCTAAGATTACCAGTGGACCTAAGAAAACATGACGTGATGCACAGAAAGTAAGCTTTGTGAAGTGCCCACCCCATGTGTTCCTTTGACCAGCAACTAAAGAAATCACCTGGTGAAGCTTTTCATGACATGTCAATAAGCTTTGTCCTTTGCTAATGACTACAGATCAAACTGCTGCCAAAAGCACACTTATAGGGATATTTCAGACATCGGCAGTTGCATGTGGTATTCTGTGCCTCTAGCAATATGACTGAGCCAGCTTGTTTCTCAGGAGAACTGTGTCTTTAGCAGACCCTGGTAAATGGGCAGGAGTTCAAAATGTGTGGCAAAACTGTCTCTAGAAATCTCTTCCACACAGTCATTGCATTGTGTTGATTGTGCATATCTCTGTCAACTGTAAAGATGCAAGGAAACTTGGTAATCCCATAAAGAACTATCTTACTACTTTTTATCCTTCCTGCCACTGGCGTGTCCAAGTAGCTTGGTGCTCTCAGGCAAATAAAGCAATTATCATGCTAGGCATTCAGTTCTATCTCCAAGGAATACAGATGTAAGGGATTGTGTGTCATGTCTGCCAAGCACAATTGGCCGGAGATGAGATGTAGGCTATGTGCCCAGTAAAGGGCAAGGCCCATTGGGTTGGCATTATGGATTTGGTAACTGAGCGTGTCCGTGAGGGAGAAGAGGTGAAAGTATTTAGTGTCACTGACAAATCAACAATTTAGCAAGCATCTGTTCTTCCGACCCCCGTTATCTCATGATGTCATTATTAGTTTCCTCAAGGCAAAGACCATTTCAAACTGGATTAAGATTTGGACTGAAATTGGAAAAGAAGAATCGTGTGTTTTTTTTAAAAAAAATCATATTAAAACATCTTTCAGGAATACTAAATATCAAACTCTGTGCAAAACCTACCTATTTAAATTGGTGGAAATTGGTATTTGTTTGGAGGAGATGCACCATCTGTTTGCTCACTTGTATTTCTTGGGTCTTGGGCCTTCACTATCTTTTGAATTGCTGCTTTTATCACTCACTGACAAATCACTACATTTGCAGAAACATAAAAAGCTGTGGTTTCTCAAACAATAGGAGGGATTTTTGGACTGCTAAATTCGTCTGGCTTTAAGATCAGTGCCAATCTTTGTCTACTTGATAGTTCAAGAAAATATTGGTAATTATTTCTTTCCAAACGAGTAAGCATATTAGTTTAGCTACAACCATAGACTGAGTAAGTAGAACATTCTATGGTTAAGGTACGTAAGAGATGAGACATTAGTTGTCACTTCGTGTATCTGATGATGAAAATTAATGATTAGAACATTTTCCTTTTAATGCTTTTATAATTCTTTAGCTTTCTCTCATTTTGATGGAAACAGTGTATGAGGGTTTTTTTTCTTCTGTAAAGCTAGTAAAACATAGTATAGGATTGCCAATTCTGGGTTGGGAAATTCCTGGAGAATTCAGGGTGGAACTTTGGGAGGGGGGATTTAGGGAAGGGAGGGTTCTCAGTGGGGTATAATGCCATAAAGTCCACCCTCCAAAGCAGCCATGTTCTCCAAGGGAACTGATCTCTGTAGTCCGGAGAACAATTTGATTCCAGGAGATCTGCAGGCCCCACCTGGAGGTTGGTAACTCTGTCCATGAGTCTGGAAGTTTCCTGTTCAAGTATCACTCATCCCCTAATTCATTAGATGGCAAACTTAAACATGATCATTAAGAAGTAAGCCAATAGCCCAGGTAAGCCTTGTCAGATCTCAGAAGCTAAGCAGGGTCAGTCTTGGTTAGTAGTTGGATGGGAGATCTCCAACACAGACCAGGGCTGTAGAGGCAGGCAATGGCATACCACCTCTGTTAGTCTCTTGTGTTGAAAACTCCAGGTTGGGGGTGGGGGTCACCATGAGTCAGCTATGACTTGATGGCACTTCCTATTGGCTTATTGGCATTTATTTCTACCAGACTTATATTAGACACTGTTTCTTTAATTATACGTTCTATTTCTCAGAGTCTACAGGCACTCTTAAAAATTGGGCATATATGGGTGCAATAATTGACTATTTTAAATCAGATCATTTATTTCTTCTTGGAAGGTATTTTAATGCCAGAATTGGTAGAGATGATGACCATTTTTTCAAAACTTCTAGGTCTAATAGCAAAGAATTTTTTGACTTAGCATGGTTCAAGAGATGGTCCAAGGATACTGTGATTAATGCTGTAGGTCTTGAAATGGCCAAATTTGTTTTACAAAGGAATTTAATTCTTGTAAATGGATGCTTAGAGATTGACTTTACTTATTTTGGCTATAAAGGAGTTGGCTTGATTGATTTTTTTTTAACCTCAGAGCAGTTTCATGGAAGTTTGTGATTTTATGGGAGGTGATCATCTCCCTATTACCCTCTGTGTCAACTTTACTCAAGCTTATTATCATGCCTCCAGCCAATATGTACCTTTATTTCAACATAATAGAGGTCTGTGTTGCATCTGTTGGAACTCTAACTGTAATAGTTTAGTGAATAGTGAAATGAACTCTCTTACAGTTACAAATCACAAACCTGGCGTGGGCTTTCGGGAACCACAGATCTCTTTGTCAGATGCATCTGGCAGGGAGAGCTGTGGTTATCGAAGGCCCATACTGCATTGGAATTGGATGGTCTAGCTGTTTGGCTTCTACAAACTAACAGGGCAAACTCCTTTGAAGTTTGAAGTTCATTTGGTTCATGAAAACATCACATCCAGGTCAGCAAATTGTCACTTCTGGGCCAGCAGAAGGCCACTTCCGGGTCAGCAGAACGTCTGCAGGAAGTCCATCCCCTGTTGCCTAGGAAACTGATTGATCTGCGCCAGGCTGTCTGCAGTGACAAACCAAAAACGAACCAGATGAACCATCCTAAAGTTCGTTGTGGTTTGTCAGAAATGGGCTCTGATGAAACGCCAGTTCACGAACCACGAACCGGCCTGGTTCATCACGAACGTTGGTTCGTCTTTTAGTTCGTGCCCATCTATAATCAGAATAGGTGGTTAATAAAGATTGTCAGTTACTCAAAAGGAAAATGCTGCAAAAGCACCAAGTATTTTGAAGTAATAATACAATTTATTTTTGAGGAATTTTTATATTTTTTAAGAATTTTTTTAGAGAACTGATTAAAGTAAGAAAACGAAAGTCTCTCCTTAAGAAGTGGTGCACCCTAATCTCTATCATCTGTATTAAGGATAGTTCGGGTTTCAAACAACAGCCAATCATCTCTTGCTGTATATTTCCACAAATATGGGTAACTTATTTTATAAATTTGTTCTCCACTAACTTACTGATGGTGAATTGGACACCGTTTCAGGAGATCTTCAGCTGTCAGGCTATGGATGACAGGATACAGCAGACAGATCCCTGGACCATTGCAGCAAGACACAAGGGCTTGATCAAATGGCTTTTATTCAGAAATCAGATCATTTCCATATACAGGTCCATAGGACTACTTAGAAGCAAGACAGGCATCTAAGCAGCATGAGTAGAAGTTGACAGGAATGACATCATGTGAGAGAAACTTCTCTTTTAACATTCTAGTTTACTTCTTTCTTTCCCCTCCCAACCATAAACAACACTTTGGCGCTCTCTTGGTGTGAGAACGTTTCACATATTTGTGATATCACGTTGAGTTACTAGGAAGCAAGACATAGCACTGTCTGGGAATGAGCACAAGGTCATAAACACTGGAAGCTGTTACAGTCCAACAGATAAACACCTGTGAAAGCCCAAGAAAGGAATAGTTATGACACTAGCAAAGTGATATTTAGCTATAGTAAGAGACATTGTGTTCAGCAGAACAGAATCAAAATTGGCATGGATGGGGCTCAGACATGACACCAGCCACAACCTGGAGGTTGGTAACCCTAATTGCACCACATATGTCAGTAACCTCTCAGCCTTGGTATTCCCATTTGCTTAGAAAAAGTAGTAGCCTGCCTTACAAGGCTTTTGTATTGATTACTGAAATTTGAAGAACTTTTAAAATTCACAGTAAATGCTAAATTTTTTTAAAAGATTTATAGCTTGTTTTTATTATAAAATAACATTCAAGGCTATTTATCCTTGAAAAAAATACCAACTTCAAGTATAGGTAGTTGCAATGAAATGAAAACCATACACATCAAAATTTAAAACATCAGTCAAAATACACACAAAAACAAATCCCCCCCCCAAATCAAGGCAGTAAAACACCAGCCAATAAAAAAATCAGTAGTAAGACTTGATAAAAGTTTTTTTAACCATTTCAGATGATTTTCATTGATTATTGTATATTTTGCCCACTTGTTTTGCTTTTTGGCCATATTAAGTTTGGTTGCTGTCGGTTTTCTTTTAGTGTCGTCTGTTTTTAATATGTTTTTAGTTTTTTAGCTGGTCTGGTTGGTTTAAGTGTTGGATTACATTGTTATAAAGGTTGTTTTTATTAGACTCTACTGTTGTGAACTGCCTCAAGCAATTGTTGTGGAGAGACAGCATATAAATGAGATGGCTCAATGACAGAATGCAGCTTTGCATGCAGAAAAATCTAGATTCAGTCCTGGCACCGCCAGTTAAAAGGAACAGGTGATGTAGAAGATTTGTATCCAAAATCCTGGAGAACCGCTGCCAGTCAGAATAGACAATACTGAACTGGTTAGACCAATGGTATAAGTCAGCTTCACGTGTGTTCAATTAAATAAAGATTAAACAATGAAATTAATACAAGAACAAATATATAGTTTCTCAATTCACTGGTTATACTCCAGTTTGAAAATACTTTTAATTCCCTTGGCAGTTTCATCATGTGGTATGGCATTGCTTTATTTTACCCTTGAGCTGCTTTATAATGTCTGTAATAGTTGCTCATCAACCGTAATTAACCAGTCACTACATTCCATCCGAGACATGACTGCATTTTGGTAGAGCCAAAAACTGTTTGAGTATAATGAAAGCAAACTGAAGCAAGGGAATGGAATACAACAGTTTGCCTAACAGAGGCAAACTTAAGCAAGGAAATGCCTTGTGCTTGTGGCTGGGTACTGCTTGGTTCTGTTCTGTGGTGTTCTCCCACTGGCTGAACTGAGTGCCTGGCAGCTGTGAATGAGACTAATACTGTTGAGCTAAGTTGCAACAGTGTCCTTTGTTTCAGTTTGGGTGGAATGGGTGTGATTCTCTGGTTTGATGTTGGTCCTCTTGCAGCGCTTTGGTTCTGGGGAGATTCCATTCCCGTGCTTTGGTTTGGTTCTGTTGGGCGTTCTGTGGGATGAGCTCAGCTTGCACTTGAGAGTGTGCCTTGGCCATGGCAGTGTTACCCCAGTGTGTTTCTGCAATGGGAGCCACCTTTGACTCCCCCCCCCCCATAGGAAACAATGGAGTGCCCCTGCATTTTCTTTGGGGGTCCATAGAATTGGCCCCCGGGCTCTGATCTTCCTGAAACTTGGGGGGCAGGGAGAGTATTTAGAGGACAGTTAGGAGTAGGTTTCCTGCAATTTTGGTGAAGTTTGCTTGAAAATGACCCCCCCGGCCCCCCAGATAGCCCCCGATGGATTTTCCCATAGGGAATAATGGCTGAATTAAACTGAATTTCGCTAGTATAACTGAACCGAATTAGATAATTGGTTTAGTATTCCAAGAATTCGGAATTTTTTGGGATTCCAGAATACTGAATCCAGATTTCCTATTTTTTTTTTTTTGGTACACACTCCTATTCAGTTAGATCCAACCAGCTTTTCTGCTGGTGACAAAGGCATCCTCTTTGACTACCCAAAAAGATTAGGCTGAGAATTATTAATCCTGCATGAACAAAAGTCAGGCGGGATGAGGGCTGTAGGATGGAGGGGATGAGAATTGGGTGAGACTGAGTAAAAAAGCTGGCAGGATCCAACGGATTTGTTTTTCAGTTCCATTTCCCTGTTTTGAACAGCATATTCCATGGAAAATGTTAATTCGCTTGAGTTGTAGATGTGTCGATAATGAATTAATTCATTAATTAGTTCCTTTAAGAAAAGATCAATATCTCTTCATGAATATGTGTTCCTTTTACAATTGTATTGTATCATGCATTTTATCATTTTAAAGTACTTGTGTGTTTCTTATGTACAAGATGCTGTCATGGTGATATAGATGATCTGGTGTGAAACAGTTGGCATGCTGCATTAATCAAAATACCGCAAGCATGATGATTCTCATGATATAAGTATGACTTGGTAGGAGCCCTGTGGCGCAGAGTGGTAAGCTGCATTATTACAGCCCAAGCTCTGCTCACGACATGGGTTCGATCCTGGCAGAAGCCGGGTTCAGATAGCCGGCTCAAGGTTGACTCAGCCTTCCATCCTTCCGAGGTCAGTAAAATGAGTGTCCAGTTTCCTGGGGGTAAAGTGTAGATGACTGGGGAAGGCAATGGCAAACCACCCTGTAACAAAAAGTCTGCCAAGAAAAGTCTGTCGTGATGCGATGTCCCCCCATGGGTCAGTAATGACTCGGTGCTTGCACAGAGAACTACCTTTACCTTTAAGTATGAATTGGAGACAGGTTCATTGAGAGCAGAAGTTAATGCCATTGCTAGTGTATTAACAATATTGTATTTATCTTCAGAGTGGCTATGCACTTGAAAACTTGGGTGATTACCTAATGTTCTGAGGTTATTATTTCACTTGTGAAAAGTGTAAAGAAAGAAGAGAGTTAACAGCAGGTCTTAAGTAAGTCTGCCTTTGGTTGAACATTAGAGCCTTTCTCTCAGTGCCAAAGCTCAGCTCTAGAAAATGTGACCTATGAATAAATCAGGGCACATCTGAGCATCTATGAATGTATGAACACGGGAGACCACGATGCGTCTCCAGACATTTGGCACTGGGAGAGTGTCTTCTAGGGAAGAGGATACAATTTCCAGGCAGATCTGAGCATGGGCACGTCACAGTTTAGAAATTCAATAGTGGTTAATAACGTCAAGGAAAAGATCTCCCTGATTCTCTAGAGATATACATCCACTGATCTTAAAGCCAGTGCTGATGAGCTGTTCTTTTAGCAAATGGTTTTGGATAGATTTATATAAAAAGGACAGGATCTCATATTACCAACCTTTTGATAATTGTTCTGCATTAATCTGCAAACACTAAGACCATTCGTCTTTAGATCATGGGAGTCTCAGAAAAAGGAAAAACTGACCTAGTGCATTGGAATTCTATATATGCACGATGTAAGACCAAAGGCTGCCTTGCCAAGAATTAAGACCCCATTTAAGAACAGCCCTATGTATTCAGCGGTAGATTTTATATGCTTTGAATGTGTTTATTTCATTGCCCCAGAAACGCACCATGTGTTCTGCCTGATTATAAGCGGTGGTAATCTTTTTTTCTTTTTCTTTTTGAGAAGCTTTATTTACATAAATGTGCTATTTTGGTGAATCGCATGTCAGAGCTGGCCAGCTTATTGTGAAGAACGTGCTGGGAGTCTATTGTACCTAATGTCCCTCCTGGCTGAGGCCGAGCTGCTGTAAAACTGTTAACTAAACAAGCACAGCATTTTCCATCGCTTCACAGTGATGTGAAGAGTTCAGCCATCCCTCTCTGGAGACAATCTAGTCAGGCATGACTGTGCAGTCCACGTGAAGCTGGAATCCTTCCCTTGACTGCTGATTCAGGGAGGTGGGGGAAAGCTGCTTATCTATGTTAGGATAGTCTGATTTGTGCGGCATCTTGCTAATATGAAGCCTTGGGGTTTACATAAATAGAGAGTAGTTTTTTAAAATTCTTATTACAGGCTTGATTAATTTCCTGCCTGCATGGGAGTGGCCACTTCTATCCCTGTTCCAAATTCCACACATTCACTGCCCATGGGTATATCAAGCCCACCAACATAGATTCCTGTATTGGCAATCCCATACCTTCCATCGCCCAGGGTACTGGATCAGGTGCACAGGATGTGTGTGTGTGTGTGTGTGTGCGTGCGCGTGCGCGCGCGCGCACACACACACACACACACACAATCCATAAAAACATCTTGGCATTAGGACCAGTGAGTGCACTTCTGATCAACCCTTCTCTACATTGAGTGAACACTTGAATAGGCTCTACTTCAGGTGCCTCTAGACAATATTTTCCTGCATAGCCATGCGCTTCTTTCAACATACTCCCTGCAGTCACATGGTAGCTGCAGGGAATTGCTTCTTAAAAAAAGAGAGAGAGTGCCCAGAAGGGCTCAGAACAGTGCTCTGGGAGAGGAAAGATCCTGCCCCCCCTCTGAATGTACTTTTCTCACATGAAAACCACACAGAGGAATTATTTCAATAATAATGACGACAATAATAACAGTGTGCTTATATACTGTTTTTCTGGACAGATTAGTGCTGCACTCAGAGTAATGAACAAAGTCAGTGTTATTATTATCCCCACAATGCAGCTGGGGTGTTGGGGCTGAGAAGAGTGGCTTACCCAAGGCTACCTGCAGAGCTCATGGCAATTGTGGGAGTCGAACTAGCAGATTGCTGATTCAAAGCCCAGGCACTTAACCACTATGCTACAGCAGCTCTCTTTGCCAATTTTGCTGTTCTACCCAGGGCCGGATCGAGGGGGGGCGGGGGGGTAGTCTGCCCCTGGCACTGCCAGGGAGGCGGCGCCGGGAGCAGCTGCCAGAACGCGCAGGTGGCAGCGCGGGCAGCCTTGCAGCCCCCCGCGCTGCCTTTCGCCCACCCCTCAGGACAGGGGGCGGTCAGCTTGCCGCCCACTCCCTGTCCTGCAGGGCAGGCAAAAGGCAGTGCACCCCCCCCCCCGTGCCATTCGCCTGCCCTGCAGGACCGGGGACAGCCGGCTGCCCCCAGTTCTGCAGGGCAGGCGAATGGTGCGGGCGGCCTCGCAGCCCCCCGCGCTGCCTTTCGCCCATCCCGCGGGACAGGGGGTGGCCGGCTTGCCGCGCACCCCCTGTCCTGCAGGACAGGCAAAAGGCAGTGCTGGGGGCTGCGAGGCCACCCGCGCCATTCACCTGCGGGGAGGCGAATGGCACGGGCGGCTTCCCAGCCTCGCACGCTGCCGCTCTGCCCTGCATGATGATGTCATCAAAATGATGTCAGCATGCAGCACCGGGAGTGCGCACGCGCACTGCAGTGCACGTGCGCAAAGAGTCGCACTAGGGTTGCCGCCGGGCACCAGCAACCCTAGATCCGGCCCTGGTTCTACCTGTAGCATCTGTAGAGCAGCAAAAGTGGTAAAATAACTCCTAGCTGCACAGTTTTCACATGAGAAGAGTGAGTTACGTGGGAAGGCAGGAGCCTTTCTCCCCCCCCCCCACAGTGCCATTCTGAGCCCATTTATCTCTCGCCTCAGTTCCCCTCAGCTGCCATCTGACTGTGGGGAGCACGTGAAGATCAGTTCATGCCTCTGCTGAAAAGTGTGATCTGGAGGTGCCCTTATCTTGGGTTGCCGCAAGATGTGGCAGTGACTTTAAAGGGGTATTATATACAGTTGGGAGCAGGATAGATCTATCAACAGTTATTAGCCATAATGGCTGGATGGAAGTAAGGAGGCAGCAGACTAATCTTATATACTAATAACCCAGTGGCAAAGATCTGAGGATATTTAAATCTGGAGATTGGAGCCACAAAAGAACAAAACAGATCTTCCTACACACCTGAAAAATGCCCCAGCTTTGCAGAAAAATCTGAAATTTAAAAAAAACCCTCACATGGGGGGAGGGGGATAAAAAACCCAAATGATAAGAAGATGAGATTCCCCACAAGTCCTTGTGGGTCCCCAGTTGTAAATACGAGTTTCTGGAAGGCAACTGTCTTTTGCTGCTTGTTGACTTCTTATGAACCTAAGAGGCTGCTGGTGGAAACAGCACACTAGGTGAAATTAAATTTTGATCTCTTCCAGCAAAGCTCTCCCCGCCCTTTTAATTCTTTTCAGCCTTAATGCTACCCCATATGCATTTACCCTGTTGCTCCCATCATGCTGTGTTACTTTTCCTTTGCCACAGTTGAAAACAAATGGAAGTAATTGTGCCCATGTTTAAACTGTTCTGCTGGCCCTTCATGGTATCCAATCATATACTGTTCATTTGTGACGTAACAGCAGGAAGGTGTATTATCTCTTTTCTGACCCCATAGATACTATTCCAAAGCAACCCAGAGCCAGTGCCAGAAAAACAATATACTGTGGCCTAGACCAGTTAGGTAAATTTATTTTTATTTGCTAGTTTTGAATACTTTATTCTGGTGTTCCCTAATCATGGGGAGAGTGGCCCCAGAAGCACCACCCACACATCTTTAAACTTGTCTTTGCAACATTAAGGTTTGGCAGATTCCTTTTAAAATGAAAACTGAGGTTCTCGGAAAGCTGAATTCAGTATCAACCCTTCCCTGCATGGTACAATTCTCACGAAATACATCCATTCTAATGGTGGGCTGCATCCAGCATACAAGTGGAAAGATCTATAATGGCAGTATTAGATCTCGTAATTTGGTTTAGAGCAGTGAGGCTACAGAGAGTCTTGTTTTTGCAAATGAGGTGTGTGTTGAAGAAAGAGAACTGTTTCACACCAGCTTCTGAACTCCGCTTGACTGTTTTTCAGTATGTCAAGCTGGTCTGAGACTTGACTAATAGTTTCTAGATGGATCCCTTTTTATAGCAAAACAGTTTGGCTATATCCTGGAAGTTTGTATGCTGGTGTGTCTTCCCCACGTCATTAGCTATTCGATTTTTTGAGGGCACAGAAGCTGCGTCAGATGGGCTAAATTGTATGGATTTAATTCTTTCCCCATCCTACGGATTTTTCATGAGGCACTGAGATTTCCATATTTCTTTAACTCATGGAACAATCAAAAGTATTTCCCTCTTATTTTTATTTTTTTATTTTTTATTTTTTGTTTGTTTGTTTGTTTGTTTATTTATTTATTTATTCCTTGTCTTTCTCCCCAGTGGGGATCTAAAGCAGGTCACAGTCCTCCATTTTATCCTCACAATACCTTGTGAGGTAGGCTTGAGAGAATGTGTCTGGCTCAGGGTCACCTGGCGAGCTTCTATGGCAGAAAAGGGATTCAAACCTGGGTTTTCCAGGTCCTAGTCCAACATTTTAACCACTGCACTGTAGTGGCTCTTTCTAGGATCTTTGTGAAATATTAAACACAAATGATTGTGTTAATTTTTAAAAATCAGCATGCTTGCTGCTCTTTCTAGCTTTTGAGGACTCTTAAGTTATTGCCTTGCAAATTTAGGTTTTGGCTGAAGGAGTTTAAAAGCTTGTCTCAGTAGTAGAGAATTCTTTGTTACATCATAGCATAACAGCACGGTGAAATTATTTTTTATGGATAGAGGGAGTTTTAGGAGTGGACTTTACAACATGGAATATGGTACTTTTGAGTGTGGGTGTGTGTTTTTTCTTCCTTGACATGATCCTTAATTAATGAAATGGCTCAGCATTCAAGCTCATTTGTTGCTGGGGAGTGAGATTAATCAAGTTAGTCTTGCAAATACGTGCCTTTTTTATTCTTATTTAATACATTTAAAGTAGGAGCTTGCCAAATTCTTCAAAGATTAATCCTCTACAATTATATCTAAAAGGCCCATTAGTTTTTAATGAAGGAAATGAATTGCTCGTTAAAAAGAATCCTCTGAAAACAAAACCACGATTGGTTTAAGAATTAACCTACTTAGAAAGATACTCGTTGGGCTGTGGGCCTGTGGTGGTGGTTTCTGCAGAAGTTTGGTTGCATCTTTTCGCTGACAGGAAATATGTAATGCTGTAGTTGAATACCGAGAGATGTTCATAGGATATCATGTAAATTATAGCTTTGGCCATGGGAAGACAATGTGGTTCTCCACATTGTGGGCAATATGTCCCTCTCCCTCCTATATCTTGTGTGTGTTGAAGTCTTACCACAAACAGTACATGGATTGTGGAGGCAGGAAGACATGAGAAAAAGAGCAAGAGGCAAGAAGGTGTCATGAGGGAGAGAGAGAAATGCAGAATAGTGGGTGTGACAGAGATTGCGAAGAAGAGATTATTTTCTGGCTGACTGACTGGTTAGGTTTTATTTAACAGCCATGAGACATTTGTACCTAGCGTGGCCCCTGTTGTAGCCAAGTATTATTTGAGGTTGTTGTTGTCTAATATGACTTGATTAAGATACATCCATTTTGCTAAAAATAAAAGTGCTCTCAAGAACCATGAAAAACAAAGCCTTGTGACTTTCCTTTGCTGTGAGTCAATCCAAATATTTTCATTTTTCATCTGTAAAATATTCTGGCATTTTAAAGCTTCCCCAGTCCCAAATATATAATGAAAAGCAACGCTCTCCATGCATCAGGCTTTGTTGCATGTGTGTGTGAGGGGGAGGTAACTGAAGGATATAAATGCCCTTTATTAGGCAGATTTTGTTCAACAGCAAATTGGCCTGTGCTTGGAGGCTTCCTGCCAGTTACAGTGAAAGACTGAGGGATTACTTTTTAAATTTTGATTCTGCTCTCTTTGAGCCAGTGGAATTCTCTTCATGTTAGCAGCCCAAATTTATAACGGCAGATCAAAAATGTAGCTTTCCCCCCTTTAAATGAAGAGAGATGGGTATAGAAAGCTCAAGCACCTGTCTTGTTGGTTATGATGATGCTGTTCCTATAACTTTCCTCATTTTATGGTAAATAGGCTAGCTTTGTTCACTGATAGGGTTGCCCACTTCCAGGTGGCATCTGGCGTTCTCCCAGAATTACAACTGATCTCCAGATACAGTGATCAGTTTTCCCGGAGAAAATGGCAGCTTTGGAAGGTATATTCTATGGCATCACATCCCTGCTGAGTGCTTTCCCCTCCCCAGACTCTGCTCTTTCCAGGCCCCACCTCCAAATTTCCAGAAATTTCTCTACCTGGAGTTAACAACGAATCCCTGTTCATGGATTAAATTCACCAGTACTCAACCAACAAAACATCCTCAATGAAAAATTTGCTGGTTGCCACCTGTAGTTTCAGAATCAAGGCCTTTTTGGTTCTAGAAACTTATTGATGAATTTTCTGGTCACTATAGAACTCCTCAAAAAATGAAAGTCAAAAGCAAGCCAAGTGTGGTGTACTGTTTCAAGTCGGTTGCCATGTTGGTCTGCAGTACACCAGCCAGATTTGAGTCTAGCAGCACCCTAGATACCAACGAGAGATCCAGGCTCAAATCCCTATTCTGCCACAGAAGCTTGCTGGGTGATCTTGGGTCAGTCACATATTCTCAGCCTAACCTCATAGGGTTGTTGTGAAGATAAAATGGAGGTGAGGAGAATGATTCAAGCCATTTTAGGTTCTGTTGGTAAATAAAGTAAATAAATAAATAAAGTAAATAAATTTGGCCAGTTCCCTGCTGAATCTCAAAAAACCTGTTAAACCTTTTATGTCCAAGAGGGCATTTGGTTATTGGTGCTATTATTGTGGTTTGTGGAATTTTGTTGTTAATTGCTTGTTTTTGGTTTTACTTTATTTTGTACAAACTTTCTAGGAACTGTCTTTTAACGTAAACTGCTGTGAGAAACTTTTGGTTTAGTAAGTCAAATTTTTTGGGAAGGGGGGACTATTCAAGTAAACTAGTCTTATTTATACCTTGAGTCTTTGGTCTAAGAAGACCTTCTCAAGGCAGCCATTCTAGGATGTCAATGCAGCCCTTCTGGATTAGTAGAGACTGTCTCATAGGTAAGATGTTTGCACTAGCCAGTCCTGAAGGTTACAAAAGTTTCTGTGGTGATTGCAATATACAGTCAGGAGAAAAAGCTTTTCGGCTTCCTTTACCAAATGAAGTAGCAAGGAATGCACACCTGTGTACATTTCAGACACAGCTGCCAACGTTACCTTGGAATCCAGTTACATCAGTTAACCCAGAGGGATCTTAAAATTTTTTCAAATGGGCCGTAGGTCCCATCAACTGTGAGATGACAAATTCTGACAAAATCCCCAGACCTGTCAGCCACAATATAAAATGTGCTGTATTACAATTCATTCTCAGTTGGGTAAACCTCCTCCAACCACTGATTCAGCGGTAAACTTGCTGCCTCTAGACCAAATGCAAGTGAAATTAGTAGTTTTTAAAAATGTGTTCTAGGGATTCCCCAACAACTTATCAGAAGCTCCCTGATTTTAAAAAAAATCCAATAATTTCAAGCAAGATTCTCTGAGAGAAGGTATGTCCTCTTGGGGCTCCAGGATACTTCCACACCAGTTCATGCAGGCTGGTGATGAATCCCAGAAGGCCTGGCTATGTGAGGTAAAATGTGCCTATGTGAGGTAAAATGTGACTATGTGAGGTAAAATATGCCTCAGAACAGGGTCACTGAGGGGCTGGGCTAGGAGAACAAAATTTGGGGCCCCATTTTCATCCACGGGACCCATGGAGCTGGACACATTATGCTTTTGTATGATGATTAGATTGTGTATTATGGGGGTCTTATGGGGGGGCAGACAGTACCTGTGTGGGGATCCATGGGGGCTCTTGGTCTCATTAACTATCACTCCTTTTACCAATCAAATCAATGTCACTTCTCACTGTCTTCCTCTTTCTCTCTCACACACACCCTCTTCTGAGAATTATCCCATGAAGTAAAGCAAGAAGCAAATGCTTGTTAGCATTTTAAGCTCTTCGCCTTGATGTGGTATCCTCTGGAAGGATTTTCCATGGCTCTGACAACGCTGAAATGATTGACCGAGTCTCAGAGAGCACACTTGTTCTACAAGCTCTGTGTGGAGATGAGAGAAACCCTTAAGCTCCTGGCGGCATCCTTCTGCCCTGTGTTGTTAGTGGTTTTCCTGTTTATAATGCTGTGGGAATATAAGGGAGCCTGGTGATCCTGGACATCCATACACACGCAAACAGATCGCTTTTCCTGTCCAAAATGGCCTAAAATTATCACATATTCCTTTTTGTGTACGTTTGAGAGGATGAGTAGAATGTATTGCAGGAAACGTTAGAGTCACCTCCAGCCAAACGGCGCTTTCTTTTCTATGCTTGAGAAGAAAACAATTAGTTTTGGAAAGGATGTGGTTACTGGCTATATTCCAAGTTGTAACTTCTTAACAGTCTAAAAAAGTCTATAGGCTTCTGTAAAGAGTCATGCATTTCATGCACTCAGTTTTGTTTTTTGAATGCAGGTCATTCCAGATAAGTGTTGCTTTTATTTATTTTTGTCCCACTGTTAGCTCTGGTCTAAAATAGGTATTGCAGGTTATTGAAATCCACAAACCTGCAAAATCAGTTTTATCAAGAGACTAAAGTGGAGCAGATATACAAGCTCGGCACTCTCTCTTTCAAACTGATTACCAGTTCTCTGAAAAAACTCCCATCTATTTCCAGCTTAAGTTAAAGGGAAAGCATGAAAAGGAAATACTTTCCCCAAAGAAAGAAAATTTGGTGTAGCATATACATTGTTGGTGAATTCATGCTTGGCCATGAAGTTCACTTGGTGGTGTTTGGCATTTCACTAACTATCTGCCTCACTGGTAAATGCCATGAACAATGCAGTGAGCTTCTTTTAGAAGAGAGGGATATTAGTATCAGTTCTGAGAGAGAGGAATGCCAAACTGTGGCTGTTTCCACACTACTTACCTTCATCCGGAACGCTGCGGAATGTTGCGAAAAAAACACGGAAGATAGCGTTTTCTCACACGAGTTTTGTGCGACTTCGCGCAAAACTCACGCAAGACGATGCTATCTTCCACGTTTTTTTCACAATGTTCCGCAGCGTTCTGGATGAAGGTAAGTAGTGTGGAAACGGCCCTGGTAAGATATTTCCTAACAAATGGCAAATAGTAGAATGCTATTATTTGTTTGCTGTTGTACCTCAACTGATCCATTTAACTCCTTTTCCATTTTGTTGGTTGGAAGAATTTGGCATGCTTTGTCTCAAGGTATGCCAACTATGAAACTCCAGTGTGATATACGTGTTCTGCATTAGTATCAGGTTTAGTAAGACTTTCTTTTCTTTTCTGAATGCATTTTATTTGTATAAAATTATACATATGATTTTGACTAAATTTATAATGGAAATTGTCCAGGCCTCCCAGGCAAAGAATCTACCTCCTTTGGTATTCCACTCCCCCCGCCCTGTGACAGCTTTGTTCATCCAGGCAGGATTTCTTGAACATTCCTGTTTTTGAGGCTGGACAGATAATCCACCACTCATTCCAGAGCATTTCTAGTTGTGGCATCCACAGGTTGGAACAGCTTGCTTGTCCACATAAGGAGAGTTCCTACACTAATGGCTTTTGCAAAACAAGCTCTTCAGGCAAGCATTTATATGAAAGGTGGGGTGACTGGACCTGTATTGTGCAGGCTGGGCGCCTTGAGTCGGGATGTGTGGTGGTGTGCTTTTTAAATGGGTTTCCCTTCGTTTCGATCTTGATTTTTAAGCTTGCTACTTGCTGGTTTTAGTTTGCAATCTGTCTTTGGTCCTTTTTGGGAGAAAGACTGGATAGAAGCAGGTAAATAAAGGTAAGCCAATGAACTGGCAATACTTGTTCATGACTTCAGCCCAGCAAATTTCCTGGAAGGAAAGAAGGAGGCCCATGAGGATTCTTAGGATTGCTTGAAGGAACCTAGAAGTAAATGTTTGAGGCAGCAACATTTATCCAACAGAAGCAAACGAAAGCAAAGGAATGGCTTGTGCTTGTGGATGGGTTAGGGTTAGGGTTCTGTTCTGTGGCATTCCATCATTGGCTGAACTCAGTGCCGGGCTGCTGTGAATGACACTGGTTCTGTTGGGCTAAGTTGCAGGAGTGTCCCTTGGGTGGAATGGATGTGATTCTCTGGTGTTATGTTGGTCCCCTTGCTTCACTTTAGTTCTTTTGGGCTTTCTCTGAGATGAGCTCAGCTTGCATTTGGGAGTCTGCCTTGGCCATGGCAGCTTTGCCCCAGTGTGTTTCTGCAGTAGGGGTCAGCTTTGAATTTTTTCCCCATAGGAAACAGTGGCATGGCTGGGGCTCATAGAATTGGCTCCTGGGGCCCAATCTTCCTGAAACTTGGGGTGAGGGTCTTTAGAAAACTGTCAGGAGTAGATCCCCTGCAAATTTGGTGAAGATTGGTTGAAAAATGACCCCCCCCCAACCCATTGGATAGCCCCTGGATTTAGTTTCCCGTAGGAAACAATGGCCACATTTTACCGAATTTCTGCGATATTACTGAACTAGAGAATCAATTTGATATTCATGGAACATCGAATTTCTTTCTCTACTTCAGTATTCCTGGTTCAGATTTACTGAATTTTTTGTGTAAAAATCCCTAGAGTTGTGTGTTCTCTGTACTTAATTCTGTACTAGAGCCTCTCAGAAGAAGCAAAAGTCTGAGATGTAGATAAGTTATGTAGTAGTGGTAGAAAGTGCCCTTAAGCCATAGCTGACTTACGATGATCCCTGTTGGGTTTTCAAGGCAAGAGACTAACAGAAGTAGTTTGCCATTGCTTGCCTTTGCATAGCAACCCTTGTATTCCTTGGAGGTCTTCCATCCAATTATTAACCACGGTTAACCATGCTTAGCTTCTGAGATCTGACCAGGTCAAACTTGCACAGGGGCCATACTAATCTTCTCTGTATTGATGTATTGTCGAAGGCTTTCACGGCCGGAGAACGATGGTTGTTGTGGGTTTTCCGGGCTGTATTGCCGTGGTCTTGGCATTGTAGTTCCTGACGTTTCGCCAGCAGCTGTGGCTGGCATCTTCAGAGGTGTAGCACCAAAAGACAGAGATCTCTCAGTGTCACAGTGTGGAAAAGATGTAGGTCATTTGTATCTACTCAGGAGGGGTGGGGTTGAGCTGAGTCATCCTGTAAGAGTTTCCCAGGGTGTGGAATGCTAATGGCGGGAGGCTTCACTGTATCCTGAGGAGGTTCTTTTGCATATGGATTGGTACTTGATGTGCTAATCTTCTCTGCAGGGCTATTGTCGGGGATAGAATGTTTTGTTAGCCTGGTGTTTTTCAGAACTGGAAACCATGCTCTGTTCATTCTTAAGGTTTCTTCTTTCCTGTTGAAGTTTTGCTTATGCTTGTGAATTTCAATGGCTTCCCTGTGCAGTCTGACAAAGTAGTTGGAAGTGTTGTCCAGTATTTTGGTGTCCTGGAATAAGATACTGTGCCCTGTTTGCGTTAGGCTATGTTCAGCCACTGCTGATTTTTCAGGTTGTCCAAGTCTGCAGTGTCTTTCATGTTCTTTTATTCTTGACTGGATGCTACGCTTTGTGAGTAAGTAAGTAATTTATTATTACAGCACTTGGCCAGTACGTTAACCATAAAATTTAAGTGCACATTTTACAACCATTTGAAACATGAAGCATATAAGTATATACAATTTAAAAACATAATTTCCTAATATCTATCAAAATTTGTAAAAACCAGGAAGTCAGCATAGTTCTAAGCAAGCAACTGAAATGGAGGCCTAGGCTCTAATGGGCTTTAACGACCAGAGCACAAAATTTCGCTATCTGGTGTAATACAGTAAAATCGGAGTTTGACAGCAGTTTCTCTAATTTTTTCTTATCCGAATGTTCAGAGATAACTACGCTTTGTGGTCCCGATGTAAACTTGTCCACAGCTGCAGGGTATACGGTATACTCCTGCAGAGGTGAGGGGGTCTCTACTGTCTTTTGCTGATCGTAGCATCTGTTGTATTTTTCGGGTGGGTCTGAATACTGCTTGAAGGTTATGCTTTTTCATCTTGGCAAAGGGAGGAAACTTTGCAGTCACCCCCACCAGAATTCCTGTGGAAGACATCATTGCAAATGTAGAAGCTGCCATTCGTCATCTACCTGAAGAGGAAGCTGAGGAAATAAGAGGAGAGACAGCCAGGATTCTACGAAAGGCAAAGCTTCCCACCAGCAATATAACACGCAAGGAGAGAAATGCCATCAAGACCCTCAATGCAGATCCAGACATCATCATTCTACAAGCTGATAAAGGCAATGCTACAGTGATCATGAAAACAGAGGAATACAAAAAGAAGATTAAGGAACTCCTGGACCCCTCCACCTACAAAAAACTAAAACGAGATCCCACTTGCAAAATCACCAGGCTAACAAAAGCGCTGATCAAGAATTCCTCACTACATCCCGACACGCACAGAAAACTATGCAAGACTGAAGCACAGCCACCTAGACTATATGGACTCCCCAAAATACATAAGGATTCAGTCCCACTCCGACCCATTGTGAGTGCCATTGGTTCACCGACATATGAATTAGCTAGACATCTGGCAGATCTCCTGCAGGACCACATCGGGAAAACCTCGTCTTACATCAAAGATTCAGCAAATTTCATCAACAAAATCAGTTCTCTGAAACTCAATCCACAAGACATACTTGTCAGTTTTGATGTTGTATCCCTGTTTACCAAGGTCCCAGTAAAAGACACTATTGCACTTATTAATCAGATTTTCCCAGAGGATGTAACAGCCTTATTCCACCATTGTCTGACAACCAGTTACTTCCAATGGGACAACGAATTCTATGAACAGATGGATGGGGTGGCCATGGGGAGCCCACTCAGCCCAGTTATAGCAAACTTCTACATGGAACATTTTGAAAAAACAGCTCTAGAATCAGCACCCCACAAACCTAGTGTATGGTTCCGGTTTGTGGATGATACATTTATCATTTGGAGCTATGGGGAGGAAGAATTGATGGGGTTTTTGAATCATCTCAACAACATCCACCTAAACATACAATTCACAATGGAGAAAGAAATCGAGGGAAAACTCCCATTCCTGGATACCTTGGTCATCCGCAAAGCAAACTTTCAGTTAGGTCACAAGGTCTACAGGAAACCAACTCACACTGATCGGTACTTACGCAAAAACTCCAATCACCACCCCCAACAGAAAAGAGGCATAATGAAAACATTAGTGGATCGTGCAAGACGGATATGTGAGCCGCACTTCCTCAATGAGGAAATTAATCATCTAAACCACGCACTTCAGGCAAATGGCTACTCCAGAAATGAAATCCGAAGAGCAATCAAACCCAGGATGAATCAAACAACCAAGGAAAAACAGTCTCCTACAGGAAAAGTGTTTTTGCCATATATCAAAGGAATTACTGATCAGATGGGAAAGCTTATGAAAAAGCATAACCTTCAAGCAGTATTCAGACCCACCCGAAAAATACAACAGATGCTACGATCAGCAAAAGACAGTAGAGACCCCCTCACCTCTGCAGGAGTATACCGTATACGCTGCAGCTGTGGACAAGTTTACATCGGGACCACAAAGCGTAGCATCCAGACAAGAATAAAAGAACATGAAAGACACTGCAGACTTGGACAACCTGAAAAATCAGCAGTGGCTGAACATAGCCTAACGCAAACAGGGCACAGTATCTTATTCCAGGACACCAAAATACTGGACAACACTTCCAACTACTTTGTCAGACTGCACAGGGAAGCCATTGAAATTCACAAGCATAAGCAAAACTTCAACAGGAAAGAAGAAACCTTAAGAATGAACAGAGCATGGTTTCCAGTTCTGAAAAACACCAGGCTAACAAAACATTCTATCCCCGACAATAGCCCTGCAGAGAAGATTAGCACATCAAGTACCAATCCATATGCAAAAGAACCTCCTCAGGATACAGTGAAGCCTCCCGCCATTAGCATTCCACACCCTGGGAAACTCTTACAGGATGACTCAGCTCAACCCCACCCCTCCTGAGTAGATACAAATGACCTACATCTTTTCCACACTGTGACACTGAGAGATCTCTGTCTTTTGGTGCTACACCTCTGAAGATGCCAGCCACAGCTGCTGGCGAAACGTCAGGAACTACAATGCCAAGACCACGGCAATACAGCCCGGAAAACCCACAACAACCATCCTTCTCTGTATTGTTCCACTTTTAGTATACGTGTTGTCAAAGCGAGACAAAATTGGGGAAAATTAAATAAAAGGGGAATAATATAGAAAAGGTAAATTTTCAAGGCATTAAGACTGCAAGTATAATGTTTGTAAGGATATTATAGGTATCATAGAGAAAAGTGAAAATGATTTCTTATATATGTATCATTTTTCTTTCGTTTCTATTCTCTTTTCTTTTTATTCTTTTTTCTCTTTCTCCTTCTGTATTTCTGATTTTTCTTTTTCTTTTCTCCCCCTCCCCCATTTTGATGGGATTTTAAATTTATCAATAAAATAAAAATTGTCATATTAAATAAAAAGGATATAGCTTGCCTGGGCTATCAAAGTAAGGGCTTAAATTATGTAAATTAGGCAAAATTGCCTATATATACCATTCTTAATTAATCTGCTACTCACGAGGAGTGGGAAATGACTTGGAATGGCACTGAAATCCTCTGGCTGTTGAAATTCTTTTCAGTCCCTTGCAGTTCCATTTTTAAAATGTCAATAGAAGCCATGTGAGAGACTGGCCTGGGACTGGAGGGAGGGGTGGTTTAACAGCCCCCTCCCGTGTTTCTGTAAACGGAGACTCATCTTATTTTCCTGTGATGGCTCAACAGCACAGGATTGGGTGGGTTGGCTTTGACTTGTGAAACTGCAGAGGGGAAATGAATGATGCAAATACGAACCATAGTCCTGCTATGATAATCTGTCTTAAAAATCTTCATTTCTAGTCTGTCTTCCATGAGAACACATCCAAGTGACTAGAACAAAATATTGTAAGGCTGTAAAGGTTTACGTAGTATTTTTTTCCCTTAAAAGGAATGGTTTTAAAAGTGAATGAAAACAGGTGCTTTCCAGCTGTGATAAAGTATTCTATTACGAGCCTTGTTTAGTGGGTCATCGGGCAGTGTTCTGAATTCTGGAAAAGAGCCATTGAAAGAAACAATTTCATGTCTTGGAATACAGCAGTCTGATAAATTAAAATTAAAAGTTGGTTACATGGCTTGTGTCTCCTGTGAAATGCTGCGTCTGTCATTGTACCTGAATGACTCCAGCTTTACAGATGATAAACTGTATGGAAAAGCCTTTCACTCTTCCCAAAGGACCATCACAATTGCCTTGCTGGATCAGACCAAGGGTCTGTGTCGTCTCTCTTTATGCCTTTAATACTGGCCAGCCTGATTTTGTTGGAGTGTTTTATTTAACTGTAAAGTGCAAATCTCAACTATAAACAGTCAGTCTCTCCTTTTAGTAGCTGCGGCAACTTGCTGGTCAGAAATGACCTGGAATCCAGGACTCATATTGCTTCCAACGATTTCTTTGTGCACAGCACTATTGAGAGTTGTCAGGCCATTGTCTGGAGATGGGTGCATGTCCCTTTAAAAGCCCCGACAGACGATTCTTTCCATGTGATGATTAAAGGCACAGGCATCCTGCCAGAAAAAAGGTGGTAACCCACTTAATATAAAACAGGCTGTAGATGTGAACTAGAGACTGGGATCTCTGAGGGAGGGGGGATTGCATACAATACAGGAACAGGAAAAGTAGAACAGGAAAGTGGGTGGGTTTTAGGAAAGTGTTACGTAATTTATGGAACTGCTGTAACCTCTGACAAGGGGCAGGTTATGTAACAAAAAGAACGCCAGTGCCCATGTCTTTTGCTTCACTGCTGTTTCCTTGCTTAGGCCTGCCAAAATTCACTGGAACGCATTCCAAGAGAGTGGACGCCTTGCATTTTAAAAGCTGCTTTGACACCACAAGCAACACTAGTTCTTAAAAGAGTAGATGAAGGGCTGCTGTTTTTTATTTGTTCTTTTAGGAACTGAGAGGAATGCGGAGATCTATTTTTGTGTTTTTACATAACCAATTTAAATATTTGCAATGGCTCATGTTATTTTTCCTAGTATTTTGGGAACACTCATTTCTTCCACCCCACACATATTGTGTTTGATGATTTAATGAGGCATCTGAATTGTTCTTTTCTACATCTATGATATGATGTGACACACAGTGTGTTGTGCAAGGGAGGCTAGTAGGTTCCCAGTAAGATGCTCATCAGACAGAAAATTTTGTTTAGAGCACATCATTCAGATTTGGGGGGGGGGGTGTTATGTTAGCGGGTGTACTCAGGAGCACTGTGTTTTATACAGTTACTTCTTGAAAGGAATATCTTGGTTCAGCTGCCATGATGTTTGTTGCCAGAGCTTATTTTCTCATGCCTGTGTTATACTTATCTATTCTGTTTTCAAGAGTCAGCAGCCCAATTCAGATTTTTTAAAAAATTAACTGTAGATCCCAGCTAAAAGCGATCTTTTGTTTCATTTTCACTTCCATTGTCATTGAAAAGCACCTGTAGTTGCCATTTGCAGAATGGGAAATTCCTGGGGAAGGTGGAGTTTGGTAAGGAAGTGTGATGGGGATGTGACGCCCATATCGTCCTCCCTCTCCAGGGAGATGGATCTCCGGTCTACAGAGTAAGCCCAGGAGAACCTCAGGCCCTGCTTGGAAGTTGACAACCCTCAAAGCACCTCCCTTTTAAGGTGTGTGCTTGCAATGGCCCCTTGAAAATTAAATTCTTATTCCCCCCACCCAAATCCTTGATATTAGAAGTAAGTGTATAAAAGTTCCTCAAGGCTCATATTTGAGTCCATCATTGTGGTTTCTGTGCATTCCCACATGAGAACTGTGCATGTACACACCAGCCATGGAAGTTCCAAAAGCTCTTAGACATGAGAGATGCCCACCCGTCTTTTTCTCATACTCCCCACCCCCGCCCCACAGTGTGGGTATAAAAGGGTAGGTGAGCAACCCCTTCCTGCAGTTGTTCTTATGCTGCTACTGAAGAAGGATATTTCCAGCTCTCCTCTTTGGACTGCAGCCTTTGGATCCATGGTGTTGAAGAAGTGTTCCCATTGCAAAATGAAGATGGCCCAGTTGGACGGACAAGAAAAATGCCAATTCTGCTTGGGCGAAGCACATGACACCTTGAGGTACACCATGTGCAAGCGATTTACATTGAAAGCAAGACATGAAAGGGCATCCTGGCTAAGGGTTGTGCTGTGGGAGTCATCCTTGCTTGGCATCGCCCCACTGGGACCAGCAGCCAGAAGTGACATCATTTGCTGGAAGCGACAGCCCCCCCCCCCCCAATTTCATGTGCCTGCCTCCTCCTGCTAATCAGTTGGTGATTAGCAGACAGAGGCCCAGGGCCAAGCTACACATGACGAATGACACTTGAACAGCAAGTGTATTTCTCCCTGTTCACTTGCCCTCCACTCAATCCACTTGCCGTTCAAGTGTCATTCGTCATGTGTAGCTTGGCCCTCAGATTGCAAGGATATTGCTTGCCATAAGTGGGCGTCTGGCAAGCCTGTATTTAAGAACTTGAATAGTCCTTGAACTGTTGGTCCATATGGGCCAATTCAGGAAAACTCCTCAGTCTGACTGAGCTACTAAACTGACTCAGGGCCAAGCTACACATGACGAATGACACTTGAATGGCAAGTGTATTTCTCCCTGTTCACTTGCCCTCCACTCAATCCACTTGCCGTTCTAGTGTCATTCGTCATGTGTAGCTTGGCCCTCAGAATCCCTTCTATCAATCCTCTTCCCAGCCCATATAGTGCTACGCAAAGACCAGGGTCTCTCTGTGTGATTTGCTTATTTGCTCTTCCTCATGCAGACTTCAACATGGAAAACAGTTTGCCTGGACCCTAATTAAATGCATGGCTGGAGGTGAACAGTTATGCATCATTCCAGTGTAGGCAAGTTTGAGGAGCCCTTCCTCCCTCAATATGCATGCCAAAGAACAATTGTGTGTTGTCTATGGAATTTCTGTACATTACAGATGATTCTGGAGGAAATTAGCAGGTTATTGCAAGGCGACAGCAGGCATGTTACACCTCCTTTTAGGTCATGTTTCCAAGAGTCTCCCACCACTGGCAGCAGGGGAAGACTGGAACAAACTATGTCCGCTAATATTGCCCTTCTCACTGGGGTACTTTTAGTTCCCCAATTAGAGGGGCAATACCCCAGAGGCTCCAAGTTTCCTAGGCACACAGTTTGAAGACATTGTTGTACAATTTCCAGTTTAGGAGCACCTGCTAACCTGTGAGTCCTTTCCAACCACAATTACATTTCTCATTTGAGGAGGCCACTTACATGATCAACCAGCTCAGGTGATTTCTGAAATAAGATTGTCAGATGCAGTTCTTTGCTAGGATATTTACAGCATTGTCGTAATCTTATGAAAAATAGCTCTGTTTCATCTTACAGTAGTGTAGAAAAATAAATAACTTGGCCAAGATTGACAGCGGGACCACTGTGACTCAGCTTGCTCTCCGGTCTGGCCAAGTACAATGTTTCTCCCCCACCTCCAACCAATGCAGCCATCTTCACAGGTCAATGCTGTAATTTTTTTTACACTGCCAAAAAAAGTTGCCTGTCTCTGCTGCTGACTGTCTGTCTTCCAAGTTCTTTCAAATATAAAAGTCTAAGTGGCTCCAGTTCTGCCTATATTATTTGTTTCTGTTTGGAGTGTGAAATTGTTCTAGAGGTCTGTGACTGTATATTTGGGTGCGCTGCCTATATTTCCTTATGCTGACTGTGTAGTTATAACACTACACAGCAATATTATCCTCAGGTTCTTTCCCTCCTGTTTTGAAACTCTTACGGAATTTTGTTCCTTGTTTCTGAGAATATTTTAATGAGGCCTTTCTTCTGAGTTACGTTACTGTACATGTGTACGGAGGTGAAACACAGTTATCATTTTTGCTCCCTCCTCCTAGCCTTGACAAGTGTTGCTTTTTATCATTAATTTCATCAAAGTTTCTTGGAGAACTTTAAAACCAAACCACTTATGTATTGGTAGTGCTCCCCCCACCCCCAAAAATGTATACTACCATTAGGAAGATGTGGTTTGTTCAAGCAAATATTTAGATTAATGATTTCTGGATAACCGTTCTGGGCATAAAACTTTTTTCCGTAGGTTGGCTGAGAGGATACTGCCAAATGTGCCACTCCTTCAAAGGAACTCTTTGATTTGTGCCAGAACCAATTGTTGCTTTAAGTTGATTTTATAAGAACTTGGTTAACTTCCATATTACTAATGCTTCAACCTCTAAGGATACAATCCTAACCAATGTTACACTCTTCTAAACCCAATGGTTTCAGTGGATTAGAAGGGTGTGACCGTTTAGGATTACGCTTCAAGTCTAATAGGCACATTCAATACCAACTGATAAATGATGCATGTATCCCAGGTAGATGTGACTGTTTATTGGAGTGAATAACCTCTGCCTATCACACAGGTTACAGTGGAGAGGGGGCGAATACTGTAAAATAGTTTGGGTCCCCAATGGGGAGAAAAAGGAGTATAAATGAATTAAATAAATAGAAGTTTCCTTTGCTTCCCACACAACACGCAGCCATCTGTCAAGATCTTAGTTCTGGACATCCTGATTTTGTGGCAAGGAAGTTAAGATGTTAAGGAAGTTTTGCCTGTTGTTTTTTTCCAGCCAGTATAGCCTTAAGAACTTTAAAAGTACAGGCAAAGGAGAAATTGTCCAGACATAGAAAAAGGGCTCCTTTTTCTTGCCAGTTTCTGACAAAGTAGGTCGTCATAATGATAACAAATCTGCAACTATAAATTGGTGTTTCAACACAACTTGATGACCCTGTTTGATGTTCATGTACTTAATTTTTGGCTCCTCTGGTGAAATGTAAAACCTTCCACTTCATCCTTGGGTGTAACTTTAATCAGGCTTATATCACATTTTCAAATATGCTAATGGAGAGATCAAAGGATACTGGAGAGATCTGAGGCTTTGACCATGGTGAAGAAACTGGAAAAAATTGCGTAGCTGGCCATGAAGTGTTAATTTGCACATTCATCAATTTAAAGATTGATTCCCCCTTTTAAAAGGAGGACCGCCCCCCCCCCCCAGATATTTTACACTTATTGGAAGAAACAGAATTTTTTTCTGCGCCCATATCTTGAAAAGAAGCCTTCCTAATCTCAAATGTTATTTTTCAGTTCATTCTTTGTTGATAGTACCTGTGAAACAAGCAGAAAACAAGAAAGCAATTCTGACTTCCTTAGTTTTACATTTTAACTTTGAGAACTTCCTTGCTTTCATGAGAACAGGCTATTTCTTTTAAATCTTTCGTCCTCGTCATTGCTAATTACTTTGCTTAAAATACTGTGAGAATGGACATTTGTGATAATAGGCCCCACTGTATCCAGGAAATGCTGGTGAAGCATGCATCAAGAGAGGAAGTGTTTCCAAACTTAGAACAAAGTTGTAAAGTCTACGAAGAGTCTTGTGAACATATGAAACTGCCCTATCTCAATTCTGACCATTTGTTCACCCGGTGTTATCAGCCACTGAGATATCCTCCTCTCCCATCGCACCATTTGGTTCTAGCTTTTGTTAAGTTTAAGCAGAACAGAACAGTTCAAGTCTAAAAAAATTAGTGGCTTTTCGCTAGCTGCAGGTGGAACACTCATTCAATGAGGAGAGCTTTGTTTTTTTATAAATGTTCAAAAAATAACAATTTGGGCAAATAGTTATGATGTTTTACATTTTCAAAGACAGTGTTTTTAACGTGCTATTTAAAAGTAAGAATAGTTAATGCATCAAGAAGGTAGAACTTTGGTTGACAACTATCAACAATGGCCATGTTTTAAATGGCACTATAGCTGTATTCACTGACTTGCCAGGCCAAAACACAGGCTGTGTCAACATTTTGATGGATATAGCACTATCAATGTGTTCTAGCAGTCACTCACAACAGGATTTTCCTGTCCGTCCAGGACCATTATCATCACACGAACACCTGAAGCTGCCTTATACTGTATCAAACTGTTGGTCCATCAAGGTTGGTGTTATCTGCTCAGACTGGCAGCAGCTCTCTGGGGTCTCGGGAAGAGGTCTTTCGCATCACCTACTACCTGATCCTTAATGGGAAATGCTGAGGATTGAACCAAGCAGATGCTCTTAGCTATGGCCCCGCCCTTGAAGGATCGCTAGAATGCAATGATAGCACAACATCCAACAATGTATATTTGTAGCCACAAAGAGTAATTTAATGCTCTCCACATTGTTGTAATCACTGAGATTTTTGCATGTCCTCATGAGCTCCTTGCTTAATTTTCTTAGTTCGTGCATAGAAGTAAACAATTGAGGAATGTAAGGAAAGAACTTGGGCTAGGCTATGGAGGGATTAGAGCCCCCTTTTACTGTTTGTGAATGCAATTTTGTACCAACTGAATGCATGCTAACATTTTCCAGGTACAGAATCTTGCACAGCAGAGTGTTTTCTCCCTAAAACTAACTGTTTTTAAAGGCCAAACTATTCTGTATTGCCCATCATGTGAGATACTATCAGATGGGTTGCTCCTCCCAAAGCAGTCAGTTAGTGGGTTGGATCCAGACTAGACATTTCTACAGATTCCTTCTGTTCACAGAACATGACTTTGCTGTCTCCTCCCCTACAGAAATCCAAAATGCTTCTTCCACTTTCTGTTATTGAAGGAGTGGAGGACCCCCCCCCCCACCAGGAACAAGATTTGGAGGGGGGGCATTTGGGGCTGCTGTGTGTTTCTGGGGAGCTGGCAAATTGTGTTTGGTGATTGGAAATCCTTGTGCTCATAGAAAAGTTAGTTTGAATCCCAGTAACTCTTCATTGTTTATTGTATGTAGAGCATTTGCAGGCCAGTGCTGAATGGGAGAGGAGAGCGAGGAGGGGGCACAGCGACAAAACACAACAGACACAGTGTTGGAGTTGAAAGAGGCTATAACTTTATTGAAATTACAGCTCGCAGAGCATTGGCGCTGCATACGGCACTGATCCGAGTGGCGACTGACCCGCCTGCCAGCCAATGACCCTCAATCCCCCTCAGACCGCTGCTGAGGGGGGGAACCAGTCAATGGGATGGCACGTGCATGTACACTCCTGTGTGGGTTATCCCCTGCCACCACGGAGTGAGGCGGATCTCACAGCCTCCAAGCTGGGCATGCACCTGCCATGCCTCACTCCCCAGATCCCTTATGGGGATCCCCATAATAGGGAAGCTGAGCTTATGGGCCCTGTTTCCCCGCAAACGGATTGGTGCCCAATGGCCAATCTGCCTGTTCATTCCCAAGTGGTGACAAAAGGAAGGGCTAGTCATGATGCTGGCCGAAAGCCAAGTGCTGAGGGGCGGGGACCAGCTCCCCTGATCAGGGCCTACGGTGGATGTGCGTGGAAAGCCTCCCAGGCCCTCCACACTTCCCCACCCCTCTCAACAACATGGCGGCCACCATGACCTCCCTGCCCTCATTCCCCGGATGGCCTGCAACCTGGGCCCCCAGGTAAGCCTGGGGGCTGGTGTTTACACAGTAAAATAATACAGTAGGTGATAGAAGAGAGCAGGCAATGAGATCTCTTGAAATTTTTGCTACCTTAATGCTTAAATAAAAGGGAGTGCTTAAATAAAAGGGTAGTCCTATTTATACTTGCCAATATCCTTTTCTTTAGTCTCTGAGCCCGATGAATAATTTATCCCTTTACATGTTAGCAAAAACAATAATAATGTTTAAGACCCAAATCTAGTTATGCTTCAAAAATCTTGCAGCCATTAAAAAGTTACTTCTTTTCCTAGTTTCTCAGTATGTAAAAACACATTGTCAAAATCTCTGGGGGCAAATTATTGAAACAGTTCGTTTTCTGAGCATCCCTGTGGTACAGAAGTAAATTTCATACTCCTCTCTTACTCAGTTGAACTCAGCCAGTCTAATGCAGTTGAGCAAGAGTGGGGTTATATTTGTCTTAAAGAGTAAACAACTTCTCAGTTAAGAATGCACAGATCCTCCTTCCAGATCTTGCTAGTCTTACTGAAATTCTTTAGACATTTCTCCTGAACAGTAATCCTTAAATTTTCTAGACATTTTAGTCTAGGCAAAATCCAGTGGCAAATCTAGTACCATGTCATAGCAACTGTGGTGGCTGTGCACTGGGCATCCCATCTGTAATGTTGAGAAGTCAGTTGCCCCATAGCAAATCGGACTTAACAGCCTGTCTAAAAATATTTTCATTTGAAGATTCCTTTTAAAATACTATAATAGGATTCAAAGATTCCCTTCTAATAAAGTGTGTGTCTTTCTCCATCACGGGATTATTCTTTGGGTGCAATCGTTGTATCATAGTGGTACTAACTCTGCTACTCACGAGGAACCACATTTACAATTACAAGCAAAAGAGCCGCATTTATTTCCATTCCTGGTCTAAGGCCTGCACCTTATGGAGTCTTGTAGCTTTTCTTTTTCTCTAGTGGCAACTATTTCAAAGTGGAAACCAACTGCCAATCTTAAACTTCACGGGGCAGGGGCCTTTTCTGAAACAAGGTATATGGCACATTGGGGGACAATGTTCAAAAGAGCCACAAATGGCATGTCAAAGAGTCACATGTGGTTCCCGAGCTATTGAATGTGTGTCGCTGTTCTTTCAGTTTGCATTATGTTACAAAATACAGTCTGGCAAGTGTCAGTTCTCTTTTGAAAGATGAGTTAAGAGCCGCTTCAAGCTATAACGTAGGTGTACATTTCAAAAGTCTCTTTATCCCATCCCACCCATTCTAGCTTGGCTAATGTTTGTACCCAGCACCGACTTCAAGTTTATCAGTACAGAGAAGTTGTAAATGGCTTATTCATTCAAAAAGGGATGAGCAATGTTTGTAGCTGTTATCTGATGCTCACCGTCCTGTTTGATCCCACTGCATGACATCTGGTGGAAATAAGGGTGAATACAGGGTCTTCACTTCCTGTAGTGTGTCATTCCGTTAACTGGCAGTCCTCATATCTTGCTGGTAAAATCGTAATTCTTAAGAACACAGTAGTTTCAATGTAGTGTGCATAATGATGTCATCAATGTAGGCTCAGAATACACATGTGCGTGTTGTTTGAGTTCATTGCTGGTTGAATACCAGTTCAGAAGTTTGCTTGCAGGTTGCTCATGGATTTATACGTGGTGGCCATGAGGCCTTGGATCTGTGTTGGTTTTTGACCCTTACAGTGTGAATACAGTGTGATCCTTAGAGCGACTCTTATAGTGTTGTGGATTTTTAAAAATACAATTTATGCAGAAGCACCTATCTAAAGTACTTTATTTAGATAGTTGCATCTAGGGTTGCCAGGCCTCCTTTCCCTCCTGGCGGGAGAGGGGGACCCAGCGTTTACCTTCCCGGTGTTCTGGGATGCTCCTCATATGTGGGAGGCCCTGTGCCAGCATGATGACATCGCTTCCTGGAAGTGACTTCCTGGAAGTGACATCATCGCACAAGGCTGCGGAGTGCATGTGTGGTTTGCTCTACAGTACCTGCTGCTGATGTTGCTTCCAGTGCAACATAGTGTTCTTGCTGTGTTTTGGACAGATTCCTAAAGAATTGGCCCTGGTTGATACCATCACTTCCAGGTTGCACCAGAAGTGATGTTCTTGGCCAGGGGTGTAGGAGCATTTGTGCCCATTTCCCCAGCCTACCTCTTGGTCTCTACCAATGACAGGCAGTCCTTGGGTGGTCTGCTTCCTTCTGTGGATCACCAACATACAAGAGGATAAAATCGCCATGAGATTGCCCACCATTGGCAGAAACCTGGTAAGAGTATTCATAGGCAATAGATGTCTGGCTAACAAATACCAAAAACAGACAAGGATTTGGGCCTTCATGCCCTGTGTATGACTTTCCAGAACTAGGAGACTGCCTACTGTTGGAGAGAAGATGCTGGTCTTAACGGACCTTAGTATAATACAAGAAAATTCATCTTACAGTACCATCCTAAGTAGAGTTACAGCATTGTGTACCTAGCATGATGTAATGGCTAGCATGTCAGACTAGGATCTTGGAGACCCAGGTTTGAATTCCCAATCTGCCAAGGAAGCTTGCTGGATGACCCTGGGCCAGTCATACTTTCAGCCTAACCTACCTAACAAGGTTGTGATGATAAAGTGGAGGAAGGAGTATGGTGCAGATCGTTTTTGGTCCAAGGGCTGCCAGTTCCCCGGTGGGGGCAGAGGATCCCCCACTCCCAGCCTTTGCCCCCTGCCACCACTCACTTGGCTGGGAACAGCATAAACCTCCTGGGCTAACACACATGCCTGCCTCTGGGCATAATGATGTCACTCCCAGAAGTGACATCATCATGCTGCACCGGGAGCAAGCTCACAAGGAGTGTCGAAGTTGAGTGGTGGGTCCTCCACTCACCCGCTGGGAGGATGTGGGGACTTGGAAACCCTATTAGGTCCACATTTGGGAGAAAGGTGGGGTATAAATGGAGCAAAATAAAATAAATAAAACTCTGCTTAGGCTAGCACTCTTGGTGATAACTGAAAGATAGTCATAAAGCATTCTGGATTTCATTGACAATAACATTTTGTTCATAACAGCTCAATTTTTCAATCAATAATAGTTTGATTTAGTAAGACAGGAAGAGGTTTTTGACATTGTGCATTGCAGAATGAGCTGAGAAATTAGAAGAACATATTGTTATAAAATTCTAATTTTTGACCATGTCTACCATGGGTTGCAACCTGAAACACATCAAATTCTTTCTGTAAACATTTTTTCAGGAAAACATTCAAACAATTGGCTATTCTGGGATTTTGTCTGTTTCTTTTATGCAGGTTCTTTTTCAGTGCTGTGCTCCATTGCAAGTATACGCTTTTGTGTTCCTTTTCCAAGAGCTTGGAATGTTTTGTGGCAGCAGTAAACCAAATATTTGTTTTGTTTGAAAGCCTGATTCAAGAACAATCCACATGTTGCTGTTTTTAAGATACTTTAAACTCATGACTTTTCAGATTTTGTAAGATAGTGTAGTATTACTATTCAGATAGTAGGCTGGTGGTGAGAAATAATGATTTTTCTAAATTCATGTACCTAGCACAGATGTTGCAAGAGCATTGTACACACATTGTATGTAGGATTGCCACACCAAGGCTGGCAACCAGCAGGAGACTTACTGGGAGGAGGAGTGGCAATGTTGATGATATCACTTCCTGTGCAATCTGGGAGCAATGTCATTATGTCGATGCAATGCTCTAGCATTTGCCCCAAACACTGTGGCTTAACCATAGAGTTTTGGGTGAATGCTAGAGCATCGGTCACACTGAAAGTGATATCATGGTACTGCCATGATGCCCATTCCTCCCATTTTCCATATTATTTTTTCCCATTGCCCAGCTGAGTAGTGGAAGACGTAGCTGGTGGGAGGTAGGAGGTCTTCTACCAAAGCAGGGGATCTGGAAAACCGAATTACACTTGTCTCCAGTCATTGCAAATGGGGGGGAGTGGGCTCACAGCTACCTTCTCACCCACTCCCTGTGTACATGCAGCATAGTTGCTGCAGGAATCTGTATGGGTATGGGCATGGACTTTGTACACATGATCAAGGAGGATCCTGTAAGTCGAAGATTACAGTTTCTTTGTTCATAGGCCTGTGCAGAAGTTCAGCTGAGAGCATGTAGGAGTAGGAGTAGAGCTAATATGCTCAGGATAATTCAATACTACTCCTTTTTCCAGGTAACAGCTATAATCCTAAAAAGACTCTTTAAATTATAGTCATGAGATTTGAAGTTGCATGCTCCCCATGCAGCTTATCTGCTCTTCAAAGTAAGAACATGTACACTTGATCGTCCATTAGTGTGGCTGAGTTTAATACCAATATAGACATTAATCGCAGTTAACACTGAGTAATGTTTTCTTTTAATAGAGGCTTGTTAATCAGTTTCAAAACATGGTTTCATTTTTGGTTAAGAGGCATCCTTGCGTAGTGTTACGAAGTACTTTAACCTCGGGTTAAAGTAATGCTTTAACCTGAGTTAATATGCAGGGGGAGTGGGTGGATTTCTTGAAAGGAGATTTTGAGAGTAAGACTCTCAGCCTGTTCATAATCTTTTAAACTTTGGTTAAGAGAGTCAATTGATTATGTCTGTGTTGGCTCCTGTTAAACCCATGGGTTAAATAAGATTTGAACTAGATATTTCCTGACTGACAGCTCGGTTGCTTAACCACAACAGTTATGTCAGTGATTTATGAAGCTTAGGTTGGAGGAGAATCAAGACCTACAAGAAAAAGGCTTTAGCCACCACTGAATTTTTAGTGGTATAGAACTGGTATCCCAGCTCAGCATAAATCTTGCATTGCTGTAAACTCCATGTTGTTTTTCATGAGAGAGGAAACTAACAGTGCAATCCTAAACAGAGTTACCGTAGTCTAAGACTTTTTATTTCAGTGGGCTTAGACTAGAGTAACTCCGTTTAGGATTGCACTGTAAGTGCTGTTGCTCAAACAATTAATACGAGATGAGTTTTTCTGGCCACACTGAAATTTCTCATGCTGTTGCCATGTCTGTTATAAATCAGCTATCGTTTTACTCCCCAAATATGGCTCAGTTTAAATGCTGGCTAAAATTATTCCTGTATAAGTCAGGGTGTTCAGAATGCTTTGGTATGAGTCCAAATCAACCAAGAAGGCCCAGATTTTCAAAAATAATTCCAGTTTATTTTGTTTCTGGGAGGGAGGGGGAAAGGGAGAGGGTAGAACAAGATACATGTTTCTCTTCACAGGATGTTGAAAGATGCTGATTGTGGGCAAGTTCTAAGCCGTGAGCTCGCATTCCTAAAACGAGACTCAAGCAGAAGACTTGCTTGGATTAAGAATTCATCTGTTGTATCGTAAGGAGTACAGTACTTCTACAGCTATGGGCTATGTAGTTAAAAACCACACAATAGAGTGAGAAAGGCAACCAGATTCTAAATTAAATGGGACTGTGGCTCACCGGCAGAGCGCTCGCTTTACATGCAGAAGGTCCCAAGTTCAGTCTCTGACATCTTCTGTTAAAAGGATCAGGTAGTAGATGACATAAAAGACCTCTGCCTGAGACCCTGGGGAGCCACTGCCATCCGAGTAGACCGTACTGACTTTGGCAGGTCAGTGGCATGACCAGTATAAGGCAGCTTCATGTGTACTAACAAGTATGACATAATACGGCTGTTGAAATGCATTCAACCAATGTACTTTACACAGCTGGGATCCAAAACCTGTGCCTAGGAAATTCTGTATCCTGATTAAACAAGGCAAATAGTGTATCTACATATACTTTTAAAAACACAATTTATTCTGCTTGGATAGTCATGGTGGTAGTGCCAAGATGTGTAAAATCCACTTGATGTTTGTTAGGGACAAACTAGATGAGGTAGCGGGAAATCTTTGAATGGCTCTCCCAAGCATTTTTGTTGGTAAATACCAGCTACACAGTCTTCATTTGGATTTGTTAGCAAAAAGGCTCTGGAGAAGCATTCAAGAACCTCTCTTTGTCTTGTCTACTGTGTAAGTGTTACCAAAACTTATATAGTTTGCATCAAAATACCCTTCTTTCTTTCTTTCTTTCTTTCTTTCTTTCTTTCTTTCTTTCTTTCTTTCTTTCTTTCTTTCTTTCTTTCTTTCTTTCTTTCTTTCTTTCTTTCTTTCTTTCTTTCTTTCTTTCTTTCTTTCTTTCTTTCTTTCTTTTGCTTGCTTGCTTGCTTGCTTGCTTGCTTGCTTGCTTGCTTGCTTGCTTTTTCTTTCTTTCTTTCTTTCTTTCTTTCTTTCTTTCTTTCTTTCTTTCTTTCTTTCTTTCTTTCTTTCTTTCTTTCTTTCTTTCTTTCTTTCTTTCTTTCTTTCTTTCTTTCTTTCTTTCTTAGTGCCATTCTGCCATTGTGCACACGGTATTTCTCAAATCCAAACAAAAATAATAGAAGTGATCAGAAAGAGAAGAGCAAAATAAGCAAACTCAAGTACAAACTGATGAAACTATTCCATGATGACCCGTTTGGATGGCTGCTGTGAGAAGTAATTCTGGATGCAGAGCTAGTCCCAAGTTTGGGGGAAGGAGCAGGCCACCTCTGCAGCACCCATTCACACCCCATTCTGACCTATCAAGGCACCCCTCCTCTACCACCCACTCATGCCTTTTTCTTCACCAGCTTGCTTGCTTGTGATCCATCCCACTGCCCATTAGGATTGCCAACTCCAGGTTGGAAAATTCCTGAAAATTGGGTGTGTGTGTGTGTGCATCCTGAGGATGGCTTGTTTGGGGAAGGAGGAGGAGCTTAGTGGGGTATAATGCCATAGAGTCCAGTTTCCAAAGCAGCCATCTTCTCCATGGAAACAGATCTCTGTCGTCTGGAGATCAGTTGTGGGCCCTACCTGGAGGTTGGCAACCCATCTCACGCTTCTTGCTGCATGTTCCATTGGATGGCAGCAGCTGGCCTTACCAGAAGCCTTGTGCTCTGGCCATGGCCCCACTTCAGCAAATGCTGACACCAACTTTTTCTGGGAGGAGAGAATCCAAATGGCATTTGAGCCCAGGCAAGCAACTGTTTTTGATGCAGTGTGAACAAGAATCTCTGCTGCTTGAGTGTAAGCCTTTTTATCCCTATGTGGTTCTTTCCCCTTGCCTCGTATATTGGGCATTCTGATAACAAGTAATCGTTTTATGGAATCAATTTGTCTTTACTGTTTTCACCTATGATGACAGAAGCCTGGAAAAAGTACTATTTTTGTTTGTAGAAAGGAAGAAAAGGTTTTATGAAGTAACCATTGTCAATGTCCAGGAAAAGCAAGAGTCAAGTTCTTGGGATTCTCCTTTTCCAAGTAATTCTTAATGGGTTTTATTCCCTCCCCCACAAAAAAAGCAGATTAGCAAAACATGTTAGAAAACAAGATTCTGCTATTTTAAAAATCTCAGTGCACTTCTTCGACTAAGGACGTGTTTGTGTCTGTTCAGTGAGTTTCTTGACAAGCTAAACAAATCATTTTATTTTTTTGGCTCCCGAGGCACATGTCTGCTTTAATAAAAAGGGCAAAATCACTTCCAAATAGGGACTGAACGAAACCTGGAAACTGTGGTGTATTTGAAACATGCAGCACATTTTTTTAAAAAATGAGGGAAAAATCTGAACTCTGGGGAATGAAGAGGTTCACATGGCAGGCTTTTAAGAGTGTGTGATTTAACTGAAGCTGTTTGCAGGATTTCGGGCAAGAATACAATTTGCCAGCCAAGTGATCTGTGCTGCTGGGTCTCATGAATTATAGCACAGCAAATGGCCAAATTGTTCATCTCAAAGATGGGACACCCAACAACACTTGCAGTATCTGAAAAAGACAGCTTATTTTATTCCTTTCCAAGGCTTTTTTTCTGGGAAAAGTTCTGGGAACTCTCTATTATCATGTGTGCATGCGTGCAAAGCGTGCGCACGCTCCTGGAAATGCGTGATGATGTCACTCCTGGAAGTGACATCACTCTTGGAAGTGACACCGTTTCCCGGAAGTGATGCTGCTTCTCGGAACCCAGCACAATGCATTACGACGAGATAAATGTTAGTAAGCTTGGAAATTACAGTATTATGAGAAAGGGTTTTTTCCCTTTCTGTATCCTCTACAAAAAGTGGAATCTTCCATTCCCTTTTCCAAACATTTCATTTCTTTGGAATCATATTTTAAAATATGCAAGAAGGAGAGGGCCTCTAAAAAACCAAAACCCATCTCACAAATCTAAATTCTAACAGATTCCCTCTGCCAGTGTAGGAAAAAAAATCCAAAATTCTTTCTCATAATTCCACAGAGTCTGAAATTCCTAATCTAATGAATATTGAATTTTCAAATTTTCAGAGAGGGTTTTGCTTTACTGGAGCAATTCAAAGTTAGATACTCAACTTTAGCTGCATTAGAGTTATACTTAGTTTAAAAGGGCTTTTTTGTGTTGCCTGCCAACTCTACGGTACCAATGGCTAAGCTGTTGTGACATTGTGAAATGCTCATAAATATTCCAATGTCCCAGACAAACAATATTCATACAAACTTCCTTAACACCCATATGCCCACTGCAATTTCAGTGATGTTAATCAGCTGAGGGTGAGGAAAACCATTTGAGTTACAGCTGTTAAGACATAACAACACCTATATACTGATGAATATATTGATGAAAGCCTTCTGTGACTTGGACACAGCTATCCATTCCTAGCATAAAACTGGAATAACCATAACTGATATTTTAACCAATACAAATAACCATAACTGATGTATTTAACTAACACAGAACCAATCTGCATTCAAAAGTTGTGGGAGCCATAATAATGGCAACTTAGGTCAACAAAAGAATGAAAGTAACACACATACATTCATAGGCCCACCCACCCCCTGATAAGAAAGCAGAATGAACTCAAAGCAGCACGCACACACACAACTCCCACCCTCCATGAAAAGAAAGCAGAATGAACTCAAAGCAGCACACATGCACACACAGCCCCAGGCACCCCCGAATGAAAATAAAACAGAATGAACTCAAAGCCGCACACACATACACAGAAACCCCTGAATGAAAAGAAAGCAGAATAAACTCAAAGCAGCACACACACATACAGCTCCCACCCCCCATAAAAAGAATCCAGAATGAACTCAAAGCAGCACACATACACACACAGCCCCAGGCACCTCCGAATGAAATGAAAGCAGAATGAACTCAAAGCAGCTTAGCCTCCTCTGGAGAGCCGGCCCCAGCAGCTCAGCTTGCACGCTCTCTCTCATGAACTCAAAGCAGCATACATACACACAGAGCCCCACCCACCCACTCCCCCAATGAAAATAAAACAGAATTAACTCAAAGCAGCGCACAACTGTTTTACAACTATATTATTGGTTTCAACATTACTTCATATTCAGTATTACATACTTTCCCCCATTCTACATAACCACTATTATATATCTCAATTATATATCTCATAATTTGATTCTAAATTTGTCTCCTGCTTTCAAAATACACATTCCATCTCTCGTCAAATTTCGTGATGGATCTATTTCTCAAATAGGTTGTTAATTTTGCCATTGCTGCATATTTGGCAAGTTTATTTTCCCATTCGTCTAAATCTCTTCTAACTTTGCCATTTCTGATTCTTACATTGGTGTGACACAGAGACCCTGTTTCCATGGAACAAGGCCAGAGTTTACCTTTTAGATTCCTATCTTAAGGCTGGATCCAAGAAGCTTTCCTGCTGTTGAAAAAAGAGGGTGGGGGTTCTCTTTGACCACCAAAAAATGCTGTCCTGGGGATCTGCATATTCAAAAGACATATAACCACCAATAATGCAAGGCTCCACTGGTTTTTATCTGATAAAAATGTTAAGATTATATGTCAGGTTGCTAAATTTTGTGCATTAATTCTTAAATTACGGGAATTGTATCTTAAAATTTTTTAAAGTTGATTCCCCCCCCACCTTTTAATTGTATCCTTGCTTGATTAATTTGTATGCTGGTCTTAGGACCGTAATAAACAAGAAAGTCAGATATGGGATGGGAATTGGGTAAGACTAAGTAAATCAGCTGGTTAGATCCACCCCTTCATATTCCCCCAGATCTTTCGGGGTGCCATGTTGTCCCACTCCATTCCAGTGTTTTGGGTCTAGAACATAGCCTCTCCCAGACTCCAAATGATAAAAGTCTCAGATGCTCTTATTCTGGTAGTGATTCTATTGGAAAAAAGAGGAATTGGCCACCTACACAGGCTCAGGTATGCACTGCCCAGTCGTGGCAAGTTACAAGATGCAGATGCTAACTAGATGAGGGCCTGGCCACATGAGATGATAAACTTGTGTTTAACGTGCAACACTGCACTCCCCTTCAAAATGGTGTATGTGAGATGGGGACATGCCCCTGAGTGCACATGGACAGGCAGGAGAGGCTTTGTTGTTCCCTGCTTTCCGCTCAGCATGCTTTTGCAAATACAAAAGGGCCATGGAAGGTGAGATGTTTCTCTTACTGCCTATTCCACACATCTGCCCTGGAGACACGTGTCTCTGGCAGTTAAAACTGAAGATAGGGCAACTTAATTGGCTTTATAGAATTTTAAGCACAACAACATAACCGAAATGCTTCCTACTGAAGGATCTTAAAGACCTTGACTTCAAGGCAGTACTTCCTGCATGTTTTTTTCCAGCAGAATCATTGATGGATGTTCTGATAAGAATGCATCTCTCTTTGGAGGTCTCTTGGCTATGTCCTGGCCTTGCTTTAGCCAACATAACCTCTGAGATTTGATATGCTCCAAGGAAAAATTGCTTTGGCATGCACAAGGGTAATTCCTTTTAATCTGAAGTATATACTGTGTCCTCTATTAAGATTTTAAAGTATAAATAAATCACAGGTCGTTTGACATCTTGGCTCCTAGGCAAAAAATAAGTATGCATGCGAAAGGGAAATAAAGAATTGTATCCGGCTGTTTGTGTAACGACAGTAAAGCATTCTGTTGATTTTTGCAAGCAAGAAATACGATTGCTTTGGCAGTGGAGTTCAGAGCAGATCCTTTCCTTTTATCCATCGGGGGTAGGAAGTGGTCAGGATCTCATTGCAAAAGTTATAAATATTAACTGTGTTAAAGCAACACTTGAAGTGCTGCAGCAGTATCAATGGCACCAGACGGCACTACGTAAAAGTTGACTGTTCATAGAATCATGTTTATTGCATGATTAGGGAATGATCATGCACCCCCTGCCCCCACCGCCACAACCATGTAACTTTTCCCATTTTCTTACGAAGTTTCAGGTGATGAGAAATTTTGTCCAGCCACTAAGGCTAGTCAAAGAATGTGGGTCTCTGTGAAAAGGGTCTCATTTAAGCAAAGGATGAAGCACTAGGATTACCCATTGTATCAGTCTGTTCTTTACACTGCATGAAGGGGAAAATGAATTTTGTAAAATTAATGATAGGCCTTTTCTCTGTTTTTCTGTGTAATCACCATTTCCCCATTTGTGCCCAGATCATGTGCCTTGCAAATTGCAGATCTTTGTTCGAGCGGACATGTTTAAGAGATGGCAGATCACACCAGTTGTTCTCTGGAGATGTTAACGAACAGGTGTCCTTTCCAGAAAAGGACTTGCTGTACTTTTTTCTCTGATACTCAGATGTCTACAAAATCCTATGCATATCAGTATACTGTAGCTCTTACATAAGACTTGGCAGTGTTAGGTAAGTGTAGATACTTGCTCACTAGATCATTCACTCACTTGCTTCTTATATATGAAAGGACATTATTGATTAAATTGCACCAATACTGTATGTAGAAATGACCGAACAACTAGGGATGTGCATAACGAAATTCCTGAGCTGAAGATATGCATGGACATTTCTGTTTTAAATCATTAGTTTGCTTTTCTGAAACAGTAACACAAATCTAAGATGGTTGGGAATTATGAAACCTCCTCCCTGCAGCACGAGCAGGTTTTTTTCTACTGATTTTCCTGGACAGTGGCCTTTCTCCCTCCCTTCCTTCTAAGTAGATTCTTGCAAGGGCTCAGATCAATCCCAGCCAATCACAAGCTGCAGAGAGCTGCCTTCTCTTTCTCCCCTCCTTTGTAGCAATTTCCCTCTGATAATAGAAAGCCTTGGAGGAACCAATGGTAGAAAGCCGTTCCCCATAGTCCCCCATAGGGGGACACATCCCTATGAACAACTGGGGAGTTTACCCTTAATAAACTCAAAATCTTGAATTGTTCACTACTGTGTCACAGGCGAAGTAATGCTTGAAATTTCCTAAATCTAAAAAAGGATTTATTATAAGACATTATAAAGTAGTCTCTGGCTCATGAAAATATAGGCCACAATATATTTGTTGGTCCTCAAGATGCCACAAGATTCTCGTATTAACCATTTCTAAGAAATCATTGTTGAGAGAGCTGATCAATTGTTTATATTTTCAGATGGAGGCAGTCATCTTTTTCTTCTTCATAAGGTAGAACTTGATTAGATTAGGGCAGGAGCCCACAGCATGGTGCCTGTGGGTGCAGTGATGACTGCAGGCACCTTTTTGAACACCTGCCAGTGATTTTTAGAAGTGGGGTGGAGCCAGGTATGGCTTTTAAAATTTTTGATGTTTATGGTATAAATGCATCTGACGAAGAGTACTGTGGTTCTCGAAAGCTTATGCTATAGTAAAGTTGGTTAGTCTTAAAGGTGCTACTGGACTCTTTACTAGTAACTGCATAAGTAAGGTATTTTACCTACAAATGGTGAAGTGATATTCTCAAAGCACAGTGGAACTTGATTCTGAAAAAAAAATATGATTGGGCTGTTTAGCTAAAATGCTTAATGCTCCTAACTGGAACTTCTTTTGAAATCATCAAATCTTTTCTAGTTTTAGCATATTTTATAATTTAGACGGGAGTTGATAATAGCATCACTGCGTCAAATTTTGTTAACTTTACAAAACCATTTATGTTCCTCTCTCTTACTGTACATTATAAGGCTGGCCAGCAGAGGATCCCCCGCTCCCACTGGGGGACTGGTAACCCTAGCACAATCATAAAATGGCTGCTACAGGAGGCAGAGACAACCACAAAATATTGGGGAGTAAAGTTGTGCGTAACTGTGATAGTAGGTTTTCAACATCTGAAGCAGAAGTTCTGTTTAATGGGATGCTCTTTTAAATTAACATATGATTTTAAAATATATCATTACATACAAACAAAATAAGTTTTGTTGACTGATTAGTTGCTCGCCCAAGGAGACCTGCTGTGCCAGAGTGGAACTTTAAATTCAGAGTTCATAACCAATGCTCGATGTGCTGTAGACTGCACTGACTTTCTGAAGCCCTCTTTGCACCATTAGCAATGGCTCCAGGGGAAGGCTGCATAACTAGTGACTCACCGAACCAAATGAAGACCACAAGCCATTTCTGGCAGCCGATCAGGGGCTTTTTACTAAATCGCTTGTTTTTTGCAGCTTTCCAGAGTATAGAAATTGGGGGGAGGTATCAAGCTGGCTGGTGGGCTTAGCTCAATACTGTATGTCACAGGTGCAGGTGTGCTCTAGAGCAGTGATGTAAGATGGACTTGTCCAACTGGAAATGTACTGCAAGATATATTGCCTTGGGTTATGTTCATATGTAGTCTTTTAAAACAACTTTGTGCTGATTCTGAACAAGCATTCCCAAGGTGACGTATCCACAGAAAAATACAATATACGAAGTAAAATACATTAAGACTAAAACTGTCAACAGCAATAAAACACAGTTGCCACAGTTCTTTTGTTAAGCAAGTAGCATGTAATTAAAAAAACACATTTGCATGCCATGTATTTGAGCCAAGCCAGTTATGTGGATTTTCTGAAAGAAATATGAATCAGATATTTTCCTACTACTATAAACAGGGTGATTTAGCATATTTATTTTGACTTACAGTTAGTAAACAGAAATTTACTAAAGAAGCAAATTAAAGCAGTTGCCAAAAAAAATGCTTTCTTCCATCTTAGTTTAGCCTGGAAATGGCTCTGAACCTTGACTTGGCTGAGCTGGTCACCAGGATCCATAGTACAACTTGGTAACACTGCGATTGGACTACTGTAATGTATAGTATAGTAATGGACTACTATATACTTGGAGACTCCAGTTAGTGCAGAATGCTGCAGCTCAGATGTTATCAGGAACTAGGTGGTGTATGCCATTCTGCAGTCAGTCTATTGGCTGCCTTTAAATTACTGGGTTCAATTTAAAGTCTTCATGGCCATGGACCCTACCACGACAACTTTGGCCCCAAATGAAGTGCAGGAGTGCTCCCACAGCTGGCGCAACAGCATCATTTCCGGGAGTGACATCATTGCAACCCCTAGGAGTGTGCACTCCACATGTATTCCTGGAGTGCCTGCCAGTGGCAGGCAACCTCCAGTGGCTTGCCACCTCCCACCAATCACTGGTGAATTGGCAGGCAAGGAGGCAAACCCCTAGGAATTTGCCCACCACTAGTGGGCACCTAGGAACCCTATTGACAGCATTCCTCCAAAAAAGCAAGCATAGTGTAGCGGTTAGAGTTCCAGAGTAGGATGTGGGAAACCCAGGTTTGAATCCCCACTCCCCTGTGGAAGCTCACTGGGTGACTTTGATCCAGTCACACACTCTCAGCTAACCTACCTCTCAGTGTTGTTGTGAGGATAATAAGGAGACAAGGAGAATGATGTAAGCTGCTTTGGTCCCCATTGTGGAGAAAAGTATTGTGTAAATGAAGCATTATGTAAATGAAGCAAATTAATAAATGTAATTGAAGATGGGGGACAAGTAGAAGATAAGTTGTTTAGTGAGTTTGAAGGAGAGAAGAAGATGAGGAAGTTGAGCATATGGAGGCGGCCAGGAGAAGGGAAAGAAGTAGTGTGGGGAAGGGGGTGCAGAGAAAAGAGAACTACCCCTCCACGTTGTTGCAGATTCTTCATCTTTCTACTGTATCTGGCTCAGCCAGCACCATGCAACTTGGCAATAGGATCGAGGCTGCCTGGGGTGGAAGAGAGAAAGGTGAAAACGGGGACAGACAAAGGTGGTGGGAAGGAGAAAAGGAAGCAGGAAAGGGAAAGAGGACATGGTGGTGGAGGGGAAAACGAGATGCCTCCTGCAAGTCCTTGCAGGTCCCCCACTTGTATTTATCTAATGCCAACTAAAGGCAAATGTAGGCTTTGTGCGGCTGACTGCATGTATACAATCCCAGGGTCAAACTCTAGCGACTCTAGTTGAAGGAGTTCAAGGATCAGGATTGGGAGAGAACTTTGGAAAGCTGTTGCCAATCTCAGAGTCAGTTTGCACTTTACAAAGTCCTTGTGTACTCTGAAGCAACAGCTTGTGTACTCTGAAGCAGACATTCACTGGGAGTCCCAAACTCACTTTCTCCTTGCAACGATACTGATGCAACTGCAGCTTTGCAAACAGATCCAAGAGCGGCCCCACAGCGTGGTTAAACTCTCATTGAATACCGGATTAAAAGGTCTCATGTTATCACTCAGCTAACAGTAGAAGACAAACCCTTGTATGAATACAGTTCAAGGAGGTAATATTTTCATAAACGCCCCCCCTCCCCCAGCTTTATTCAATAGCTAAAGTCAAATGCTAAATAAACAGAGAAGCACTTAAAGGGCAAGCCAGGCTTCTCACATAATGGGCAATATATCAGTACACACAAGCTTTCTCCATATGTCTGCCTATCTGTCTTCAATTCACAAAGATTTAGAAGTTCAGTTTTAAAATGGGCGGAAACTCCTACACATCCAGCAACTGCAATCCGAATGAAGTTTAAAACAACAAAATCTTTCCCAGTAATTGAAGTGGACAGTGGAAAAAATCATCATGCAGTAAATAGTGAAACTTTTGGAACAGTGCTATTACAACAAGCTGTGAATACACATTTCTCAACCCAGTGAGGTAAGCGGAATTGATGGGTCACATGGGTAAAGTGCATGGATGGAGGCTGAGATGAAATGCTTTGTGCTCATAACAGCACTGAAATGCCCACCAAACTATTACGAATGTATTTTTGGTGTAGCTGTGCTGGTCATTGATCCTGGATCTTTTGCTTCTAGAAGATGCTATGAGGATAGCACCTTGTAGCATTTTCAGGATACTTCGGGTTGAGTTTGGATTTTCCCCTCCCCCTTCTTTTTTCTTTGCTTCTAGGCCTGTTCAGCGTGGAAATCTTTACCCTTTTCATTGGAAAGTGCTCTAGTTGCCAGGCATTCAAATAGATCTGAGATAAGGGTGGGGAATTAATATTGTGGCTGCTGATGACTCACAAGTACTATGTTGGCTTCCCTAAAACAATGAGGAATGCTATTCCTCTGTGCACTTCCTAAGGGAATGAGGTGCTGGGGATGTTGCTCTCCTTCATGAAAGCCAGAACATTCCCCCAACACAGTTCCTTTCAGCTTTCAGACAGTGCCTCTCCTACCTGCAGTTCAGAAGAAGACTTGCAAGACAGAATCAGTACTGTGTTAGGATAGTCATATAGAAGATACTGCCTTTCTAAATGTCAGGAGATTTGAAAGGTGATGCCTGGAGAGGGCAGAGTTTGGGGAGGATGTCACTTCAGGGTGACACTTTAAACTTATTCTCCTAGTTTCTATGGTCTTTACCACAGAGACCAGGGTAAATTACTAGAGCATCACTATGTGGAAGCAATTTTTTTTTCTTGCAATCCTTAATTTCTCAGGGGCTGGAAATTGAGGCTGGTAATTCCTTGCACCAAGCAGATAAATGGGAGGCCTAAAGATCCCGCCTGTGCATCAAAATGACTCCTGAAAGAGAATACAGCACCATGTATTAGCAGTGCAATATTACACTTTAATAGTCCTGGATATATTGCACTTAAGACCAGGAAGAAGCACATGTTCAATTATTGTAAATTATTATTTATGTTGGAAAAAGTTCAGTACGCAATTTAAAAATTCAAATGCAATATGATTTTTACGAAGCTACTTAAAATATTGACTTGCTCAATATTTCTTTCAGCCAGTTACTCTGAACATGTATATATACAAGGTACCTTTAGAATAAGCCCATAGGCACAATCAACCAATGATTGCACTACAAGGGTGAACATGTCCCTCTAGCTTTTGTGACAGCCCCTTTAGTTACTACGTTTAGAACATTGGGGTAGAAACATAAGGTTCCTCCATAGTTCTATTCAAGTGTTTGTTAAGAAGTAATTTGTAACTTTCATTAACAGCCACCCACCTTTCCAAACATAATTCAAACATTGCCTGTCCACTAGATGTTTTTCTTCACAAGCTCCACTGAAATGAATGGGATCTACAAAAGCATGTTTTATTAATTTCTTTCCATTTGCACAGGAGAAGTCAGTGGACAAGCAATAGCTATACAATGTGATTGAAAAATGCTTCAAAAAACACACACAGCACTATGCAATCAGACTGAATTTAGTCAGTGGACTGTGCTGAGACACCACAAAATGGAATCAAATATTAAAATGTGCATAACACCCTTGAGAGTACTTCTAATACATAGAATATGTATGTGATGGCTTAGGATAAAAACCAGAAAATGTTGGGGGGAAAGTTTGCATTCCTTTCCAAGACCTTTCCCCCAACTTTTCCGGTTGCACTGTGAGTTTGTTTTCAAAATCCATTCTAATTTGTTTCCCAGAGACTGGGTTTAATTCATTCTACAATTAGAATAACCACAAGAACAACTAGAATTAGGGTTGTGAGGTGTCTGGTTTTCACCTGGACAGTCCGGTATTTGGGGGGGACTTTCTGAGGGAAACTATCCCCAAATACAGGACACCTGTCTCCTCTCTCCTGGAAGCTCTGTTCCCGGTAAGTACCAGATCCCCTCCCCCCTGCTGGGAGGGTATATGGACCTGGCAACCATAATGTGTGTGGATAGAGGCATACTAGCTTAAAATTAATGTCTGCCTGTTGAATTTCCCCCTTTAGTATCTCAATATTATATAGGAGATTGTCATCTTAAATTCAGTCTGCTTGCATAGTGCTGTGTGTGTTTTTTGAAGCATTTTTCAATCACATTGTATAGCTATTGTTTGTAAGAAGAAATGGAACATTTTTTTTAATCAGACCAGGCCATCAGCAGAACTGGAGTTAAATAAACTGGAATGCCAGACACTTAGGGAATGTGCATTTTCCTAATTTGTGTTGGGCTTCAAACTGAAATCCACATGCCCATCGCTTATTTAGTTACTCTGATCAGGAAATGGAGAAAGCACACATGCCTGTTCTTTAGGTCTCTGATAGATTTCCTTTAAAAGATTTTTTTTCTGCCGAAGTGATCAACTATAGCTAGGAATGCCTTAGATTCATTTTTAAGGAAACTCAAATGCTCATTAACATGATTGGAAATCAGTTCCCAGTGTATGGGGACTGTAGGACTTTGTAAACAACATCAACTATATTTTATCTGAGTAATATTTTTGAATTGCATTTTGTTATACTTTCGTATAGTCTCTTCTTTTTGTTTTGTGTTTATTTAAAACATGTATAACCTCTGCTCTAAAGTAATACTCTTGGCTGAAGCAGCTATTATTTATTTGGAAAACGTCCATGCCGCCTCTCCAGAGAACCTGTATGAGGCAGCTTGCAAAGTAACACATGATAAAATAATCAAACAGCACAAAATTGTTCAAAATTAGGTAAGGTAAAGGTACTCCCCTGTGCAAGCACCGAGTCATTACTGACCCATGGGGGATGTCACATCACGACGTTTTCTTAGCAGACTTTTTGTTACGGGGTGGTTTGCCACTGCCTTCCCCAGTTATCTACACTTTACCCCCAGGAAACTGGGTACTCATTTTACCGACTCCAGAAGGAAGGAAGGCTGAGTCAACCTTGAGCCAGCTGTCTGAACCCGGCTTCCACCAGAATTGAATTCACATCATGGGCAGAGCTTGGGCTGCAGTACTGCAGCTTACCACTCTGCGCCACGGGGCACTTTTTTGTTAGAAATTAACTAATTATTAAACACCCAGCCTGAGCATTAAAACAGCATCAAACATTTAGCAGCCTTAAGTAAGTCTCATATAACACTTCTCAGGCAAGAAGCAGATTGTAAAAGCAGTTTTAAAAAATTCACATTTTAATTAAAACCAAGGATAAAAAGAGACGTTTTGGCCTGGCACCTAAAATAGAGTAGACACCAGGTAAGCCTCAAGGGGAAGAAAATTCTGTACACAAGGTGCCAGCACTGAAAAAGCCCCAACTCTGGTTGCCGCTTCCCTTACTTCTGCAGGTGGGAGCATAAAGAGCAGGGCTTGTGAGGAGTCTGGATGGTACCGGCAATTAAATAGAAAAACAGGATAAAAGAAAAATACAGATATTGTGAAAATAGGAAAATAAGTAATAAAACTAACCGTAAAACAGCATAAAGCCAAAACAATTAAAACATTTAGTAGTAGCAGCAGATATAACAAAGAAAAAAGTAGCTACCCTCCGCCATACTACTGCTGTCTTTGTTAGGCTTGCCATGCCCTGCTGGGTTGGGGAAACCCCTGCCCCCACCTGGCCGATAGGGGGGGAAGGTAGGGAGGGAAGCGCATGTGCATACTCCCCCTTCCCTCTTAACTGGCTTCACTGCACCCAGGATTTCTTCCCTTGTGCTGGAAACTTTTATCATTTTCCACCATGAAGGAAGAGCACAGGGTGCATTGAAGCTAAAAAAATCACCCTTTGGAGGTTTCAGTATACCCTGCCCGGCACAAGGGAGGAAACACCAGGTGCACTGAGGCCTCCAAACAGGTGATTTTTAGCTTCAGCATGTCCATGGCTCTTCCTTCATGCTGGAAAACAGTCAATTTTCAGCACAAGGGAGGGAAACCCGGGTGCACTGAAACCAATTCAGTGGGACAAGTGCATGCAGGAAGTAAGTACCCTGCAGCCCGCCACCCAAAGCCCCCCTACATTGTAGCTTGGGCCCCTGGTAACCTTAGTCCTTGTTGTATCCAAGTACCATCCAACATCATGGCTGCATACCATTGTCAACATCAGATCATCTTCACTAATTGGGCCACTGGGCATTGGCCAAACCATCCGCTCCCAGAATAACACTGCTGATAAATATTCATATCTTACTTCAGCCATTTGTAAGGTGTCTGTGCGTCTGTATTTGTAGCTCCCAGGGTGTCTGTGTGTCTGTGTTTGTAGCTCTGCCTTCCTGGCCTTCATTGAATAATAATGAGTGGAACTTCCATGTCAGTCCCCCATTTACCACATTTTTGGTGGAAGGATTATGTATTATATTTTTGCAATATTGGTACAGTGTCACCTCTGTATTTATCAACATACTTTCGTTTTAAGATCTCTTCTCTTTGCCAGCCTAGGTTTTAACACTAGAAATCTCTTGTTTATTTACATTTACTTGAATATAGCTTTTATAATCATTACAATTAAAAGACATCAGGAATAGCAAATACGTTATGAACCTCTGGGTTTTCTAGCATTTTACTTCGTTGTGACTGTTCTTTAGATACCAACTTCTTTACCAGCTTGTGCTCCTATAAAATATGATGTAGGATTTTTCCGGCAGAATAAGATTTCAATTTCCACTGGTGTTTGAGGTCTTCCTAAATCTTTGCATGGGGGATTTAATATTCACTATATAAGACTGTACACAGTAAAAGCAAACCAATATTGTATCCTGTCTTGAAAATGTTAATAAAAGAGAACATTATTGCTGTTAGATATGAGTAGAATGGAGACTTCTAAGCTATCCACTTCAGTTTTTTCCACTAACATAGTTTTATTTGAGTAGTCTAGACAGTAAATAAATGAGCACCATTCAGAACTTGATTGTTCACCTACACCTGCAAAATATATCATCCCCACAGGGTGATCTTATATGGGTTCACTCAGAAGTAAATCCCATTAAGTATAATAAGGCTGGCTTTGCAAGCAAGTGTGCTGGAATTGCAGTCCAAGTACAAAACAAAAACGGTGCACAAAACTAGTTAGGTAAATTTTTTTCATGGAATAAGATCTTTACAGGTTGAGCAGTTCCAGTCGCATCCCTGTGTGGCAGATGCATCCCGTGCTTTCCAGTTCTTTTGGGAGTTTCCTTGAAAACGTTGACTACGGCTGTATCTTTCTGAAGATGTAAACAAATAGTCCATGTTTATAGATTACGGTAATGGCCAGAAACTGGTTATTTGGGATGTCCTTCGTATCTCTATGGTAGGGATTGCCATACAACGTGGAGTGAGCTTGCTAAACTTTATTAATATAGAAAAGTGAATAATTATTTTAGCCACACATTAGGTTTTAAAAGTTATCACATACATTTTCATTTTGCATGGTTTACTTTGGGGCTGTACAATTTCTGGATCTGTGGAATATCACAGAGTTTCTTTTTAGAAGTAGACTCGAGTATCTCAGGCCATCTTTCATTTTTGTGCTTCTAAGATACTGTGATGCTACAAAGAGAGGGCTCCCAATGGCCCTCCCCAACTCTTCAGCCCACTTGTCCTTTATTACTTCCCCTACCCAGCCTTCCCAATTGCCAACTTCTCCTCTTTCCCCAATTACCTTATTTCAGCTCCTTCCTCAGCCCACCCTGTTGTGAGCCCCGTGGCACAAAGTGGTAAGTAGCAATACTGCAGCCCAAGCTCTGCTCACGACCTGAGTTCGATCCTGGCGGAAGCTGAGTTCATATAGCCAGCTCAAGGTTGATTCAGCACCTGCCCAATTACTCATTTTCTATTCGCATTCCTCTCTTTTTTTGATTTAACTTTTCACATAGCCTCTTGGGTTGTTAGGGAATTCAAGGCAAGACATTCCGTGCAAACTCCTCCATGCCTCTCTTCACACAAATGTGCCTATCCCTTGCTGTGCAACTGGAAAGCACTTATCTTTGAGACCCGAAGGGGATAGACATGCACCTTTGCCCCACTGAGGCAGCAAAAAGCCTACTCCCTTCACATTCCTGCACTGTACTCAAGGGCCCTGCATGCCCAGGCACAGCAGCAGCAGGACTAGAGTCACTGCTGGTTTGCCTTGGCCAATTGCTCCTACCACTCACAAAAATACCAGACATTAATAGGTCCAGTATTTTTACTCCATTTCTCTCAGACAGTCCAAGAAAATTCCGGACTGTCCCAGTGAAAACTGGATACCTGGCAATCCAGCTCTCGTGAAAGGACAGGCTGGTGTGGGCGGAATCCTGTGACTGAGACGAGCCTGTTTGTAACCGAAAGCATTAAAAGGAATTTAAATCACAGCCTGAAGAAGACATAACTAGCTTAAGTGCCCAGCCAGGATTCTTCTCTAATTTCCTGGAGACCTTGACTGCTGTTCTGTTTTTTCAAAACCACCTGTATGTAAATAAACCTTCTTTGTTGCTTTGTTGAACCTCTTGTGTCAGTAATCTCTGTACTCTTCTGGCCCAATACAAAAAATCACAACAGCAAACACAAAATCTTTACACTAGCTACCATAAGAACATCTAGCAACTGAGGGAAAGGCTTACATTTCAAAACAAACCAATTCCCAAAATTATAGGAGGCTGTGTGGGTTTCCTCAGTTGGAAGAAATTTTAATCTGCATAGTGGGAATTAGATATTGGATTATATGATGACTTTATAATACATGTAAAGATGGAACAGTTACAGAAGCCTGACTGTCGGTTGCACCTGAAACCCTTTCTAAGCTTTCTTATTTTAGTTATTTTTAAATGCAAAATTAAGATAGTAAGTCATGAGGTTCGCAGTATAATTTGTTTTTCATTGCTGCTGTTGAATTGTAATGGAATTTTAATAGGGTAATGTTTTTCTTCTGCATTTACATAATCTTCTCTTAGTCTTCATGATGAAGTAGGCTACAGTTTTTTAAAAATATAACCATCATTTTGGAGATTCAGATATAAACAGGATTTTAGAGATTCAAAGCAATATAATTTATGCCTTTAAAATATAAAAAAAAATAGGACTCATACCACAGTAGTGCGGTCTTTCCTTTTATATCTTGTTTTATTATTACGTGAGCAGACACCTGTTCTTCATTTGTTGGGGCAATGATTTTTCATCTGTATTCTGGGGAACAATGACACTTTCTCGAAATGTATTGGGAGCTTCTCATGAAAATGTCAATAATGAATAATGAGGGTCATTTGCCCATTAATTTTTTTTAAAAAAACTGATCTTCTCTTCCATTGCACAGAACTGCAAAGGACCACTATTTTCTAGGTGGTGTTCTGTCCAGACATGGCAATGGTAAGGCCCTGGTATGTCCCCTTGAAAAGTTCCCTTAATGCAATAAGCAATGATTCCATGAAAGAACTGCTATGATTTCTCAGTCGATAAGTAGATGTCAAGAAGTTCTTTGACGATAAAAAAGGTTAATGCTACTAGTCCTATGTTTTTAAAAGCTTTATTTAAACTGAGTGAGGTTAAAGCATCATCTGTTATTAGGATTGCCAGCTCCAGGTTGGGAAATTCCCGGTGATTTAGGGGGTGGAGCCTGGGGAGGGCAGAGTTTGCGGAGTCAAGGACCTCTGCAGGGCATAATGCTGTAGATTCCCACTTCAGAAACAGCCATTTTCTTCAGGGGAACTGATCTCTGTAGCCTGGAGATCAGTTGCAATTCTAGATCTCCAGCCACCACCCAGAAGTTGACAAACTTATCTATGATGCCTATGTACACATAAACGAGACGGAAGATCAAACAAATTTTGTAGTGATGGTAAAAAGTTTTTTCTATTCCTATCAAGATTGTCCAATAAATCAACCACCACCAAAAGCAAAAAAAAAGGCAATCATTTTTAATGTAACTATTACGGCGCTCGCCTGTTTATAGTATGTATTCTTGCAACCCAAACATTTTTGGGTTGTGGTTATTTCATGATTTCACATGGCAAAAGGCTGATTGAAGTTTAGGCTGTATGCCACACGTACAAAATAAATCTTGGAAGGGGACAGCTTGTTAAAAGAATTGTTCTGACATGTCTGGTTTCTCTAGAATACCAGAGACATTGATGTGGTAGGTTTGGAGAGGACGTTGTCTGCTGCTTCATTTAATGCATCATGCCTTCTAAGCCTGGCCACATGTTTGTGATGGGCCAGATGCTAATGCACCATCACGGCGCTTTGTGTCACTTCATTCAAATTCTATAAATAGAATTGGTTTTATTTATGGTACAGAAAAACTATTTATAGAGTTTGGTCTTATGTAGGAAGAAGGAAAAGGCAGGAGAAAGATAGTGAGAGGAGAAAGAGGAGTGAAAGAAGAAACTATAGGAGCTGGAGAGACAGCATCAGTTTGTATACTGCTTCAGGTGTCATAGATTCCTGGGACTTGTTTGGATAGGTGTTGCGTTTGGAAAGCCTTGCTTTTCATCTTCCCAAACTACAGCCCCTAGGATTGCAGAGAATTATATCAATATAATTACACCACACCATCTGTGTGGTGTATAGGGTTGCCAGATCCCCTTACTCTCCTGGGGGGAGGGGGGACCCAGCGCTTACCATTTTGGTGCTTAGGGAGTCGCGCTGTCCTGTGCTGGCGCGTTGCCCTGTGCTGGTGCAATGACCTCACTTACAGAAAGTGAGGTCGTCGCGCAAGGCTGGGAAGCGCATGCATGCTTCATGCCAATTCGTGCCCCAGACTGGCCTGCTGTGAAGCGTGGGAGCAGTCTTGGGGCAATGTGATGGTGTCAGTGCAGTTGTTGCTCTGGCCCTGGGAACATGGCTGGAAGGCCCATCCACACCTTTCCTTCCACTGGCCAGGTAAGTGGTGGGGGATGGAAGGTGGAGTGGGGATCCCTTGCTCCCACTGGGTGAATGTGATCCCTAGGGATGTACATGCACCCCAAAAAGCTAGGAACAGAGAAAATGAAGATATTAGTATGGAGGAGAGGGGGAAATTGGAATGTGTTTTGGCAGAATGGGGAGAAAATAAAAAAGGAACTGAGGAAATGGGGCAAGGGTGAAAACAGAGACAAAATAATATCAGAGAACAGGAAAGAGGTAGTATGTGTGAAAGAATGAAGGACAAAGAAGAGGAACACAATAAAGGGGACTGAGTCGGGTCTTTTGAGTTTGGAGTATGTGGGGGGGGGGTGTATTGTCTCCCCACAAGGCAGGTGGCTCCCTTTCTTCTCCCACAAACCACTGTAGTTGTGTGTCTCAAACCATCATAGTTTTCAGGACCTCACAAGCAGAGTTCTGCTTTTGTCCATGTGCTTGTCAGATACACCTTAGTATATCTACTATGTCTGTCTTACTGCATGTTGTTCTGAACCTCTGAGAATATGCAAAGGGAACATATTTGCTTGCTGTTAGCTGCTTATCTTGCAGGTATCTGGTTACTATTTCCAGGCCACCTTGAGAACGTGGCCTTGAAGTTCCAGTCAGAGCCGTATCACCCTCCCTAAAAGACTGGGATGAGCTCATCCTTCCCCTTCCCCCTCCTCTCTGAGATCCTGGACCCTTCATGCCAAAACTCTAATGGACTTTCTTTCCCAGGGGCGGGAACGTTCCCCTATAATTAACCTTGCTTTGCCACCCTGCGTCACTTCTGCCAATGCTTCTGTCTGACTAGCTTCATACTGGTATATTTCATCAATAAAGTACCTTTAACTCAAACCTTGAGGTAATGCAGTGAAGTGCTTGGAGATTTACCTGGCAAGACGTGACTGTGCTGTTCAAATTCGGCCCACCATAGCCAAATATTAAATAGTTATGGCCTAAATTTTGATTTCTCATGGAGTTAAGCTCTACAAACACTATTGATAGCTTGATTAATGTAATAGAAAGATGCATATTAACATGTAAGAGCATTAGTCTGAGTTAAGGTAATGGGTAAAGTTGTACCGTGTTTGATACTTCTGGATGATTATTTTGTGAACCTTTGATTTTAGTACGGAAAACTTCAGAATTTTTCCTAGCCTAGTAGAGCCTTTTGTTATTTTTTCTGCCTCTTAGATTCCATTTTACTCTCTTTGCTTTTGGGACTTTTCTTCTCATCTATGAATTTTATTAAGCTTATTCTGTGAGCCCTAGCAGTGATTTCCTCCCAATTCGGTTCACTTGTTATTTGATGAGATTCTACCAGTGGTAGCCTTGGAGTGGGCGCACGCACGTCAGCTCCGACACTGCCCTTGTGCCCCTGACCACATGTAGAAGTAAGCCTTTCAGCTGGGGAGATCTGACAATTTATTTGAACATGGGATCTTCCTTTTTTAAAAAAAAACAATACAGCCTTTCTTATAAATGTAAAATAAAAAATATATAAAACCTGAAATAGATGAGAAATATTGATATCAATAATTCATGTTGTTGGCTCACTGTTGGTTAGTGATGATAAGATTCTGGTATTCATTTATACGGATGTGCCAACTGGTATATATGTAAGTCTGCAGAAAAGAAAAGAGAACAACAGACCAGCAGGGAACACATCTCTGTCGCTCCGCATCTTTTTGTAAAATAATTTTGTGCTAGTTTTAGCAAAGGATCCGGTTAATTATCAATTATGTTTTGGGGATGTAATAAAGTGTACTGTGCAAATAGCCTCTGATCTTAGATGGGCTGCAAATGGTTTCCTTGGGAGAAAGTGAGATGCTTCAAAAAATGAGCAGGTCATATCCCCAAGTCTGGTAAACTACGCTAACCTATATTTATACCTTGGTCTGTGGCTGATAATTAAGAACAAAGCTGTTTGGCTTCTCTGGAAGCTGCGAAGGGGAGATTGTGCTTGGTGGCTGGTTCATAGTGCAGTCCTAAGCAGAGTTACACCCTTCTCACCATATTGATGTAAGTTGTCTTATAACAGTGAAACTCCATTTAGGATTGCACAGTCGGACTGTTCTGCTCATATTGTGGCAGCTGTCTGAAAGCGAATGCACTTCCTTGTTAACTGCCCTTCCTTTGATTTCATAAAAGTTATATACATATGGCCAGGATGTCTTGCTTACAGCACAGTCCAAAGCAGAGATACGTCTTTATACATTTATTTAAGTTGATGAGCTTAGAAGGATGTAACTCTGTTTTTGATTGCATTGTTAGCCTAGTACATATTCTCTTCAAAAGCTACCTGTCCTGTGTGGAGTAGTCTCTTGTAACTTCTCTATGGCTGCCTCCCACCTTATCAGTATCACCTACCAAGCCTGTTAACAATGATTGGCTGTTTCCACACAGCTTACCTTGTTCCGGAAAACAGTAAAATCTCACGAGAAGATGCTGTTATCGCGCGAAAAGACACAATAACAGCATCTTCTTGCACAATTTCGTGCAAGATTTCGCTGTTTTCCAGAAAAGTAAGCCTTGTGGAAACAGCCAATAATTTTTTTTTGTTTCAATCTATGTTTGTACTGTTGCCCTACAATTAAGGTTATAGTTCTGTAATGGCTGCATCATATGCTGCATTTTGTACTTAAAGCAGGTTCTCGCTTTCAAAATATATAGCTATAGCATTCACATACTTGTATGTGTGTGTATTATGTGCCATCAAGTCGCCTCTGACCTATGGCGACTATTTCATTCATAGGGTCACATACATAATTCATGGATTTCCCCCCCTTTGTTTATTTGTGCTTGTGAGTTGGTTTTCGGGGGAGATTTTGAGACTTGTGTCTCAGTGAGCAAGGCGGACTATAAATAACGTAAATAAATAAATAAAAGTGGCTGAGATGGAAATACAACAATTATGCAAGGTTTGTGGGGGGCTGAAGTGACAATTTTAGTTATCGACTTTTGACTGAAGAAGCTGGACGTTTAGCTGAAAGAAGACTGATCCAAAGAATGCTCCTATCTCCTCTGAGAGCGAAGTGCTATTTTCATCGGGCTAGTTGTTGAGAGGACTGCCTTCGTATTGTGTAATTAGATCTGCATGTCCTCTGAAAAGTTTTTTTTTGGTCTATAATCTGCAATGAGATCAGTTGGAAGAGAAGGCCCATGTGGCATAATGAATGGCTGGCTAGAATTTACGCTAAAAAGCTTTAATTAAAGACAAGTGGTTCTATGAAGTCTATTTCTCTAGAGCTGTCTCAAGGGGAATGTCTGCACATGTGATTAATTTGGCTTCTGCTTGCTGCAATTTTCTTCAAAGAAGACCATGACACCCTGCAACGACAGGCCCCCACTGATTTTAAAAGCATGGGCATGCACTGTATAAAGGACCAAGCGGCTGTTCAGAAGTCAGCAATGAACTCTGGAGAATTGCAGAATGTTTCTCTTAAACTTGATGTGTAGGTGGTTGACTGATCCCCCTCAGGTAATAGATTATTAAGGCAGCAATAGCATGAGCCTTTTACAATCGATGGCTGTGTTTGCAAACGTTTAGCTTTTAAGTGTAGACGTGCTTCACTATTACATTATAAAAGTTAACTTTTGGTGTCTAATAATAATATTTAACTGAAGTAGAACACTTAGCCCATATATGTCTACATGAGTTACCAGTCTGTCTCCCGATCAGAAGGCAAGCCCAGAGCAGTGACTCATGCAGAGAGGCAACATACAGCATCCTCTGTGGGCAAGTAATTCTCCTCTATTGGGAGTCATTGAATGATCCAACGCAGAGATATGGTAGAACTACAGAGATATGGTGTCTGATTGGAAGAAGGCGAGGCCACTTACTCATGCAGAGTTATAGCAGGCAGCCTTCTCTGTGGGTGGGTGCTTTGGACTGACAGGCGCTTGCTGCACCCTGGTGTTTCCCAGCATACCGTTTGGGAGTTCCTGATCTCTGGTTTTAAAAGAAAAGCCATTATTGAGAGCACAGTGTACTCCTTAAGGCAGATATTGATCCGAATACTCTTCTTATTCCCATTCCCCTTTATATGTATTAATATTCTGGTTCTTCCGCAATCAGTGAAAGAAAACAGAATCGGGACTTGGATGATACAATGGGCAGGCTTAATTGATTGTTCTTCTTTGTTGCCTAGCAAGTGCTGTTATAATGCATTCTTCAGGCAAGGTACATGGCAGGTTTGTTTAGTGACTGCCAGCTACTCTTCTAAACGTCATCCTTGGTTTGTTAAACTCTTGGCGTACCGATCCACTTCTTTCATTTTCTGAATGCTTTATGCCGGGACTCAAGCCTTGTAATGCAGAGCCCTTCTGATCTAGGGAAGAATAAAAAAATCCGATTCTGCCATTAGTGTCCTGAAACATCTCATGCTTTCACACCAAGAGGAGGAGAGACTTCCATTCCCTCTACACTGCACGGTCACTGCATCTCTTCCCTCAGTGTTCTGTGCCAGTGAAAAAAAACTGGCTTTTCCCGATGTAACACTTCCAGAAATATAGGTCCTAAGATATATGATTGATAAATAATTGTTTTCCCGTTGGTCTTAGGACCTATATTTCTGGAAGTGTTCTGCACCGGCCTGTAGATGTTCTGGAACATTAGGACATCAAAGATACTTTTTTCTAACCAGGAGTAGAATTCTAATGAACCACTGGGGTTGTGTGTGTTTCTGTGTGTGAGTGATTGAATGAGACAGAGTACTCTACAGACTGGTTTATACACCGCTACCATGGACTTATGCATTTGCGGGCTCATGAGAGTGGTATTCATCAAAGGAAGGGCTTGAGGGAACATCACATTTCTGCTTTAACCAGGGTTTTCAGTCTCAAGCGTACACTTTCCTCACAGATAAATGTGATAATTTCACTGCTCCAAGAAGTTCAGAACTGCTAATATGGTGGACTTGTGGGGGTGGGGAGGAGAGACACTTTTGGGGCTCAGTCAGCTTTCATATGATGTTTGTCAGGAAGGGGCAGTGGGAATCTTAGTGTGGGGAGTGGGGCTCTCACTTAAGTGGAACATTCAAACGAGCTCATAGATGTGTAGGTCTGCTGTGGTAAATAACGTACATATGAAGCCGCCTTATACTGAATCAGACCATTGGTCTGTTAAGGTCAATACTCTCTACTCGGACTGGCAGCCACTGTCCCGAGTCTCAGGTGGAAGTCTTTCACATCTCCTGTCACCTGATTCTTTCAACTGGAGTTGTCAGGATTAAACCTGGGAATTTCTGTATGCCATGTAAATGCTCTTCCACTTCCTCAAAGCTGGTCCTGATAGTTACAATTTTCAGTCAAACAGCCACAATAAGAACAAAAATGTGATGATTTCACCTCCATAACAGTCTGCATTCTCTGTTTGGCTCAGCCTACTGCTACTATTCTGTTCAATGACAGAAAGTATCTGACAGGGCATTGGTGGAACATTAATGCCATCGAAGCATTAAGCAGTTCCAAGACTTTATTTGTGTGTGACTACTCACTGGTATTGAGTAGAGACATATTTTTGAGGTCCTCCCCCCTCAAGTCCTGAGAGTCCTATTAGCACAACCTTACACATGAGTATTGGTACTTAAATAAAAGAAAAGCACAGAACAGGTCACTAATAAAGATATGGAAATGTGAGAGGATGAGCAGAAAAAATGGCAAGGTGCTTACCAATAGTTTTAAATACTGTATTACAGCTGGAAATTTTAAAACATTCCAATTTCGGAATCAGGTGTAGAATGAAGAACAAATGGATTGAAAAGTGAGAGAAACAGCTGGGTAGAAGGAAGGAAGGAAGATGACAGTAGGGCTAGAAGCAAGTCTAGCGGTAGCCATTTCTGTGTAGGGTTTTTTTTTAACCTCCAAAGATATTCCTGTCCACCTCCACTGATTCATAATATATTCTTTTGTTTCCATTTAATCTTACAGAGAAGAGTAAAAGACGTCATATCGCCAATCATATTCGAAGCAGCCTATAGCCTTGGTGACCATATCACAGCAAAGGAGGAGAAGGAATTACCTTCACTCAAGCCTGTACTCCGATGGAAAAAGGGACAGAAGATGGCTCAGAGAAATCAGGTTACCAACTCATTCATCTTTCAGTAGGGCTGCCAACAACCTGGAGAAAAAAATGCCCCGCCCCGGCATTAGAGGCTCCATGTGTGGGAATGAGCGAGTAATGCTTTTCATGGCGTGGAGATACATAACATTATGTGGTTAATATTTTGCCCCTGGTGGAATACAACATGACTGTGCTTCATTTAGGTGCTTCCAAACCACCGTCTGCTCTTTTCAAGCATGGCTTATTGGTCTCCTGGGCTATCTGTTTTAACCCAGAGCAAAGAAGAACCCCCTTTGCCTTCACTTAAAGAGGAAATGGTGTGACAGCTGCAAGTAGAGCCTCCTTGTGAAAGCTGTACCCACAACCAACCTGGATGGCAGGGCAGAGCTTGGCACCACCTTCAAGATGACAATGCTAAGCTCTAGATTCCCTCCCCCTTTTTAGCTATTTACAGGGCTTTTCTTTTTTAGCAGCTGCGCTGCAGCTTAGCTGAGAGGCTTCGGCTCAGCAATTGGTGGGGGTGAGGTTTGCCAAGTTATGGAGGCTTGGCAAGATTTTCCTAAAGTTGGAGCTTTTGCAATGAGAAAAAAAGGGCAGAGAGGGACAGCATCAACAATGAGTGGGACTAGGGATTTAAATGCCATCCCTGGGCACCTCCATCCCAGTCCATTGCTGTTTGCACAATGGGAGTGACCTTGTCTTCCTGCATGTGGCAACAGCCCATGTGGTTGAAGAGGTTCACAGGAACTCACTTGCATGACGATACCTAGGACAGTATAACAGGACATTAAAATACATGCATCCCCGACAGTTTACCAATATCTTTTCTAGGTGTCCTTCAGTGTTTTTATGCTCTTGTTTGCATGTACTGTACTGTGTACTTAAAGAATCCTGGATTCCCTTCTTCAGATACTCATATGACATGTGCAGGGAACTCTGACTTTCAAAAGCTTATGCCCTGAAAATCTTGTTGATCTCTAAGGTGCCAATGGACTCAAATCCTGTTGTTCCAACATCTAGGATTACAAATCCTGCAGACCAACATGACTACCCACCTAAAACTATCTTAAAGACTCCTGAAGCCAATATTAAAACAATCTGTACCAGATGTATTGCTAGATATTCATTTGCTGAATGAGCAGAAGAATTGCCTTCCATCAGAAATTATGCAGTTAAAAATAGCTCCTTGTAATTGGTCTGAGTAAATGGGATCCTAATTTCAAGTGAGTAACTGTGCTGGTTTGTAATAGAAGAGCACGATTTGGGTCCAGAAGCACCTTAGAGACCAACTACATTTCCAGCTATGAACTTTTGAGAGTCAATGCTCCCTTCATTTGACTCTCAAAAGCTCACACACTAGAAATCTAGTTGGTCTCTAAAGTGCTACTGAACTCAAATCTGGATCTTTATTGAATCACTTGCAAAAGGGCACAAGAGTAAGCATTTTCTGAAAAGTGCAACATTGGCCTGTTGTTTTTTTCCTTAAAGTGTTGGTGATTTTGTAAACTGGATTTGGTTTGGGGGATTCTTAGGTCTTATAGTATATACATGGCATGCTGTGAGTTCAGCAGAAATCATGACTTGGGACAGAGTTAGTTCTCATTTAATCCATACTAAAGCAGTGAGTCCAGTGATGATTGGCGTACCTTGTACCTATCTTGGCCAATTTCTTTATGTGCCAATTTCTTGGTCAGTTTCTTCTGTGCTGTAACATCAAGATCCAATTGCCAAGTGACTCCTTCCTATCATGTGGAGAGCGTCGTTGCCAGTAACGTATATCTGGTGTGGGAATTATGCTGAGAAAGTCTTCCTCACAACTGGGAGAAGTCTTGTGGTAACCACAACTGGAATGTTCAACATGGGGCAGAATCTATTTTCTACATAGAAGTGACTGGTGAGAAGATAGGATAATGTCTAGACGTGCCTTGAAAGTTGTTCATAGTGTGATCCTGTACAGCATTACTCCAGTCTTAAGGCTGTTGATTTCAATGTTTCACAGGCATACTGCCAATTACTTATTCTTCAGAACATCTGTGGGTTATGGTTATATATGAGACAGTAAAATTTAATGCTGCGAATGTTCTCTGTTAAGTAGAATAGGCTGCAGAAATCTGCTCTCTTCCCGATATGTCCAAGATATGAATCTTTCCATTACAGGAAACGGTGTCTCCTGTCCCTCTATCCTTGTTGAATTAACAGTATTTCCCCCCTTTCTTGGGCGGGATCCCTAATTCATTCAGTCCCACCCACACATACTTGCTTGGCTTCACATGCTGGAATTTGATGGTCAGAGTGAACCCAAAGCTGGCAGCAAGTGGACACTTTCCATGCCAGGAAATTTAAAAATGATCCCACCCAGAATTATAATACAATTGGACGATGTTGAGCTTTGAATTTGTCTGTTCTTTGAACTGGACCAGAATGGGGGAGGAAAAAGGATTGGTACTAATTTAGATTGGGGAAAATGTCTAAGGCATTTAAAAGATTTGTTCAAAATATGCAGAAATAGAGCAAGCGGCTTTCTCCCTTGAAGGGCAGGCCGCAGCCCCTTTTGAGCATCTGCCAAACCTAGATTTGCCTTTCGTAATGTGTGAGAAGAACATCGTGTTGTATGACATCTTTGCCCTTGCTGCTGAGCATTCCTTCCAATTCAGCAACCTTTATTGGGTCAGTCTTTTCACACATTAACCATGGTACACTTATGCAGGGTGTGCAAGTTGTAAGAAATTATTTTCAGGGGATGCATAAGATAGTCTGAAAAGGTAGTTTCAGGTAGGAACCCATGTTGGTCTGCACTTGAAGAGCAAGATCTGGTTGATTTTTAAGGTTCTCGGATCTTCCTCTGAGAAGGGAGAGTTGGATGGCTACTGCTCTTACCCAAGAGAATTGTCCTTCAGGGTCCTATGTCTTTTCTCATACTTTCCATCTCCTCCAGCTCTCTGTCTGCCTGAAAACAACAGGTGAGCTCATTCAAGGCTCTGAACTTTGGAGTCCTGAGTATGCCCATGACAATCTGGTATATTTCTCCTTTCCCTCCTTACTAAGTGTGCCAAGGTCCTCAGCAATGAACTGGATAAGTATGAACAAATGGAATCTTACATAAATAACGATTTGGGGGTGGGGTTTGATCTATAGAAGAGGGCTGTGTCTGTTTTCAGTGAAGTCACAGACACCTTAGGGAGCAGGATCACAAAACTGTTTTCCTTAGACATCCAAATGAACTTGGTAGCCAGGAGTGCATTCTTCTTTGTTTCATTTGATTCACCAACTATTCCCCATTCTTTAGCCTAAGACCTTAGCCACTGTTGCGCAATCTAGGGCAACTTGTTGACTTGACTACTCCAGTGGGTCTTCCCTAGAAGACTGAACCTTTAAAAGATCTAAAATGTAGCGGCCCAACTGTTAGTACATATGACACCAGCTCTTCTAAAAATTTTGCTGGCTGCCATTTTGCTCCGGGGCAGGGGCAGTCTCAGTGATTCTGGGGTTCTGGCCAAAGTTCAAGTATGACCCCCCCCCCCCGCAGCCCTTCTTTCCACTCAACCTACTCAGTAAGAATATTAGGAATGACTTACCCATGGCCATAGCAACCCGTGATAGGTGGGAGACAGCTGCCCTGAGCAGTAGCACTTGTCTGCTCCCCATAGTTCCTTTGGCCCACCATCCATTGCCCAAAGAGGTGATAGCAGGATCTGCTCCTGTGCCCCCTCTCTCCTTCATGCCTGGCACGTGGCACTGCAGGTGCTGACCAGCAATGAGATGGTAAGTGCATATGCACAGTACTGTTTTCTTGCTCAACTGTCAGGTGCAGCGCTGGCTGAACAAGCAAATGGGGGGAAGCAGTGGCCCTTTCCCTCTCATGCTTGGTATGCAGATCTGCAGGCAGAAGCCAGCGATAAGAGGTAAAGGCAGCTGTGCGGCATCTCTCTCTTGCTCAGATGCCCTTGACAGAGCTGACTGAATGATGCAGACCAGCGAGTAAGCTGGCACAGCACCCCCTACTCCCCACCCTGGACAGTTGCAAGAGAAGGCAGATGAGCAAATTTATACAGTTTGACTATATGGCCACCCCTCCCCACTGTAAGGGCTCCCGCAGCCTCCGTTCCTTACTCCTGCCTCTCAGGGCACTGCTGTGGCAGTGGCAGAAAGACCACCACCAGCCAGGACAGAGGTCCCTTCCAGCATGAAGCCTGGGATAGCTGCCGCAGTTGACCCATAACTAAGATTGCCAGTGTTCCTGGGCTAAGCTCAAGGTACTGGTTTTGCTTATTAAAAGTCCTAAACTCCATGGGCTCCGGATCTTATTGTTCCGTTTTGGATGTGTATGTGTAAGTATATGCTAATTTTTATTGTTTGAGGTGCCTCCAGTTCTTACCTGATTCATCATTTATCATGAACCTGGAGGATAAAATTGTTAGATTGAGAGATGGCAACTTGTTTCATCCAACCATCTTCGTGGTGGAGCAAGGCTTTGAATGTTATACTTCCATATCTCGACCCTGTATTGGCTCACATCCATATGAAATGGAATGTGTTCATATTAGCCTACGGAATTTCACAGCTGTTCTTAGCTACCCCTTGAACAACCACATCTACTTTATTCCATAACAGGATTCTTCTTTTCATTTATAGCTCCTAAAGAATTTACCCCCATTTGCTTCACCTGCTGCGGCTGTCACTAGAAATACTCTGCCAATTATTTTGTCCTCTTGTAGCCAGTGTATGCAATTAAATCCTGGAAAGCATTCAGGAATGTTAATTACTTGTCATCGGTGAGATGAAATCTGGTGCTTGCATTTGGCTGAATGGGATATATTTTATTAGCCATGCTTCATAAATGCAGAGTCCGGATGTGTGCAGTTAAGAGCAACTGGTTCTTTACTTTGGAACCACTCAGTGCAAGGAAGTGTTTCTTTTATCAAGGAAGAACAAAGAGTTATGAATATAGCATATCACATATTTTCTTGAGCCAAAGGAATCTTTTTTGATTAGGACTGCCTTTACAAAACTCAGTTTGGTGTTTTCAGACTTCCTCATCAAGCTCTTTTCCATGCTATATGAAAAGGCCAATTCAAGCAATCTTTTGTAAACATTTTTTCTTTATTCTCAGTAAAATAGTCCATACAACATACTGACTTGTTAGACTTTCCTAACCTCTTAACTCAATACAAAGACTGAGTAAACTGCAATACACATACAAACACGAATAAAAAATCTGAGACGTCTACATATGAAAGGTTGATACAGTTAAATTTCAAAATAACCTCATACATATCTACTATTAACCTTAAAATTACATTCCACCAAATTCCAAGGTGTCAAGATGACTTCAAGACTTTATCACAAAGTTTTGGCGTCAATGAAACGAATTTTACTACCGTTTCTTGTCAGTCCCTGAAAGAAGATATAAAAGATGGTACTCAGCAGAACGAACAGGGAAAGTAGCCATAAGAGGAACTAACATGTTAACTCTTTGCTCCGCTAGAGGAAAAAAAGAAAATGTATAATACAAATTTAAAGTTAATGCAAGTTGACTTTTTAGTGGATTTTGGTGTGTTCAGAAGACGTGTATAAATAGTGGTTCCATTTTAGAAGTTCCAGGAGGTGGGACTGGAGTTTAGTGCTAGAGTATCTGCTTTGCATGCAGAAGTTCCCAGATTCAATCTTCCATCATCTTCCCTTAGAAGAGTCAGCTAGTAATGGATGTGAAAGACTTCTACCTTGGACAGCAATTGCTTGTAACAGCAATTCGCAATAATGGTCTTATTCATAGGCAGTGATCCGACTGGGTGTGAGCTTCCCATTTTCATCCAGGATTGTACTCAGGATGAAACCAATATTTCAACATCATAACCGATTCAACATGCCATCGAAAATGTCAATTAGTGGTTTTTTAGCCACAGGACAAATTATGGTGTTGGCTTGGGGAAGGGGGCTTTATAGTGGTGGAACTCAGTGGTGGAACTCAAGACTGCACAATGACATCACTTTGGGTCAGCTGGAACAAGGGGGGAGTTTTTTAAAGTTTAAATTGCCCTTGGCAAAAATGGTCACATGGTCAGTGGCCCCGCCCCCTGATCTCCAGACAGAGGGGAGTTTAGATTGCCCTCTGCGCCACTCAGTGGTGCGGAGAGCAATCTAAACTCCCCTCTGTCTGGAGATCAGGGGGCGGGGCCACTGGCCATGTGACCATTTTTAAGAGGTGCCGGAACTCCGTTCCACCGCATTCCCACTGAAAAAAAGCCCTGTGTGTGTGTGTGTGTATTGTTGCATTTGTCTGCCTTAAAAGCATTACTTTTGTGGCCTTCATGCTCAAACACTACATCTGTACTTCCATTGTATATACTGTATTTTGCTTATGTTATGCTTAGTATTTGATTTGGCAGCAGTTGTCAGGGTAATAGTAGAAAGAATGTGAATATCTTCTTGGTCAATGTCAATTTCACTGTAAAGAGAAGTTTCTGGTAGTTTGTGAGTGATGTGTTTAGATCTAGGGTCAAAGTGCTTGTTGCATGCAATGAAAACCTTGATTATATGGACCTGAAAGTCATGTGTGTGTGTATAGAAGAGAGAACCTTGCTTTTGTTTTCTGAATTCATATAATGCCATGTTTTTGCTACCATGTTTTCAAGTACAGTTGCTAGAGCATAGTAGTGATTTGCTGTGACTACTAATGTTCAAATTGCTTAATGTTAAACACTCCTGGCAGAAAAGATTTAGCAAACATTTAAGATTTGCTTGTCTGCAGATCTCTTGTGGTGCATTTGTCTATACAAATCCAACCTCAAGGGAAGCTTGAGTCCATCTAGGTTTCTTCCCCCGTTTCAATCCTAATAGTGCTGTTTTTTCTCATTTTCTCATAGACTGTCTTTGAGAGGAATTGTCAATCAGATGATTGTGCTGCAGATCTGAAACTTCTGGGTAAACTGTTCCTATCCAGGTGAGCGAAGGCAGCTTTTTAATTTGTATTGTAAAGAAGACGGCTAGTTTTTATTGATAAGAATGAAGGGAAGGGAAAATTCATACATCTTGAAAATTCTAGCTTGAGGCGGCCAAATCAAAAGTATATCCCTTCAGTATGCAACTTCCTTTGTGATAGGTATGTTTTTGTGCTACAGTTGCCTTTAAAAATCATAATATGGCTTCAACACTCATTTGCTCAGAGGATATCAGAGTTGGATTAGTTATTCCAAGCCAGCTTTTGAGAATCTGTTTATTTATTTATTTACTTCATTTCTATCTCACTTTTCTCCCAAATGAGGATCCAAAGTGTCTTATCAACACAACAACCCGGTAAGGTAGGTTACCTGGGAGTATATGACTGTCCCAGGGTCATCCAGCAAACTTCCATAATAGAGTGGAGATTCGAACCTGGGTCTCCCAGATCTTAGTCTGACATTCTAGCCACCATGCCTTGCTGGCTCTCAATAACTAGTTTTTCAAAAATACCAAGAAACTATCACTACTCTCAGAAAATTCTCATTAAAAGTTAAATGTCCAGAAGGTGAGCTTTTGGGGACGGAGGGATTGAAGGTGACCTTTTAATAGATCCAGAAATGAAATGTAAATGTCTTTGCCTGAATGGGTCTGGTCCATATGTGACACTGGGAGGTTTTGTATACAGAGCTCCCAGGTTTGCTTATTTGACATCAGACATGCAGGAGCCTGATTTGAATTGGGAGCAGAGGAAGCGCAAGGGGCAGGGCTTTTTTTCTGGGAAAAGAGGTGGTGGAACTCAGTGGGTTTCCCTCGGAGAAAATGGTCACATGGCTGGTGGCCCCGCCCCCTGATCTCCAGACAGGGGGGAGTTTAGATTGCCCTCCGCGCTGCTCTAGCAGCGTGGAGGGCAATCTAAACTCCCCCCTGTCTGGCGGTCAGGGGACGGGGCCACCAGCCATGTGACCATTTTCAAGAGGTTCCAGAACTCTGTTCCACTGCGTTCCAGCTGAAAAAAAGCCCTAGCAAGGGGTAAGCCTTTTTCCCTGCACTGTTGGCTCCATGAAGCCAACAATGTAACCATACTGTAAACCTATGGGTACCTGTATGAAAACAGCAGCTCTGTGGGCCATTTCAGAATAAGAAAAGGGCTTGGGGAGGAAGGCTTAAGGCACACTCCATAGGAGGTCCCCCATACACACGATTTTTCAAAAATAAAAATACCGGAAGAGCGTGTTCCTGAACCTCCTAGTGTCAAATATAATTGAACCCTGTCTGATCAAACATGAGGTATGGATTTCCTTAATGGCTTTGACCAAGTCAGTAACTCAGTTTCTAGTCTAAAATAAAATAAAAAGGTAATGAGCAACTTCGTGCTCTGGTGGTGAAGCATGATCAGATAAAGCAATCCAGGTACTCGAAAGCAGCGACTGTTAAACTGTGCCAATGGATGAAAACACAGACTATGCTGGGGACCACTTATACCTGCCCTCATTGAAGACCTTTTTCCATACGAGTCTGGAGATGTGGAAGGGTCTGTAATTGAGGAAACCAGTAAGCGATTACTTGATGTATGCCCCAGTCTGTTGTTCACAGGGTCTGGGGGGGAAGATTTGTGTGGTCCTGCCCCAACTTGATTATCTACAGCTTTCCCCCATGTCTTCCTCTTTCTGAGCCCTTCACTCTGTTTTTTTCTCTTTATTTATTTATTTATAGTCCACCTTTCTTATTGAGACTCAATATACAGTGTGAGATTGGTACAGTCAATATCAAGGACATTTCCATAAACAATGCCATAGGGTAAATAAACACAAGTTGACAAAGACGGAGCGTTTGCAAGAATCCAATACAGAGTTGAAGAGATGCTGAAACAGAACATAATCAATTCTAGGGCTAACATTAGACATAGGAGCACAGAGTGGTAAGCTGCAGTACTGCAGCCCAAACTCTGCTCACAATGTGAGTTCAATCCTGGCGGAAGCCAGGTTCAAGTAGGTCATAGTCCCTCTCTATACTGCCTTGGTCAGGCTGCACCCGGAGTACTGTGTGCAGTTCTGGAGGCCTCACTTCAAAAAGGATGTGGACAAAATTGAGAGGATGCAGAAGAGAGCGACGAGAATGATCAGGGGTCTGGAGACTGAGCCCTACGAGGAAAGGGTGAGGGCCTTGGGAATGTTTAGTTTGGAGAAGATGAGATTGAGGGGGGACATGATTGCTCTCTTTAAATATTTGAAAGGCTGTCATTTGGAGGAGGGCAAGGAGCTGTTCCAGTTGGCAGCAGAGGATAGGACTCAAAGCAATGGGCTTAAATTACATGCAGAAAGGTACCGGCTGGATATTAGGAAAAACTTTTTCATGGTCAGAGAGTTCAAAGGTGGAATCAGTTGCCTAGGGAGGTGATGAACTCCCCTTCACTGGCAGTTTTCAAGAAGAGGCTGGTTGAATATTTGTCAGAGATGCTTTAGGCTCATCCTGCATTGGGCAGGGGGTTGGACTAGAAGGTCTGTATGGCCCCTTCTAACTCTGTGATTCTGTGATTTAAAACAACAGATAGTACATAAAGCAACATAGTGGTGAAGTCTGTAGCCCCTAACTAATTTGATTTGGTGTAGTGATTAAGAGTGTGGGACTCTAATGTAGAGAACTGGGTTTGATTCCCCTCTTCTCCACTTGAAGCCAGCTGGGTGACCTTGGGTCAGTCACAGCTTCTAGGAGCTCTCTCAGCCCCACCCACCTCACAGAGTGTTTTGTTGTGGGGATAATAATGACATACTTTGTAAACTGCTTTGCGTGGGTGTTAAGTTGACCTGAAGGGTGGTATATAAATTGAATGTTGTTGTTATTAAGAGCCTTGTGGCACAGAGCGGTAAGCTGCAGTATTGCAGCCCAAGCTCTGCTCACGACCACCTGAATTAAATCCTGGTGGAAGCTGGGTTCAAGTAGCTGGCTCAAGGTTGACTCAACCTTCCATCCTTCCGAGGTTGGTAAAATAAGTACCCAGTTTCCTGTGGGTAAAGTGTAGATGACTGGGGAAGGCAATGGCAAACCACCCTGTAAAAAGTCTGCCAAGAAAACGTCATGATGCGACGTCATCCCATGGGTCAGTAATGACTCTGTGCTTGCACAGGGGACTACTTTTACCTATTATTATTATTAGTGAAGCATCCAAGACTCCCTCCCTGCAGTACAAAAGCTTTCAGCCACAATGTTCTCATCACAGATCTGTCTGGATCTCATTTGAGAATCATCTCTCAGAACATTTATTTGTGAGTGCCAGTTTTCTTTTATATTCAAGCCTGTGCTTTTTCTCCTTCAATCTACTTCCTTAAGGAGTCTTTGAGTATATTTTTCTTCATGTTTGTGTGAAAGTTGGTCTGTTCAGCACTTGATGCATGGGACCCTGAGCCCTGTGAGGGGGAAATCACTGCATGCCAACCTAAAAACACACGTGTAGAAATTCTGTATTTTAAGAAGAGAGGAACACATGAGCCAGTATGCAAATATAATCCGCCATGTGTTGTAGCTATCTATATGACCACTTGAAATGTTTATATTAGAAATATGATTCTTCCATCACACCATTAGGCTTGCCAGATGTCTGTAGGGGAAAAAATGTCCTGCCCCTTTAATAGTGGTTTAATGGGAAATTATTACCAGGTGATGTTGTTTATCTCCATGCATGAAAAGCTTCAGCTGCCCATTTCCATGGATTAAGCCTCTATTAAAGGGAGAAGACATTTTTCTCCAGGCTTGTTGGCAACCCTGTGTGCCATCTGAACTTTGCCCAGCAACCTGTTCTCTGTTTTGGGTTGCCATGTTTCCTGGGGCAGTGGGAAAGAGGATTTAAAGTTGCCTTTGACTACTTGCAGTAATTGAGCCATATAACTGGAAGCCGGATCGCTCTCTGGCTGTGTTTAAAAGTGGCCGTGGCAATTCCATTTGAATCATATTGATTGAATCTTGCTAAGCTTTTACTTTCTGAATGCTCAGGGTTTCTCCTGGCATGCTGACAGCGGCTGTGTCAGTAAATGGTACAGTGAAGACACCTGCATAAATATGAGCACACGCATAAAAACCTCCAAAATAGTAAAGAGTCCAGTAGCACCTTCAAGATTAACCGACTTTATTGTAGCAGAAGCTTTCGAGAAGCACAGTTCTCTTCATCAGATGCATGGAGGGTAGTGACCATGAGATCTGGGGCCTTGAGATTTTCATTTCAGATCTTCCGGAAAAGGGAACATTTGCACGCCCCTCCTTTGGGTGGGGTGTAGAATGGGTCGACGTGATGGGGGTGCCTTTCTTGCACCTGATGAAGCGAGCCTCGATGGAAGCTGCAGCAGCAGTGGGTCCTGCTAAGCAGGCAAGGGCCAGGCGATCCCTGATTCATTTAGTAGAGAGTCCAATAGCACCTTTAAGACTAACTAACTTTATTGTAGCATAAGCTTTAGAGAACCACAGATGCATCTGACGAAGAGAGCTGTGGTTCTCGAAAGCTTATACAACAATAAAGTTAGTTAATCTTAAAGGCGCTACTGGACCCTTTACTATTTTGCAACATAAAGACTAACATGGCTAACTCCTCTGGACAAAACTCCAAAGACAACTTTATAACTTTTAATATTATTGTGTGCACAGGGTAAATTATATCCTTTTTTTTCTTTTTTAATGCTTTTGAACCATTTAGTGTTACTCACCCAGTTTGTGTATTAATGCCAAATGGGTTGAATAGAGCCACTGGTTTTTGTAATAGTTTTGCGATTGCTATAGACAGATACCATGCAGGCAAAAACTTGCTTGCAAGCACTGTCGGAATAACTGGGCCACTAGCAGCATGCAGCTTGCAGTCATCTGGAAAAGTGCGGTGGTGTCCTGGCCTCAGAATATTATAATAATAAAAACTGTCCCTAAAGCACCAAACATTTTTTTTGCCTGTATGGTACTTAGTATGTGAAAAAAGAATACAGCACACCAAAAGAGACCCTCTTGGTTATTAAAAATAAACAGACAGAAGAGAAAAGTGGACAGGTGCCATCCCTGGAGCTGAATGAGCAGGTGACTTCAAGCAGCGCAGCTGGAGAACGAATCCGGTGCGACAGACCGCATAAATGTCATAACACTCCAAGTGGTGCCATGGGGAGCAGAGCCGCTTGACAAGCAGCGTTAATAGAAAAAGCAGAGTGCCTGCCCTTATCATATGGCTCCTGCATTCCATGCGGGGGAGAGGCTGGAATGACATTTGCAAATTGACTGTCTCTTCAGTTTATAAAGGCCGGGGACTGCTGGCGGTCCTTGGCTGGAAGAGACCGCATTATAAATAACTGTTATGGATGGGAGGACTTCAAAGGCAGCTTTTCTTCTCTGTATATTTCTGCTACCTAAACTTTCCCTGTGCTTGCCATTAAAATGAATGTAAATTGTTTGCCAGATTCCTCCCCCCACCCTGCAACCACTCTTCCTGCAGTTGGCTTAAAGGCAATAGAAACTGGAAAGCTTTTATGGCCAATAGAAATGCTTTCAGAATATGCCAGAATATCTCATTCATTCACAGACCCCAAATTTGCTTCCAAATCATACCAAGCCATTCTTATTCTGTGACTGTAGAGGATTTGTGTTAAAATGCTGAATTCTGAAATGGGGACTTAACTAGGCTATAGAATTTCTTTCTTAGAATTGCATTAATTTTGCTGCTTTTCGTAGTCATGATTGTCTTTGAAATGTGAACTCTAAAGCATGTCCTGCACAAAGTGCATGGATATCTAGAAAAGTTAATGCAGCCTAATTTTTAGGAAGGTGTCCCTGGAGACAAGTGGGATATTTGGATAAGGAGAGAGTTGTTAGATAATGTTCGCTGTGGTAATCTGGCAAGTTTGACTTCTGATGTGGATTTTGTTCCGATAATGCAGGTAATTATTGTGGATCTTCCTTCTGTCCCATTCAATCTGATCTGTTTTGCATTGTGAAGGGAAAAAATACACTGAAATGTGCATCCACATGTAGATGTAAGCATTACTCTCCATGGGATGTGTATAGATACCACTAATCACTTGCATTCCTAATCACAGCTAGTGCAACTAGTTAAACATAGAGATGGCTTGCATCCTGACTAGAATTTTCATCCATGCCTGGAGGAGGGGTGATTTTCATTGATTCCTTCTCCTATGGCAGCCCCAAACACCGCCCAGATGCAGGGCCATATTAACCCATTGCCGGGCCCCTTGGCTCAGTGGCGTGGAGGGCAATCTAAACTCCCCTCTGTCTGGAGATCAGGGGGCGGGGCCACCGGCCATGTGACCATTTTTGCCCCCCTTGTTCCAGCTGACCCAACTCCCCCCTTGTTCCAGCTGACCCAAAGTGATGTCATTGTGCGGTCCTGAGTTCCACCACCTCTTTTCCCGGAAAAAAAGACCTGGCTAAGGTCCAAATGAGACTACCGCTTAGGTGGTAGTGGTAAGTGCCATCATGTCATAGCCACTCCTGCTGGGGTTTTCAAGGCAAAGGGTCTAACAGAGGTGTTGCCATTGCCTGCCTTTGCCTAGTGACCCTAGTCTGTCATGGTAGCCTTCCTTCCAATTACTCACCAACAATGACCATTTAGATATATCCATATATTCCTAACATCTTCTGTTGTCTCCATGCATTGGATTTCAATTGATGTATGCCGTTTTAGAAATCAATCTTTGCTGAAGAACCAAATCTAAATATAAGAACTAAATAAACAAACCTTTTCTCCATGGATTTCAGGGCATTATTTGTGGTATTAATCCTATTTTATCATCATATCGGTTCATAGAGGTTAGCTTGGCTGAATGACTTTGTGAACTTTATGGCAGAGTGGAAATTTGAACCAAGTGTCCAGGGTCCAAGTCCAGCCATCTGTTGTTGTGGGATGAAATGTCATTTCATAAGGGTAATCTTGCTTGTGCCACGCACTGGAATGCTCTTTGAACAAACTACAGGAGCTGCTACTTCTTGCTTGGTACACTGGGATTTGTAGCTCTTGATAGCTTAAAAAATACTGGAGGTGAGGAAAATAATAACCTTAAATTTGAAGCTTAATTTCTTGCTCAGATCATATCGCAGTTCCTGTTTCCATTCCAAGCAACAGTTACAAATGAATTTTTTTTCATGCTCTCCCTGTTAACCGTTAAACAAATATTCCGAACAGTCTCTGTCCCTGGTCGATGTATTATTCAAGCCTGATTAGTGTAGCAGGGCGATTCTCAGACTTGGTTGTATTTTTGCCCATTCGTGCTGATTTTCTTGTTCTTTGATAGGAGCACCACATTTTCCCACATTAGGACTCCAGGGCTGGGAGGCTTCCTGAAAAGCTTCCAATTTCAAACACGTTTCCTTCTGTACTTTTATTGCAGCTGGGGTGAAGGAGGGAAAGGGCATTGCTAGGTAGTGAACAGGTATTATAAGGTTTGAATGGCACAGGGGACAGGGGGGATTCATGAGATATAGATGGTAAAGTACACTAAGTCATATGGACAGAGTTGGGGGGGGTGTGGATTGCCATGGAGACACCAGTCCAATAGGACTTTGAAGATCAACAAAATTTTCCAGTGTTTAAGCTCACTTTGTCAGATCTTTGACTCATGAAAGTGTATATAGTGGAAAATTTTGCTGGCCTTTGAAGTCCTGCCGGAGTACCATGACTGCCCATCTCTATCTTCATAGAGATACCGGTTTCCAGGCTTGGATCCAAAGGTACTGTTGCACTGGCAAAATAGTGTTTTCCTTGGCAGATTAGGGAATGGCAGTTTCTGCCCGCCGCAGACCCACTTTACCCCCATCCAGAGGTCCCTAGCCCCTCGACAGCAGAACTATGGAGGCTCAGTGGGCTGCAGCAGGCAGGGAGAGGCAGAAAAGCCCCGTACGGTTGGTATTTTGGCTCTAACCCAGAACATTCAGAGCAGCTTTGAAGATGCAGTGTGTTAGCAACCAGAACCAAAGGCTGAGCTATGTGTCAGGCATACGCTCCTGATTTAAGCAGCCTCATTATAGATAACCTGAAGACTGGGATTACACTGTTAATTTTTTAAAAAATAGTAAAGATGAAGAGAGCTGTGATTCTCGAAAGCTTATGCTACAGTAAAGTTGGTTAGTCTTTAAGGTGTTACTGGACTCTGTTTTGCAACTACAGACTAACACGGCTAACTAGATTTTTAAAAATCATCCTAAACAGTGCGACAGCCTGAGAGAGAGAGAGAGATCCAGTTCTTTTATTGCTGTTTGAAAGAACAAGTGCAGCCAGAGGGATTGTTGTGAATGCAGTGTAGTTAAGAAATTTCATGTGGTATACAATGTCGTTGACTTCAGGACTTCAAAGGAAACTGGTGGGGGGGATTGTAAAGCAGCTCTGAGCTAGCTGTAACATGTTGCTAATGAGGTGAAAACTGCATTTGTGAGGCATGTAGAAAACTATTTGTTTCCTGTAAAAGTCACAGCAATTAATCAGGAGGATAATGTCTGTTGCAGGGAGAGCATCATCCCAGGAAGTGGGTGAATGTCTTGCGTGGTTGAACGTGTGCATTGGACTGAACAAGCATTTCCTTCGCTTCCATCTGGCCAGTTACATGTGGTGCATCGTAAATCTGTCTGGTTAGCTAGGTATCCGTGACAAGGATGATCCCTGAGCCTGCGGATGGTTACAGGACTGGGGAATATTCTAAGCATCCTTAGTTACAACAAGCATTATGGGATTAGAAGAAGAAGGTTTATTGCATGATGCTAAACGCCATCCCAGTTGAACAGATAAAATATATAAGTAGAACATGAACGAAGAAAAACAAATGACAAAACTATAATGTTAAAAGCACATAAAAGCACATTAAAATATGTTTGCTATACACAGGTGATGGGATTAAAACACAAACAAAAAAAAATAGGGACTTCCAACTGACCTTCCTCTGCATCTGTACAGTCATTCAAATATAACTAGTAGGATCTTACCATCCTTAAGAGTGCAGTTTTTGACTGTGTACTCTCTTGCTAGCATCATAATCCTTCTTGCCTCTCATGCCTTCTACTGCTCGTCTTTACCTCCTGCTTGATATTTTTAAAAAAGTATTGTGATATACTTCTTTTTTAAACCTACTTTTCTCTCCGGTGTGGACCCAAAGCAGCTTACATCATTCTCTGCCATTTTATCCTGGCACAGGTTAGGTTGAGAGTGTCTGGCCCAAGGGCACGCAGTGTGTTTCCTTGGCAGAGTGGGGATGTGAAACTGAGACTCCCAGATCCTAGCCTGACACCCTAACCACTGTACCACACTGGATCTGTATCCTGAATCCCCACCTCTTGCCTTGTCCTCTCTCTATCCTACCATCCATGGAGTAATGCTCTTCTGTCTTCCTCTTTAAAGCATGGATTGGCAGCTAGAATAACTTTGTGATTTTTTTTCTAGTCAAGAAAACAGTGTAGTATTCAAGGCAGCTACATTTATTTCTCTTCTTTTACTCTTAAGAGGATCACCAGGAATAGTCTTCGTCATAGTATTTGAATGGACAAGATAGATTTATAATACACTAGATATAACTGGCCTAGGTGAAGTCCTTTGTAGCCTGAAAAGTCCTGTAGCAGCCATTGTTTTTGGTGCCGCTCATCCTTTGAACAGGAACAAATACCTGCCCAATTTATAACAAGCATTCCTAAAACTACTGTGCCCACCTGGAGAAGATTCAGATTCACCTCCTAGAATAGGTATGGAGTCATCTACAACATTGTCCAGAAAGGAAAACACTAAAGACCCACCGGTTGTCATCTGTTGTGTGCGTATGTGCCGTCAAGTCTCAACTGATTTATGGCAACACCAGAGAGGGACTTTCAAGGCAAGTGAGAAGCAAAGGTGGTTTGCCAGTGTCTTCCTTTGTAGTCTTCCTTGGTGGTTGCCCATCCAAGTACTGACCCTGCTTAGCTTCCAAGATCTGACAAGATGGGGCTATACCATACTGCCTTCCCTCCCTTTGTCATCTATTGCTTACCACTAAAACTTGAAGATCTGCAGCCTCTCCTAGAAGATCATCCTTTTCCTTCATATTCCTTGGGTATGAAAGGTAGGTTGGTTCTTATGGACAGCCTCCAACCTGAAGCAACTGGACAATAGCAGCAGAGGACGTAGAAGCCCAGGAACTAACACTTGCAACAAACCCTGGTGCCAACTCTACTCCCATTTCCACTCAAGTGAGAAGTGCCACAGGATCCAGTGACATCAGTCTTACCCTCAAAGGCTTATTCACCGGCACGTTATCTAATGTGACATAAGCTCTCATGTGCCAGCCATGCTCCTCTGCCATTTACATTGGCCAGATTGAGCCAATTTATTCACTTTATACAAGAGAATAAATGGACACGAATAAGCCATTAAAAATGGGTACACTCAGAAACCAATGGGAGAGTATTTAAAGTTCCTTGGTTGCTCAGTATGAGACTTAAAGACTGCAGCGCTTCAGCAGAAGGGGTTCAAAAGGCCAGTTGAACAAGAAGCCACAGAGCTGAAATTTATTTGCAGGGCAGGTACTATCCGACATGGACTTGATAGAAACCAGGATGGTTAGATTGCTACAAAAAGTCATCGTTTCTCCTTATGTACGTGGTCCATGCCAATTCATGGGGGATCATTTGGCTGGATCCTCTTTTCAGCTGTGCTCTGCCATGTAATATGTTCTAAAGAAATGGACCCTCTATTCTCTCTCTCTGTAACCCCACTCCCAGCCCCCATTTCTGTTGTTTGTAGTTGGGGGTATAAATCTCTCTGCCAGCAGAACGTACTGCTTTATGTATCTTTGGCTCATGAAAACTTTTCCAAAAAACATGGTTAGTTAGAAGTAACAGGAATATTCGCAGCGATTGTTTCAGGTGGGTGGCCGTATTGGTCTGTAGTAGAAGAGCAAGATTTGGGTCCTGATATCCATCTGCATACGTATACATGGATGTTTACCCCGTGGCTTCTATATCAAACTGCCTCCTCTCTCTAGGCACTTCCAAGCCCATCTCCAAGTACTAGAATAAGATGAGTGAGAACTTAGAAGGGCGTTATGGTATCGTGCTTCTAAACATATTGAAACAGATGATAACCACATTGGGGTAAAACAAATGAACCCTGGTGAATGTGCTCCAAGACCTGGCATGTGCATCGCTGGCATACTGTCTCTGTGATGTAAGGCAGGCCCAAAAGAAGTTTAAACCCTTGCAGCATTGTTCTTCCTTTTATTGAAAAACACAGGCTCAGCTGACACTGCGCAGGCTGAACAAGTGTGACGAGAGCCAGAACACCATAAATGCACGGTTGTGTTTGGCTTTTGGTAATATAAATCTGACATAGTAGATCTTTCTCTAAGCATCTGCATAAGCTTAGTTTTAGTATCTTTGCATATGGGCATCTTCTGTGAAATCTGAAGTGGGAATTCTTTAAAGGTCATCTGGTGAGTTGAAATAGGAAAAAAAACTGTTGTTTGAGAACTTTTCTCTTGTACTCATGCATTTCTTGGCTAAAAATATCTGACTTGGGTAAAGTTTATTCTTGACATAAATCACTTGCTACTGTGCACCAGATTCTTTACGGCAACCAACAGTGAACTTTATGAGTGTATATTCCAAGACTGTCATTTATATTTGACTGGTATACAACTTGCTGTCTCCTACCCTTTCATTATCTCATATGGACATCTGAAGGGATGTCATATTTCAGTTGGATGAACTGCAGAAGATCCGTGTCATATCCTTGACTATTTGTATTGCTAACTTGCATTTCCGAAGGTTTTATTCTCAAAGGGAGCTATTGAGTAGTACCTATGAGGCTGAGTTACAAATCAGGTTGTCCCAAGTGTCAACTCTTTCAAGAACTCAGTAGGTGGCCTGAAGCAAGCTATTCTTTTTAAGCTCAGCCCCCCCCCCCTTTCTGGGAATATGGAAATAATGATATTGACCTCCTTTACAAGGTTGTTGCATGGTGTGCCACATGTGATGCATATGGAATGTTCTATTTATTGACTTAGAAAATGTATATGCCACCTTTCCAGAAACCCACTTGCGGCATCTCACAATGTAAGACATGGTAAAATCATAAAACAATATAAAATTAACAACTAAAATCCATCCAGAGCATAAAAATGGCATTAATCATTTAAACAACCTAAAATGTTACTTGTGAAACAGTACTTAAGTTAGAAGCAGATTATTAAGATCGAACCCGATTATTAAAAGCCAGGATAAAAATAAATGTTTTGATTTGACACCTAAAAGAGAGTATAGTATGCATCAGGTGAGTCCCAGGTGGCAGGGTGTGCCCATATCAACAACAACAACAACATTTGATTTATATACTGCCCTTCAGGACGACTTCATGCCCACTCAGAGCAGTTTACAAAGCACATCATTATTATCCCCACAACAATCACCCTGTGAGGTGAGTGGGGCTGAGGGAGCTCCGGAGAGCTGAGACTGACCCAAGGTCACCCAGCTGGCTACAAGCGGAGGAGTGGGGAATCAAACCCGGTTCTCCAGATTAGAGTCCTGCTGCTCTTGACCACTACACCAGACTGGCTCTCTAAAGATACCATAGATACCACCATTGAAAAAGCCCTGTCTCTAGTCACCACCCACTTTACCTGTGCAGGGGGATCCCAGAGAGCTGGTTGTCTGAGGAGGATCTTAACTGGAGGGCTTGACAGTACAGGAGGAAGTAGTCCATCATGGGCCCTGAACCCAAGCCATTTAGGGCCTTACAGGTAGGAACCATCACATTGACTTGCGCCTGGAAACATGCAGCCCTGTATCTTCCAGTACACTTGTGATAAGGTCCATATATTTTTGACTGTTTCAGGTTGGTAGTCAAGTGGTCTGCAGTAGAACAATAGATATCCTTGACAGTAGCCTGGCTGGCACATTTTGGACCAACTGGAGTTTTTAAATGGGTTTCAAAGGCAGTCCCTAAACTGCTTTATACATTGTATTACTACTACAACAACGGTTTCTGTTACTGCAGATTTTTCCTCAAAAATTAAATGTATCAGATCTGTCAATATTTGTATTTGACATATTGCCAATGTACCTTATAGAACCTGGTGAAATGCAATGCTACACAGAGCGCGGGAATATTCCTTGTTACTAGGAATATATCTATATATTACTTACACTATCTTAAGATGCATCTTTTTGCAACATCTGACTACTACAGGACTAGGAACTCGTGGAGCCATCCATTGAACTACCACAGACATTTACGACAACCATTGTGAACTAAAGCCACCCCCTCCCCACTCCTGAAATCATGCTGTGCAAATGTGTTTGAGTTTAGCTAGTGTGATCCTTTTTTTGTTTGTTTCTAGACTTTGGATAAGGCAAAAGAAGAATCAGAGGGCAGGGGAAACCCTTGGAAATGTATGGTTGCATATAAATGTTTTTAATTAGTATAGAGACAACCAGAACTAAACACTTTCTGCTTTTCTCATTAGCAAATAATTGAGAGAGACAACTCAGTCCTGTATTTTGAATAGCAAAAGAGGAATTCGTAATAATGTGCCAGGGTCAGTTTACAGAACCTGTTGAGACTATAGTTCCGAAGTGATAAATCAGACTCCGCGGACAGCTACTGTATTAACTCAATAGGAATGTTTGGTCCATGATACCAAGTGGCAATTGTGAAGGATGCAGAAAGTGGATGCATTGGCAAAATTCTCAATGGCAAAAATCTATTGACCTAAATAAAAGCCAGATGACGCCCTAAATGATAAAATCCTAGGAAATTAACATGGTTTCATAAATCAGCCCAGATGAAATTAACCAACGCCTGATACTAGAGTTGCATCATATAATAGATTGAATCCACCACTGGAAGGGGAGATGTAATTTCCGCCAGTTTTTCCTTTTCTACTGCAGACACCCAGCTTGGCTCTCGTGCCGTTCTTGAGGCTTCCCTGTCCCTCGGGAGCAGCATTTGGGGCGGGGGGGGGGAGATCAGTGCCCTGCAGTATGAGACAGGGATGCTCTTTTCCGCTGATGGAAGTGCCTTCTGTTAGCAGAAAATTAGTCTGGATCCAACTCAGTATCTGTTTCATAGATACTTTAGTTTACTAATAGTAGTGAATGGTGACCTGTTTCTTAAGTTAGGTAAGAATCCGCATTAGAACTGAACCAAAGAAAGGAGCTACATATGCTTATATTGCTTGAAAATCACATCCCATTTTAGCCATTTTGTATGGAGACTCAGAAAAGGATGAGAAAGTGTGTGGCTTGGACAGAGAGAATGGGTTCCTGTTCCCATGCTACTGCCATGCTGCAGCACCCAAACTGCCAGAGCATTGCACAGCAGAACATTGAGCATTGGCCCCATTGTGCATCCAAGTGCTGATGTTGGCTCTTTCCATGCAGGTGGCACACAGCATCCCCCCACCTTATTTGGGAGCTTCACCATGACCCCATGACCTTTCCTAACAGCTGGTGGGGCTTCAAGGACTATCCCCTGGGCTATCCAGGGGGTACAGCATGCTGGTTAGAAGCAGAGCGTCCATGTGGATACTCTTGCTGCAGCCGATTCAGAAGGGAGTGGAGCTTAGCACAGCCTTCGAAATGGCGATGCTCAGCTCTGGAATTCCCCCACTTTTGGCCCTTTAACAGAGCTATTTAAAGAAAGCTCAGCTGTTGATGGGAGGGAAGATTGGGCAATATTGTCATCAGGTCAGCAGCTCAGCACTTCTGCATTGATGTGACACGTAGAAAGAGGGGGGGGGGTGCCCAGAAGCTAGAGGCATAGGGATGGAGCGTGAGGATGCTGTCCCCGTGCTCCTCAGTCTCACTTGCTGCTGCTTGCACAGTAGGGGTGACTTTTCCCATCCCATTGTGAAAGCATCCCTTGTCGTTATATCTGCACTGTATTGTTCTTAGGGCCAAGCTACATATGACGAATGACACTTGAATGGCAAGTGTATTTCTCCCTGTTCACTTGCCCTCCACTCAATCCACTTGCCAGGCAAGTGTCTTTCGTCATGTGTAGCTTGGCCCTCAGTGATATGTGCAAGAGTCCAATAGCACCTATATCTTGGAAAGTGGAGATACAAGGACAGATGGACTCACATTCCAGCTGTATCTGAAGAAGTGAGCTGTGACTCATGAAAACTTATACCCTACCACAAATTTTGTTAGTCTTATAGGTGCTACAGGGCTCTTGCTCTTTTCTCCTGCTACAGAAAGACTAACGCGCCTACTCATCTTGATCTGTCAGTGTATGCGTACTTGAATGTGTATTCTGATGAACATCCAAAATGCGCATTCCAGTGTGCTTTCAGGAATGGCTGTCTCTGGACCAGGGCTTCAGAGTGAGAACAGTGTGACCTCGTTTGTCCATATTGAAGTCTTCTTGTAGCCAAATTAGATTGGCTTTGTGGGTCTTTGATGTTATCGCATTCAGTATGTGATCCTGGCCAGGATCATGTAGTGACTGAGAGAAAAATAATTTTAAAAGCTGTAGCATAGGAACACAGGCACAGAACAGCACTGCAAACAGGCACAGAAAGCGTTGGCAACAATAGGATGTTTTGAGAGTGCCTTTTCCATCTCTCAGAAATGATGGAGGAAGAAGATCGTTTCAGGAAGGTGGGAGGATGAAGATGTGGCCCAGCTCTAGATCTTTTTAAAAAGGAAAATGTTGTAATAAGGGGAAATGTTGACCCTGACTAAGAGGGAAAACCTATCATTCTTTTCTTATCATATCTAGTTTGTAGAGGTTAAGCAGCCCATTTCTGCATCTGCAAGTCTCCCTTATTGTTTTTTATCGTGAGTCCTCTTCCAGAGGTCTTTGAAGGGGGTTAATCCCATTCACTTCTCTTCCCAAGTAAATGGTTTGTATGAGAGGCTTTTACGTGTGTGTGTGTGTGTGTGTGTGTCTGGTCTGAGTGTTTAGTATTGGCAATTTTCTTAAAGGCAATAGGGAACTCTTGTGGTTGATACTGTATCAAGATTTACATTTCAGATTTTTGGTGCAAAGAGGTGTAGTTTCACTTGTTGCTTTTTACTGACGTACTTTGTTGTTAATATTTATTTTTGCTTTTACATGATTTACAGTGCCATTATAACCATAGGATAGCAAGATTCGGGTCCAGTAGCATCTTAAAGACCAACTAGATTTCCAAGCTATGAGCTTTTGGGAGTCAGAGCTTTAAGACACTACCAGACCCAAATCTTGTTCTTCTACTACAGACCAACATGACTACCCACCTGAAACTATCTGCTTAGGATAGCACTGCTAGAATGTTTTGTGTTAAATGGTCAGTTGCTATATTGTTAGCTGCCCTGAATGCATTTTTGTAGAAGGGCAGAAGGGTCTATTCCCCACTAGGACTTGGGGATGTTTCATACAGTCTGAGGCATCTGTCGCATTGTACATGCAGTGGGAGCTTGGCAGGGAGCTGCAAGGATGCCCTCTTGTTTGTGTCCTTTCTGCTTTCCCTCTCTTAAGGGTCGAATCCACATTACTCATTCTAAGTTGCATGTTCCCCGCATTCCCCACGCAATCCCAAGTGCCGGTCACATTACCTCATTAAACAGAGGCATTTCATTCTCATTTCTCCCGAATATGTGGTCACAGGTTTTCAACGGGAGTTTCACGGTGGCCGTGAATGGGCCAATGCGCAATTTACACGGTTTTTTAAAAAACCACCCCCCTTCCTGTCTCTCCGGCCGTTCCGAGAGTTCCTATTGGCTGATTCAACTTGCAAGTGCTCCGTAGTCTGCAAAAGACTGTTTTTGACTTCATAGCATTGGATTTATTGATTATGCTGTTTCTGAATCAAATCTGGTAGTTTGAAAAATCATTTTGGGGTGAATCCATCCTCAGAACGGACTCGCGAAACTTCCTTTTTAACTGTTTTTTATTTTTTTATTTTATATTACTGTGATATAGAAATTACGAAATATCAAAATAATGACACTCCAAGGAAGTGAAACTTCAGTAAAATTCAGGCACTGAACTGTCCTGCATAAGAAATGCCCACGAAAGCTTCCCACATGCTTCCAAATTTCCAAAAAAGAAACGGGAGAGAGCCGTCAGTGCTGTCAGTGGGGGAAAGAGAAGCATCATTATCTTCAATGATGTTTCTTTATAAAGCAAGATCGAAATAACGGAAAGGTGCGCTCAAAAAAATAAAAAAAATGGGCGGGGAAAAATGGTCCTGCCCAAAAAAGCGGTTTTCGAGCGGCCATGTGACTGGAGAGACGCGCGAGAAAGACGAATTGGAAGCAGGAATGTGAATGAAGAGGAAAAAATCGCGGATTGGAGGCAAACGGAAGATATCCGATAAACATGTGGGTAATGGGTGAATGTGGATTCGACCAAGGTCTTCCTTTTGTTCAGCTGCAGTTAGTCTCTGCCAAGGTCAGCGTTTGTTTACTGCTTTATATCCTTCTTTTCTCCCCAAAGGGACCCAAAGCAGCTTACAACAGAGAAATCAATAAACAAAGAAAACAACTAACTGTATTCCAGTCTTGGGCCAAGTCTGGGTACAATGGTGGCTCATTTGAAGGCATGGGTTGTAAGCCAGAGGACCAAGGTCCCTCTGGCTCTTGCCCTTCAGCTCATGCCCAGCGGCTCGCGCTTCTGGCCATGCCCAGCCCTTATACCAGCAGACAGGAAGGTAGGAGTAAAAAAAACAGCTTGAGATGGCATGCAGCTGGCAAGATATTTCCCAATGTTTCCCCTTCCTCCCTCCCATGATGTTTGTTGCCCAACTTTTAAGGGTCCATCTGGCTTCCAGTTGCCCTCAGAGAAAGGGGCTTCGACAGCCTGCCACTGCTTCTGGATCTAGTTGTTTTGATTGTTCTTGTTTAAAAAATGCAAAGGATTTTTTTTAGAATGCTTATGTTGGGAAAAAAGCCAATAAATAGGGTACTTGCTGGCCTACACTATGTGCTCTCTACCAAGTACTTTAATCCCTGTGTTTGTTTGCACGCCATTTTTCAACATGAGAGCTACAAAACACATTTCCTGCTTATGACCAACTATGCCAGAGACCTACTCAAGATAAGAGCAGGGAAGCACAATTATTTTCCAAACTAGGGCCAGAAAGGTCATGTGAATCAGCCCTAAGACTGATAGAAAATACACCGGTCACACAAATGCTTGTCGTTGAACGAAATGAAAAGGCAGCCCTGAGTGTGTCTAAAAACAGCATGGGGTCAGATCATTTCACTGAATACAATGTAGTCTGACACCTTTTGACTGTGGCAACACTGCCTGTTTAATGTACTGCAGATGCTGAAGAAGGATGGTACCACATTGGCAGTGCAGTTCATACATCACCGCAGGCAATCCATACCCAATGACATCATGCCACAGAGCAGCGATCAGGGCTTGGGAATTCCCTTGCCAATAAAGAGATTCTTTTTCTTAATCCATTTCTTACTGAAAGTGTACCTGATTCGTTCCAGATGTCCCGAGGTTTAATGACTCAGGAAACTGCTCTCTTTAAAGGGAGGCCTACGCTCGGTCTCCTATTGCTGTTGTGATGAGGATGTGAAATCCTCTGTCAGCTTCAGACCGAGGAGCTTTTCAATGAAGTGCCCCAAGGCTACGGATTTTGATGTCGGTTCCTTCCATTCAGACAGCCATTTGTGCTTTCTGAAGAATCAGACTTTGTTTCCTCAGCGGTGAAATATGTGCTTTACTTGGATACTGGCAAGTTTTCCCTTAAATCTGGTAGGGTTTGTTGTACAAGATAACAAGCAGCTGCAGATGCTGACCTATAATAGTCGTTTATGGTTGCCTGGGTGAAAAATTCAAACAGTGCTTCTTTATGAGATTAATGAATTGTTTTGGTGGTAAAGTATTGTTTGGATTTTTTTTAGGATTGAATTAATTCATATTCATGAAATAGAATGCAAGCCGTTTCAGATAGGCCTCTTCTAGGGGAACTACATCTTACCTGCATGCCCATGTAGCGAAATTTTTGAAAAGGAAATTCGGTGTGGAGAAGCTATGAGAGAACTTAACCTTTTCTCTGCCTTCTGCTTCTCTGCTCCAAATCTCTCTAACCCACTTGCGCTCTGTTTTTACAGCTTATGGACCTTAAAATGTGTATGTGGAGTGGCAACATATATTTAGACTTTTAGAGTTAAAAAGAAGAATTAAAGCTGAGTTTTCTACCAAGGTAGTAGATAAAACTCAATAGTATTCCAATAGTTTCAGGACAATTTGTCAGGAGTTCAACACAATGTAACCTAATGTTGAAATAGAGTTGAAACTGGGCTTGGTAGGTTGGGCATAAGGTTGACAGTCAGTTTTCCATCCGTCCGTCCCCTTGGGCCTAGCAAAGGCTAGGATCCTGCCTAACTTCTGTGCTTAGAGTACAATGTCCACCTCCCGAAAGAGTCCACAGTGCCCCCTGAAATGCTGCTCATGGGAGGTGGGGGACTCCCAGGAACAACAGGAGGCAGGACTTGGAGGGCTGCTGAGAGGGGGTGGGAAATTCTCCCCTCTTGTCTATGTGCATCTTATTGATGGGATCCATCCTAATGTGTCCTTCCCTTAGTTATGTTAACAGTAGACTGTTGTTTGCCATGACTTAACGAAGCAGGAACAGCAAATGGAGCAAAAGGAAGAATTCTTTAATAGTAAGTAACCCCTACACATTTCAGATCAGCTTCGTTAGAGGGATCTTCAGAATTCCTTTTAATGTCTATTCTGTACGTGCACTTAGACATAGACTTAGAATAGATGTTAAAAGGAATTCTGAAGATCCCCCTGACAAAGATGATGCAAAATATGTAGGGATTACTTACTATTAAAGAATTCTTCCTTTTGCACCGTTTGCTGTTCCTTCTTTGTTTTGCCTTGGTGCGGCTCCCCTTCTCTTTCTTCAAACTGAGAGCCAGTTTGGTGTAGTAGTTAAGAGCAGCAGGACTCTCATCTGGAGAACTGGGTTTGATTCTCCTCTAGCCAGCTAGGTGACCTTGGGTCAGTCACAGCTCTTCCAGAGCTCTCTGTGTCCCATCCACCTCACTGGGTGATTGTTGTGGGGCTAATAATAACATACTTTGTAAACCACTCTGAGTGGGTGCTAAGTTGTCCTGAAAGGCAGTATATAAATTGAATGTTGTTGTTGTTAATTGTTTGTCATGACTGGCTTAGGCAGGAGCAGTTATAAATGGAACTAGCCAGTCATGTAATGCTTTAAGGGTTAAAACCAGCATCTTGAATTGAACCCAGAAACAAATAGGCAACCGATGGAGACTTTTTTTTTTTTTTTGAAAAAATTTTATTAGGTGAGAATATTAATACATACAACTTTCAAATAACATCTCAATATCATTTTCCCCCACCCTTTCCCTCCCCCCTTTTTCAGGACTTCCAACAGCTTTCCAACCCTATATCTTAATCTATCTTAGTTCCTAATCTATCCCCTTTTTCTATAACTCATTATATCGTGTTTACATTCTACTTTGTTAAGCTAAGCTCTATCTGTTAGCTTCAGATCTATTATTATTAACTTAAAATTTGTTATCTATTACTATCTGTTAACTTCAGATATATTTAAATTTAAGCTAACAATTAAATAAAATATCTACTTTATTAATTTTACCAATATCTATTAACTCCAAATCCACTTAAATTTAAGCTAACAATTAGCTAATACTTCACTCCATATGGTAAAGATTCCATCTCTTCCAATAAAAAGAAAGCCATTCTAATAATTTTCGAATTGCCATAGTTCCCCTTTCACGTCCCACTTCTTTTCTAAATATGTTTTCAGTCTTCCCCAATCAGTAAAGAATTCTGCCAGATTCTGATCTCTCAGCTTTCTTGTCATTTTATCCATTTCTGCCATGTACAGCAATTTATATATCCAGTCTTCAATAGTTGGTATTTCTTGCACCTTCCATTTCTGCGCATATAAAAGTCTTGCTGCCGTCGTCATGTAGAATAGTAATGTTCTGTATTGCATAGGAACATCTTCCATACTTAAATTCAGTAGCAATAGCTCTGGGTTCTTCTTTATGGCAACCGATGGAGACTTTTCAAGGCAGGTACAGTACTGGCAAATTGATCAACAAACAGATGCCCGTCTTTTTTCTCAGGTGGCTTTGGGGTAGCTCCTTGTAGCCAACCTTTGTTACCAGAACTGCTCTTTATTATAATGGGGAATTAGCTTAGCAGTCTGTAACTTAAAATTAGCGCGGATCTTAACCTATGTCTACGGAGGTCCCGATCCCAGACACTCTAGTGAAAAAGAGGCAGACTACAAATAGGTTCAAACACGTGTATTGTCTAACAATGTGGCGTAAGCCTGAACTTGCACAAGCATACAAGAAACACACAAGATCTAGGAAATACAGAGTATGAAATACAGAGACGTTCGCATTAGCTGGTTCCCAACGATGATAGGGGGAATACTCACTTATCCTGAAGCGAAGCAGAGACACAACAGCAAGGGGGGTGACCCAATGCCAGCACTGGAACCACAGACGGACAGCAAGGAGGTCTGGATAGGGAATGGCCTGAGCACCGAGTGGTCTGGGAGACCATCTTAAATACCCCAAAACGTACCCTGGGGCTGGTGCTGTACTTGGTGGTTCTCACAGTTTAAAACAAAGGTTCTAATGGGCTACTGAATGGCTTGGATGGGCCACTTTGGTAATCTGATTGCAATAAGTGACACCTCAGGAAGAGGGGACAAAAGAGGGAGGGGGAAATCCAAGTGGGCTGAAAGGATGTTCCAGCGGACAGGGCTTGTCCTGATGTCATCAGCTCTGGAATGCGGAGGTTTCTTTGAGATGCATTCTCTAAGTGCTTGGGATGGTCGGCACTTAGTTCCTTCTCCTGGGCGGCTCCTAAGATATGCAGAGCGGGGCGAGGTACTCTCGCTGCGGACGTGGTGTGCCCGCTTCGCCGAAATGGCTTCTCAAAGCAGTCTTCTTCCCAGGGTCTTCTGGCTGCCTAAGAACATGGATGCCGGCTGGGCATAGCTGGGGCTGGTTTGCAGGCTGCCCGGTAGCGAGGGCAAGCTCGGCGACCGGCTCGCGGGAGGCTCCAGGCGGGAACTGACCAGGGAGCGCCTAGCCAGGCTCGCTGGAGGTTTCCCCGGCAGGCGCCCGGCTGCTAGCAGCGGCTTGGGCCCATATGAGGCAGGCTTCCATGGAGGCAGGGGGAACAACACTTTAAAACACAGTCCAAAGCAGGGAACAGGCACGGTCCGTGGCAGATGGCAGTGCAGGCACGGGGCACACTTGTAACAAAGTCCAAACGCACACTGGGAAGTCCAGATACAGGTCAGGGCAGGGCTGCCCAGAAAGAGAGTCCTTTGTGTAGTTATCCAAACATGGAGTCAGTAAACTACACAGTCTATAACAGCAGCAAGGCAATTGACACGCAGGCAGGAAACTGACACGTGTATCAGAACACACACGTGCAAGGCAATCTTTGTGTAGCAGTGAAATAGCGATGCAGGAAACTTTAACACAGTTCATGGCAGGCCTTAAAGCAGGAGAGGGAGCCTACTTGGCAACAATTCCCCCCCTCGGGGACTCTGGGACGTCAGGCACGGCAGTCCCCGAACTTGACTTCAAAGGCGAGGTGGTCGGCAATGTCCGGTGGTCGAGCTTCGAGCGAAGAAGGAGTGGGAAGGGAAGGAGGGGGAGGCGTCACTCAAAAATTTAGTTTGGAGAACCACCTAACCGAATAAGTGCAATTTAGATCAGCCAATGGGCTGCAGGTCTCTGGGTTCACACCAGGGGGTGTGCTAAGTGCAACCGTCAGAATAAATAGCAATTCATAGGCAGCAATGAGCAATTCATGCATATAAATAGCAATAATTCATATTTGTGTATATTGATCAACTCATGGATGGGGGTAATTCATACGTAATTCATGGTGGATTAAAAGCACTAAAAACCAGGAGCAATTCATATACATGGATTAATTCATAGGCATAAGATTAAAAGCAAAGGCAATTCATGGGTCAATTCATGAATGCAGGATTAAAAGCAATTCATACAAGATAAAAGTGAAATGTGCAAGCAAGGCATAGACCAATTCATCGAGGGTGGAACAATTCATAGGTGATTAAAACCATAAATATATGTATATATATAGGATTAAAACAATAATTCAGGGAGTTAAAACCAATTCATAGATAACAGCAGCAGTGGTAAAAGCAAGTGCGAGGAAATAATTCATGAGGGTAAGCGGCGGAAGGGCTCATAGGGGCAGAAAAATAAACTCCGCAATTAAAAGGCTAACTCATGGAGCCAGATTAAAACCAAATTCATAGAGTCTAAAATCAGGGATAAAATAACCTTTAAAAGAGACCGTTCAGTAGGGGTCTCGGTTAAAACCAAATTCATAAAATGATAAATAGGCTAGAATTACCTCGGCGGAGGGAGTCAGGTTAAAAGGCAATTCATGGGGTTAAAAGCAAATTCATAGGAAAGAGAAATTGATAGGGGACGATTAAAAGATCCCAGTTCATGGGAGGATCATGGGCGCACTTGCAGTAGATAGAGGGAGGGACTAGTTCGGGGCTAAATTCATGGGAGTGAAATTCATAAAAGCAATAGCAAAAATTCATAAAGAACTTAAAACAATAGAGTGGCACAGATCACAGACGGCTCAGTCCGCAGTACAGCTGCTGGACTGGGTTGCATATATACAGGAACAAGCAAACTTAGTCCATGTGTTCCAAAACACACTTCCACCCCCCCTTGCTGTCTGCGTCAATCCGCAGAGCAGGGTCGGCAGGCGGCGAGAAGGGCTTCAGGCACACAGTTCTAGTCCTCATGGAGGTAGCGCCGCTGGCGGTTCGAGGGGTGGCCGTGGGCTGGGAGGCGGAGAAATATGTCCCCCCCCTAGTCCACAAGAGGGCCTCGGAGCGGTGTCCGGCAGCAGAGCGTCCATGGGGCCGGTGCAGGATCCATACACATAATAAACATAATCATAGTTCATAACACCATAAACAACAAAATAAGCAAGGAATAGAAATGGGGCGCCAAGAACAACCATTAAGGCAGAAGGAGGTCGGGGTTGTATCGATCCATGCGGTAAGACAGCTGGAGTTGCTGGAGCTGTCGGCGGCTCCAACAGCCCAAATAAAGTAGTGAGGCACATAACAAAACTTGGAAGGCCAAAATAACAACGATCAGGTGCAAAGCCAAATTGTAAATTCCAGTGGCAGTGGGGCTCCAGCCAAAGAGGGTTTCCCACCACGAGTGCTCACCGGTGGTCTTGATTCGTTGGGCAAGATCCAAAATCTCCTTTCCGTTGTGGGACACAACCAAAGCAGTAGTATCCCCGTCCCTCTGGATGCTCTGGAGGGTGCGGTGGAGCTGCGGGTGGGCCAGGAGCTCGTGGATTAGCTCCAGACCGATGCCAAGGGAGATGGGCTTCACATAACGATAGATGGAAGGTGCCACTAGGATCTCTTCTTGGGTCCAGACCGGTACCGTGTAGGTGAAGTCGCAGGCTGCCACCGAAGACAGGTTGCAGAAGCAGCGATTGACTCCCGGGATCACGGGCTTAAGCTGGAACGAGTTCAGGATCACAAAGTCGCAGGCCGTTCGCACGCAGGCACATCCTTTCCCAACGTAGACCACGGCGGAGCTGTTCTCCCGGACGACCTCAAAAGGGCATTCGTTGAGGGCGTCGACTTGCGGGGCTACACAGGGGTGATGCGGTGCAAAGGCTTGGTCTTGGCAAATGAAGCCGGTCTGGTCTCGATGCTGGCACCCTTGGAGGCTGACGAGCTGCCATCCGGTCGGGGTGGAGCGGGCCCAATGGTCGGGGTGGCGGGCGTAGAGAACTTCGGTGTCGCTGACTTGGAGTCCCAGAGGCACGACTGGATATACATGGAATGACTCGTGCGCACTGGCCGTTAATAAAAATAATTTAAGCTCCTGGGTGGTCGGTGAGAATGAGGAATTTACGAGAGACCACCAGGATTCAAGCTCCAGTTCTATGGGTGACAATTTGGGCATAATCAATCTTTTGATTTCCAGGGGCAGGTGCCCGTCCGTGGCTTGCCGAATTAGCCCCATGGCCACAGCCTGGTTTAATTGTTGGGCTTGCATACATGCCATGGCTATTGACACGTTGCGTTCAAAAGACTGTGTTCCTTTGAGCAGCAGAGAAAAATCTCTTTCAATTTGACTCTCCCAGTTAACTAAAATGGAGCTGATCTCGTGTTGCCCATTGGAAATGGAATTTAGGGACTGCACCACCGGTTTACCTAAGTCGGAGATGTTAGTCGTGACATGGGCAAACTTATTAGCGAGAGTCTCAATATTGACCGAATCCATGATTGCTAGGCCTCCGGCTGCAGGAGCAGTCCAGTCGGCAATGCTTCGTCTGGCACGCGAGAGAGAGGGGGAGGGATCGATCCACAGTTGTAGCCATGCATTCCAACCCTTGCTACCGGCCTCCAGATAGGGAGCGCACTGCGGCAGCCTCTGGGTTATATTTAGCTCAGCTAAGTCTATGCGGATCTCTTTTAAAGACATTTGCGGGCGGACTAGAACTCTCTCTCGAATGTCAGTTTTCAAAACATGGGAGCCCACTATATGCGTGCCGCCTTGGCTTAATTGTTCATTGCTAGCAATCAAAGGGTCAATTTGGATGGTGTGGGTCTCCTGGGTCCGGATCAGCAGGAAGTAATTGCCTGGTTCATGAGTCAAGTTTACAAAGAGCAGCCCAAGCCGGTGAAATTTCTCTACTAGGGGCTTGGTTTGGCATTCGGGCGTCTGTTGAACCAGTATCCAATCGGGTGGGCCGTGTTTGGCTAGGTCTTCCTCCTTTATAATCCAGGTCAGGTTCTCCCAGCGTTCTATAGCAAAGGAGAGAACTGCGCCTGAAGGGGGCGTGATAGTGACTGATGCAGACTCAGTGTTAGTAGTGCCTAGTAGGATGGTCATTCTAAAGGGGTCTCCTGCCTTCCATACTGCGGCCGACACTAAAATAACTTCACAGTATGGTCCGAAAGCCTCAGTGACAAACGGCGAGGTTTCGAAATTGGCAGGGGTGGTATATCTGTCTACCACCGGGACTGTGGTGGGGGCTGGCCTGATACGGGGAAGAAACATACAAGGAATCGGAGCGAGAGGTGAAACTGTATCGGTAGGCGAGTAGCATACTAATTCTTGGGACATGGTTTTCACTCCCACACATAAAATAACAAGCTCTGGGGGTCGGATCCACTGCTCTTCACAACTGCGGAAGTTAGTGCGATCCGTGGGGGTGGTCATATTGCTCTGCTGCACAACCTTGCAGACCATCATTTCATTTCCTGCTAGGGTATTAATACATCTCCAGTGGGGGTAGGGCATTAATTTGGACGGGCGTCCCTCTGTTAGGGTGCCTGCCAGCACGAGCAAACACAGAGTAGCCAGGTGCCTCATCTCCTGGCCTTCTTTTCCTTTCTGTAGTAAAAATATCCTGGGGAGACCTGCGGATATAAGTACAGGTTCCCTGAGTTTCTTGCAGCAAAATGAATGAAGTAAAGCAGGGGGAAAAAAGGAGGGTGTTTTTCTGCCAGCACTGTCTATTAAGCGGGGTTCGAACGAGAAGTCCCAGGGGCACTAAGCGGGCCTTCCAGCTTGTTGCTCTGGGGAACTCCTGTGCGGGGGCTTTTTCCTAAAGCATGTATATTTCAGAGGGTACGTCTTTACGTCGGGCAGGGGTCGGCTGTGCGTTAGGCGGGATTATGCAAACTCGCCCCAGGGGTCCCTGGGTGCCTAGGCTGTGTGGCCTTCAGGTGCCCCTGCTTGGCGGCGGGCTGCTCTTATCTTGCGGGCTGAGAGCTATCGGTCCGGCTCGGCCTGGCCTTGCCGCTTTAAAAGGAAAAAACCTAGAGAGCGGTATCCAGCAACTATAAGGGTTGCTGCTTAAGGAGACCTTCGCTTAACTTCCTAAAATAGGCTCTCGTCATATGTTTGCAGGACAAGCAATTTTTGGAGGGACTCCTTCGGGAGGCCCCATTTTCTGGTATAAAAAAAAAGGTACACCGGGCAAAAAGAAAAATATACTGAGCAAAAGAAAAATGCACTGAGCAAAAAGAAAAACACACGGAGCAAGAAGCATACGGGTCTGGGGTACTTTCAGGTTGCCCTCACTTGGAAGGCCTGACATGGCTTTATTATAACTTCAATATGTCTCCCCCCCTTCTTTTTCCTTATACGGGACGGGCAAGGGAAAAGATAACTTTAGGCGGGGTAGGCGGCTACTGGCGGAAAGGGCCGAGTGCAGCCGAAGGTGCTCGGCAGCGCTTGTCTAAGAACGGCGGAGGCGGCGGAAATCTTTCGGCGCCATTGGGTCTGGGTTGTTCGGGGATCATCTTGGCGCGGGGGATCCTGGCTATGTAAATGAGGCACGCTGCCCCTTGTGCGTAGCGAACGCACCTCAATAACACATTCCAGAGGGCACATATTTACAAAATACTGGCGGGTCTTTTACCTTTGCACTAAAGCGTACTAAGTGGTGGCGCCGTATAGCAACTCACCATGACGAATATGAACATTAGTAAAAGAGGGATGTTGGGCTATCTGGGGGTCCTTTTCCAGGGGAGGCACGGCCCTCAAAGCCAAAGCCGACCATCATGCGAAAGCGTGGGTCTGGCAGGTGAGACCCCGAATCTACGTAGATGCGGGATCTTCACCAGCACGGCTGTGAAATGTTTTCAAACAAAGAGATCACCTTTTTTGGTGGTTTCAACGTTGGAATACTGCATTCACTTTTGGGCTAAAGCCTCTCCAAACACTTTCACACACAGCAAATCTCTTTTGCCTGTGCAATTTTTTTCCGAACACGCGGCTTAAAATCCAATTAAGAATCACTTTCGGTGGTGGTCCTATTTGGCTTTGGTTGCCGTGTTTCCCCCTAGGGTCCCAACTGTGGGGCCCGCCTAATAAAGTTAAAGAATAGAACTGGAAAAACGTTTGACATTCACATCTACATCTACATATTCTGTTGTTTCTTTTATACTAGAGCTACAAAGGTCTGGTCTAAGGGGACACAGGGTATCTCTGGCCCAGGGTGAAGGGACGTCTGGCGAATCACTGGGCAGAGGGGGGCTGGGCTGGCGGCGGCTCCCCCAGGGTCATATACTGGCGGGGCGGTCTGGAGCGGCTTCCCTTTCCATTCCTTTAATTGAGAGGCATGGAAGTATTTTAGCCAAGTGCCTCCTGTCTTCCTCTGGATAGCTACCTGATAGACGGCTGGAGAGACTCTTTTCGTGATTGGGACGGGGCCTTGCCATTTGGCGGCTAGTGAGTGTGCCTTCTGTGAGAACTTTCTATATAAAACGAGCTGTCCTTCCTCCCACTGCCTGGGGTTCCTGACCCATCCTAGTTTGCGGTCCATATCCTTCTGAGCTGTGCCTAACTTCTGGGCCACTTGCATGTGGACGGCGTGTATGGATGAGATGAGGTCCTGAACCCAGGCGTCATTAATTACTACGGGCTGCATATCAGAAGGGAGCTGCGTGTCTAGCCAGAAGGCTTCTGGGAGCTGCATTTTCCGTCCTGTCATGACCATATGGGGCGTGAGCCCGTGAACTGCGGTGGTGCCTCTGATGGCCATTAGAATTATGGGGAGTTTTTCATCCCAGTCTCTCCCGGAGGAGCGAACCATCTTGCGGAGAGCCTCCTTGAGGGTCCGGTTGGTTCTTTCTATGGCGCCGGAAGCCTGGGGATGGCCGGCTATGTGAAAGCGTTGTTGGATGCCTAACGCCTTGCAAAGTTCCTGGGTTACTTCTCCAATGAAGTGTGAGCCCAAATCGGAATCCATGACTCGCACAGTGCCCCATCTCGAAAACACATTATTGAACAGTAGTTTGGCCGTGGTGGCTGCAGTGTTATGCTTACACGGGAATGCCTCGACCCATTTACTAAAGGGATCTATGACAGTGAGACAGTAGCGATTGCTGCGGGGAGTGGGAGGAAGGGGACCGATAAAGTCAATCTGTATACGAGCCCAGGGTCCATCAATTCTCTGATACTGGAGGGGAGCTCTAGGTCCAGTTGGGTCTGCATTGACCATAGCACAAGACAGACAGTTGTCCACCCATTGTGCTACTTCGGTACGCATGCTAGGCCACCAACCAACCTCTTTGACCCTCTCCAGAGTCAGATTCTTGCCTCGGTGTCCCTGCTCGTGGACAAACTGAATCAGGTCGGCCCTGACTTCCAGTGGCACTACCCAGTGGCGTTCACCGGCTGCATCTACTGCCCAAACTATGCCTTCCTCTTCTCGGATCATTAGTCTTCCTGTCTGATCTCTTCCTGCGGCTAGGAGGTCATCTACTTCTGGGTCAGATATCTGCAGTTGTGCTAGGTCTAGTGTTCCTGCGATTCCCTGAGCCTGGCTGCGGGCTTGTGCCCGGGTGGTGACAGGGTGGAGGGGACAATCGGTGGCCGGTTCCGGTAAGGGAGCATTCTCCGAGGCGGCCGTCTTGGCTGCGAGGTCTGCCTGGTCATTCCAATAAGCGGTCTCTGAGTTTGTCTTTTGGTGTCCTTTAACATGGGTAACCTGCGTTGGGCCTGTGCGGGACTGAAGGAGCGCGGCTACTTGCTGCCATAGCTGTAGGTGGGCTACGGGTTTCCCATCACTAGCTCTCCACCCCTGATTTTGCCACACCGGGAGCCAGACCGTGGCGGCTTTGGCCGTCCAATCCGAGTCTGTGTAAATGGCAGGTGGGCTTTCTGGGGGCTCAAACTCAAGCACTGCCAGAAGCGCTTGCACCTCAGCCGCTTGGCTGGAATGGGGGCGGGCTGGACCCTTTAGAGTGCATGCGTCGCTCACTCGCACGGCGCCGTAGCCTGTCCGAGGGGAGCCTTGAGGTTACAGAAGCATGACTAGACATTTGACTCAGCAATACCAATGCTCATATGAGTCAATATTTCCAAAGTCATGCCCCTGCTTATCTGCAGTTGGCTTAATAGCACGCCAGTGTGCACATCCACGGCTTCTGCTGCAACTTCCAATATAAAATCCTCAAAACCTTTCTGTTCACAACAGTTATCTGCCACATATAATATTCAGGTTTTTTGCCATGGAAATACTATATCACAAATATTTGTGGTATTGATATAACTGACCTAGTCCCACAAGTTTCTGTGAGTGTAGAAGTATGGATATAGGAGTCCAGTTCCCAAGAGTAATGGTTTTATTTATTACATGTGTATCCCACTGTTCCTCCAAAGAGCTCAGGGCAGTGCTCCGTGTGATTATCCCATTTTTTCTGAATTCATTTCCGTGAAAGAGATCTCCAGCAAGCGGTGAATGTTGATGCAATGGGATTTCTTGTTTGCAAAGTGTTCTTAAGTAATATTTTTGGCGTAGCCACCTAATGACAGATTAGGAGGAGAGCCAGGTGCATCATTTTTTAAAAAATTTCCTCTTCAGGCCTTGTAATAGGGGAGTTAGTTTTGGCTCAGATTTCGGCGATATGCTGTCATGTATCTCTGCTGTTCATTAAGGAGACTTAGTATGAGTAGCAAGGCTTTAATAATGTCTTTGTTTCGGTTCACAGTGTGGATGATAAAGCTCCCTATCTGGCTTTGGGAGCAGTGAAGAACATTTCACTTAACGTCTCCGTCGTCAACTTTGGCGATGATGCTTACGATACCAACATAGCCTTCAACTTCTCCAGGGAGCTCTTCTTCATCAAGATGTGGCAAAAGGTCAGTCTCGGGATGGGGAAAGGTGTTTTTGTTAACCTGAAATCATTGAGATATATTAAGCTTTTACTATTCACGTTTGTCCGAGGACACTGATCAGAGAACTCAAATTGCCTGTTTATAAGATTAAATAAAAGCTTCTCCGTATTTCTAGAAACTCTACGTATTTCTCTTTCTTTACTGTTGCATACACTGTTTCAGAGGGGATGGGCAGGAGTTGTTAAAAAGTGTTTCTTGATTGCCCAGGTGCTTGTAGCTCTTCTGTCAGTTCACAAATATTAATGCAAACTAATTTTGTTGAATTGAAGATAGGGAGAATGTAGGCAACAGCCTCCCCAGGCTTCTTTCCGTGCTGTATGCTCAAAATGCTTGATCTTGACGCATTGCCCCTTAGATGAATGCTCCAAAATCCTACCAGCCAGCATGGCGGTGATTTGTGAAAAATTGTTGCCTCTTATCACATCACTCAGGGAGTGTGCCATAATTTACAAGACAAGACTTTTTCTGACTTGAGGGGGTCTCCTTGAAGGTGCTTCTGCAGGGTCTGGTCATTTATATTTAAGCATGGCTCAAGAAGATCTATTCTTCAGGATGTGGTTAAAAGTAAGCCCTTGCCCCTTTGACCTCCCAAGAAAGAATCACCTGTGACAATGATGGAGGAAGAGTTGTCATAAATTAACACCATCCTTTGCGTGGCTCCATTGTGGAGCATTTGCTTGAAATAGTAAGAGTCTGTAGTGCTTCCCAAGGTTGCTTTTAGCGATAGCTGATCTTGCATCTTTAGGTAAATCAAGCAGTAACTGTAGTTGATGGTACAGCTTTGCTTTTCTGACAGATAACTGCATGAAATGTAAACCCGTTTCAGTCATTATGTTTGACTGTGTATATGGGAAGATCACAAGCAGTGTTTCATTCCGCTCATATGGTCAAACATAGCGTCCGAAAAGGGCTATTTTCTGATAAAAATGTTGCCGATTCCCACAATTTCCCCTCATCAATTGCTAGGGAAAATTGAGATAACTACACCTAACTGGTGAGCAGAATCTCCCAGTATGATGTCAGATGTCTCATTTACCACGTAACAAAGTGCTAGGAAGTGTATTGTATCTCTTATGGCCCACATTGCATATTTTGTTTGTTTGCATGAGCACATAACAGGAGTGTGATCCGGACTGCCTGCCTGGAAAAGTAGGATTGTGTTGTCACTGCCCTTGTGTAAAAAGCTTCCTTGTTGAAAAATCAGTGTGGCAGAGAAACTTTTAGAAACTTTCCTGTTAATGACTGCGACCCAAGCGAAGTCATATTTTCCCATGTTGCCACACGAAACACATTCGCAGCAGAGGAAAACCTCCGAATAAAGACCACCCTGGCTGCCAGGTACCTAATCTCCCTTGGATAGCGCTCTGGATATGCAGTAACTCACCATATGCTTCAGTTTGTTTTTTTCATGCGCCTACTAAGCTGCGCTTAGCAGATTAAACGTAATATGCTTTCATCTGCTTATTACACCTACCCCAAAAGGGAGGACAATAAGTGGCTCTTTGTTTCAAATGGCTTATGTAAACTTCTGAAAAAGTATATTAGGTGAATAGACACACAATGTCTAATATTACGGTTGAAAGGGAAAGTTATGCCCCTGCTCAGTAATGATTAGAGAAGCGTTTACTTCATGTGAGTGTTATTGTTGCTGGCTCTCATTTCCTTCAGACTCTGAAATTTCATGACCCGTGTTAATGGCATTTCTTGGCAAGCCCCCCATACCTCTTTGCTGAGGTGAGAAAGGGCACATTGACTGATATTTAAAAGGCTTCATTTATTGAGCTGTTTCATTTTTCTTCGCTCTGTAACCAGACATCAGCAGCACCGTGGCTGCAGGCTGTAGATGCGATTTCCACCGTGTTGAAGGCCAGCCTTTAAATTGTCATTGTGAAGATGATGCTGTATGTGGTAGGCGCCCAGTTTGTCCACAGAACATGTGTCTGTCTTCTGCATCAGCATTGTGCTTGAGTTGCAATATTTTTGGCAAAAATTCTTTCAACTCCTAATTCAGCCCAGTTTTCATGCTCCTGATTGATCAGCATATGCTGAAAGTTTCACAGGGTTGGCTTACTGGGGGTGCCCCAGGGATCAAGAGATTTGCCATGCTCAGTACTCATCCCGGTTGTGTGCTGCTGCAAATAGATGCCTAGAGATCCCATCCATATTGCACTTAACTGTGTGTTATGTGCCGTCAAGTCGCCTCTGACCTATGGCGACCCTATGAATGAAAGACCTCTAAAACTTGCTCAAATTCTGCAGACTGGAGGATGTGGCTTCTTTTATTGAGTCAAACCATCTCGTTTTAGGTCTTCCTCTTTTCCTACTGCCTTCGACTTTTCCTAGCATTATTGACTTTTCCAGAGAATCTTGTGTTCTCATGATATGACCAAAGTATGATAGCCTTAGTCTTGTCATTTTAGCTTCTAGGGAGAATTCAGGCTTGATTTGACTAGGCTTATGGAAAACTGTGCCCAAACCTTGCTGCTGAGCTCAGTCTCCTGCCTTGCTTGAGACCCCTTCCTCCTCACTTAGAGAATCACAGTTAAAAACTAACTCCAGTTGCTGGCTACTATGTGCAGAGGGAGGGGGGATTAATGTGTGGTTAGATTCATACAGTAGCCTAAATTTTTAAACCATAATTCTCCGCACAACAAGGAAGAAGAAAGGAGGAGTAGGTGGACCTAGCAGCAGATGGGTGAGGAAGTGACTGTCCTGAATCTAGTACTCATCAGCTTTGCTGAGTAACCCCAAATTCTAGTAATATCAGGCATCCAAATTCTGTTCACCCAGCATGATTTTATAAACCCCCCCTTGACATCCTTTCTTGTCTTAACTAAATGTCTCTGATTTCTTTAGCCTTACTTGATGGTGATTTGTAAAATATCCTCTATCTGGGCCATTAACAACCGTCAACCTTTAATGACTCTCTTCTTTCTTTTTTGTTTTCAAGAGCGTAGGAGGCAATGAACATTGGGCTTGTTGTTTTTTGAAACAAGACCTAGAGATTTATCAGGTTTTGTTACACAGCTTTCATGCCAGAGAGGGGTTTTTTTTCTTGCTTTTAAGACTGGCAGTTTCAGATGGTGCCGAGAGATAAATGGCATCCTGAACTGAAATCCCAACAGGATGGTAATCATATATTTTTGGAATTTAGCCTTATTCGCTTACACACTGTATATCAAATTTGCCATGATAGCAGGAACTGGTGGTAATTGTTCTCTTTCATCTACTTTCTCAGCTATTCCCTTTGACAATTTTTTTACAGATCCATTTACCATCATAATGTTTTCCTTAAGAACATTATTTTTTAAAAAAAGAGTTCCTAGTTGTAATTTGCTTAGTGAATGCAAGCATATTGGTCTGAAAGTCAAAGCCAAAAGCCAAGAGCACAGTCCATGTAATCCCTTTATTAGGATCCAGAGGAGTTAGCCCTGTTAGTCTGTAGTAGCAAAATCAAAAAGAGTCCAGTAGCACCTTTAAGACTAACCAACTTTACTGTAGCATAAACTTTCGAGAATCACAGTTCTCTTCGTCAGATGAGGACCAACCCAATGGCACATAACATTGCACAAACTTGCAAGTTCCCGAGAAGTCTTCATGAGGCCAGATGTTACAAAATAAAAAAGAGGGAGGAAAGCAGATTTTAAGCAGGTTTTTCAGGATATAGTGTTATAGTGTTAATGCCAGCATAGTTTGGATTTGCTGACAAGCAAAGAACAATCAAGCTTCAAGTTGCTGCAGGCCAGGGGCCATAAGACCAGGGCTTTTTTTCAGCAGGAACGCGGGGGAACAGAGTTCCAGAACCTCTTGAACCTCGGCGGCGCGGAGGGCAATCTAAACTCCCCTCTGTCTGGAGATCAGGGGGCAGGGCCACCAGCCATGTGACCATTTTCTCTGAGGGCAACCCACTGAGTTCCACCACCTCTTTTCCCAGAAAAAAAGCCCTGCATAAGACAATGTAAAAGATGTAATAAAACAACTACACTCCTTAGTAGCTAAAGGGTTAAAAGAGTAAGAGAAATATTTTGGGCTGGGAACTATGGGACAGTAAATTAGGCATCAGGCAGGGCTGAAGGTAAGGCATCCCCAATGAAAAAAAGCCCTGCTTCTGCTTGCCACCTGCAGACAGTGTCAGAGAGAACAGGACTCGGGAAGAGGATCTTCTGGCAGGTTGGACTATCTCGTTGTTCGTGCGTTATGTGCAGATGACCGCAGCAGGTCTTTTTGGTACTTTTTTTAAAAAAAAAGTTAGATTGGCAAAACTCCCAACACTGGAACGAGTTATCAGAAACTCTGAGCCAAAATGGATTGACCAAAATTCATCTTCACCAAACGCGAGAATTTGAATTTTTGGAGGGGCTGTCGTTGGCTTTCTCAAGCGATGTGGCAATAAATGCACTTTTTAGTAAATGGCATGAATGAATGAGATCCCATTTGCTCACTGGGCAAATAGTAATGAGACTCTGTTCTGCTACATATGTCTCAAGTACCATCTGCTTTCAGAAGTCAATCGGTAGCCCTTTGCTGAGCTTTCTATTGTCCCTGCTCCTTCAACATTTCCAAATGGCCATTTTGCAAGTAGCTGTTGTGTGGTAGCAGAAAAGGAAAATGCTAGGTTGGATGTTTTTTCTTCAGTCTCTTTCAAGTCACAGAAGGACTGTGGAACATTAGATAAAATGGAGGAGAGGAGAACAATGTGAGCTGCTTTGGGTCCCCATTAATAATAACAACAGCAATAATAACTACACTTATATACCACTCTTCTAGAGAGATTAGTGCCCCACTTAGAGTGGTGAATAAGGTCAGTGTTGTTATTATCCCTACAGTCCAGCTGGAGAGCTTGAGCTGAGAGGAACGGTTTACCCAAGGCTACCTGCTGAGCTCATGGTTGTAGTGGGATTCAAACCAGCAAAGTGCTGATTCACAGCCCAACCATTTAACCACTGCTAATGCAGAAATTGGGAACAGAGGTGGATATAAATAAAAATAAATTAAAAAATAACTGGGGACAAAGGGCTTCCCACATCCCAACACCACCATGGGAGAGAGGGTGTGTGAGTGTGGATCACAACAGGAAATATGGTTCAGGGAAAATAGAATTGTAGAACAGGCAAAGGACCAGGGTAGAGTTCTTTATTTTTACTTAATACCCCACCTTTAACCCCAATGGGGACTGAAAGCTGCTTATTCTCCCCTCATCCATTTTTTCTTCACAACAAATCCTGTGGAGTAGGTTAGGCTGAAAGTTTATGACTGGCTCAAAGTCACCCAGGGAGCTTCCATGGCAGAATGGAGAATCAAACCCAGGTCGTTTAGATCCTGGTCTGTCACTCTAGCTCAAACTGTATCATGGCCAGCTTGCCATTGGACGTGGTTGTCATATTGATTCCACATGTCTGTGGATAGAGGGTCCTGAATAGCAGTCACAGGCAATATTTAACCAAACACTAAGGCCTGATTCTGACTGAGGCAGCCTCCCTGACAGACTGCACCCCCTTGAAAACTGTCCCCGCTTATAGGCTGTTGTTCTACTGTTAACCACATCTGCTTACCTCTTCAGTGAGGTTAGAGGTCATGTAAATGCAGAGTAAATTTAATTTGTAAGCACATTTGAACCTGTGGTGATTACAAAGCTTGCAGTAAAAGCTTTGCCACTTTTGTGGCTTGCTGGTGAATCATTTCAAACTACAGCAGGCTCAGATGCATCCAGAAGATAATAATTCTTAAAGATAAACAGTTATGATCAGCTGGTTTCTGTATTTCCTGAAACCAGTGCTGCTGTGTTGTGAAATTTAGATTTAGATATTCAGTGCCAAAATAATTGCTTTTATTAAATGATAAATATTGTTTCCCACGCTTCAAAAAGAGAGCATCCCGTCTTTCAGTGTTAGGACTCTGATAGTTTTCTTAATCTAGCCGTTGAGGAAGTCCCAGTTGGCGCCACTACTGAGTTCATAACAGA